>NW_021318796.1:202155-401093 GCF_001605985.2 Dendrobium catenatum | reverse complement strand
ACGTCTTGGGTAAGATAGGAGAGAGGAGGGGAAAGGAGAGGGGCGGCTATTACCTCCTTAATTGGAGTTCCAATTGGGGAAGGAAATAATTAAAAGAGAGGGAGAGGGGGGCCGGCCAAAGGAGTGGGTAATGGGAAGGTGTCCACATACATTGAATGTGTTCACATACGTTGAATGTGGAATTGGAATCAAATCCAATTTAATTTCAGATTTGTAATAATTGGGGGAGGGGGCCTTCCTAAAATATGTTTATATCAATTAGGAAGGGTTTTGAAATTCAAATTCATTTGAATTCGAATTAAGAGATCTTTCAAATTAATAATGTGCTAAATTAGGAAATTAGTACATTTAGGAGAGCAAGGGGTGGCTGGCGGCTAGGGCTTGGAGGGGAAGGCCAGCGGCTATGGGAGGTGGTGGAGCTTGGGCTAGGTGGGGCTAGGGCCGGTTGTGTTGGGGCTTAGGGCCGGCGGTTTGGAGGGAGGAGGACGGTAGTAGCCGACGGTTTGGGGGGGGTCGGGGAAGGAGGAGGTGGCCGGTGGTTTGGAAGTAAGGAAGTGGTGGGGCTGATTTTGGGTGGAGTTGGGTGAAGCCAATGGCATAGAAGAGGAAGGGGAAGGCCTGTTAGAGGAGAGGAAGAAGATGGTGGAGGAAGAAAACCACGAGCCTGGACGCTTCCTGCGGCTGGTGGATATTTTGTTGCCCTCACCTAGGAACTTCAACTCTCACATAAGCTCACAAGCTCTCCACGAACACAAGTGGAAAAAGAAATCTCATAATAATAATCATCATCATCATCCCCTCAAAAGATGAAGATACTTTAAATAGCCAACATACAATCAAGGAAATAAAAGACAAACATGCCCCTAGGGCTTACATAGGACTACTCCCTCAAGTGATGGTACAAATGGAAAATATGCAGTAATAAACTCAATACAAACATAATAATATATCTAATATAGCTGATGACTCAAATGTAAAGCGATGTAATCGTGGTCGTAGATCGTCGGCCCCGTCTCTGGTAAACTCTCAATGGTAGGATGCCCTCATCAATGTCTCATCCAAACGGGCCTTTGATTTTACTTTACTCTGCATACACCTAACCAAACAGAAAAAGCAGTTCCCCTACATTCACTTTACAGACAATCAAACAGACTAAAGTATTTAATTTATGTTACATTTACTTTACACTGCATTCACTTTAAAGACAACCAAACATCCCCTAAAAGATATAAAACATGGCTAAGGAGATGAAAGCACGAAAAGGCAAATTGCAAGAGTGGTTAAGGTTGGCTAGCTCGAGCTAACAAGCGTGGTGCAAGCGAGGAGCATGTACAGGCCAATAAGTGCGTGAAGAGAGGAGAAGGGCTAGAGTGAACAAGCACAAGCATGTGCAAGTAGTGGTAGTAATAGCAACACAATGGCGACAAACAGTAGTGGTGGCTAGCATAGGGACATGGGAACAATAGTAAGACAAATGAAGGCTCGCATGAATAGTAGCAAGATAAGAGAGAGAAAGAGGGGGGCCTCCTGTTGAATTATGAATATGAACTTCTCAATAATATGCTAGTACTAACATTTTAGAAAGAGGGCAAACTATTGAATTTTTTACAAATTTTGGAAAGAGTTTTTTCATCAGCGGGTAAATACAAGTAATTCTACGCAAAAATCTAACAAAAGAAAAAAGCTAAAAGCTTCCTCTGCTATAAAGGACATTTTTAAGAACTCAATAAAATACTGAATGCAGCAAATTAGGAGTTGGTCTACCTCAAAAAAGCCAACAAAGCAAGTCTTAAGTGTGAAATATTGTGCATCCAAATTTACCTGAGGGTGGTACCAACTGCCACGGGGGGAGAAATGCTGCTGGTTCAGTAGGCAAGCTCAAGCACCTGTTCCAGAACTCATTAAATGTTGTAAAAGCATGCCCACTTGCATCATAAACTTCCCATGGTTCAAACAGAAGATCACCATTATAACTCTGTACTACAATTCCATGATCCACTAATTGACTTTTGACTGCATGATCTCGTACAAGTGAAACAGGATCTGACATTACCCAGCAAGCAACTCAGAATCACAGATATCAATAATACTTTAAACTGCTGCTAAAAAATGCAATCACCTATAAATCAGTGGAACACAAATCTGAAATGACCAGAATATATTTAATATTACAAAAGCAGTAAATGATCAATGAGATAGTACTTCTTCATATTCTTTAAAAAAAACACAAATCGTCAAAAATGGAAAAGAACCCTATTTCCGAAACACAAAGAAGCCAAGCAGTCAGTCATATGTTTTTTTTAATGTTAGATGCAGCATTAATGAAGGAGAAAGAAGAAATTTCAAACAGCAAAGGTAACATATTAGAGATTTACAGACTATGATTAAATTAGGTGCATTACAAGTAAAAATAAGAGGATGTTTGTTAATGATTAAGATATCAAGTAATGATGAAAAACTTTGAAAATTTATTAAACAGATATCTGAAAGAAAGAATTATTTAAGAACAGCATAATGAGCAAAGTAATGTGGTATATTATAGCTTGATCCAAAAAAATGGTGAAGTGGATTACCTATAGAAAAGATGTAAAAAATAAAGTTTTAGATCCGGATGATATATCCATTGACATATGAAAGTTATGGGAATTCCGCAAAAGTTTGGGTAATAAATCTAATCAATAAAAATGTAAAGACTAAGAGGGTGCAAATTAGATCAAACATTTTAGTACCAATATTTAAGAACAAAGTACATGTTCAAGAGCATAGTAATAATTAAAGAATCAAATTAATAAGTCATACAATAAAGTTATTATAGCGAGTAATAGAGATTAGAGCATACTTATAGCTTTAAAAAATTGTATCAAAAGGAAGCAAGATTTTATCGCTGATCAATATAGCAAAAAGAAAGTGACAATTCAAGAGTGAGCAAGTCCAAGTCACTAACAATCAATGGGGTGATTGAGAAAAAACGGTTGTCTGGGCCAAAGTTGCAAGATATAGCAATCTCTATTACAAGATTCATTCTAAAGTAAAGTATCCTTGTATCATCTCACCTCCCAATACTTTCATGGATAATTTGCCTATAACTAGAACTCTTTTAACGATGTAATTATAAGATCTAACATAAACAACTACAAATTACATAGGATACTCATAGATTCAAGAAATTTAGTGGGTATAGCTTTCTTTGGTGCATTCAAAAATTAAATGTTGATGAGAGTAAGTTGAGACCTATGGGTGACGTCCTAGCAGGTTTTTCTAGGAGCATCATGAGCCCAGGTAGTAAACCTGAATGAATCTTACTCAGCCAATCAAATTTACATTGTTCAAAGCTCCTTTGGCATAAATACAATCTTCGATCAAACACTAAACTCATTATGAGTTCTGTTGTCCACTTGTCGTCTCATCGTAAAGTTCTGAACGCCAACAGAAATTGCCACAATGAAAGGAGTTATGATGCAGTCAATTGATTCACTCATTGATTCCATGATGGGGTATCTCATGCTAAGCTTCATAGATGTTTTATTGAGATATCATAAAAGAAAGATGCACTCATCCGATTAGTAAAAGACAACTTCTATGATTGTAGATGCAACACATTATTACATTGTTATATTGTTTGACCTGAGAATGTTGAACTAACTTGTCATCGGTTAACGGATAATGTTTTCATATTTCATAAGGGCAGAAATGTTAAATTCTACGTTGATGACTTATTGTTGAAGAGTAAGTCGAGTGTCCAAAAAATTGAAAGACTGACAAGAAATATTTGACACTCTAAAAATTAGGGCTGTCAAAATCGGGTCACAGGTCAGGTTCGGGTCTAACCCAAAATTGACCCGACACTATTCGACCCGACCCAAACCCGACCCATTTTTTTGCAAACGGGTCTATTTTCCTAACTCGAACCTGACCGGCTTTGGATATGTTTTACTAATTTTTTTTTATTTAATTCGATTTATTAAAACCTAAATCAAATTAAGGCAAGATTTACTTCAATCAATTTAAAATAAATAAAGCTTAATTTAATTTGGGCAACAATGTTTATTATTTTTTAGAAATATCATTTACTTATTTCATAACAATCTTTTAAAAACCTCCTAAATTAATTAAAAACAGGTCAAACCAGGTTGATTTCGGGTTTCTGAGTCAACCCGAACCCGACCCGGTTTTACAAACGGGCCGAAATCCCTAACCCGAACCCGAAATTTTTGGGTTGGGTTCGGGTCGGGTCAAATATTGACACCCCTACTAAAAATTTATTATAATGCTTATAATGACAAGTTGTATCGAAACATGCTTGAGAAAATTCCTCAATTTTAAAATCTAACCAAGAGGAACTAAGACAAACTCTAACAAAATCAAGGTAGTCTTAGAGACAACTCCTCCCAAGTCTCCTAAAGAAGTGTAGAAGCCAAAAAGAAGGTTGACAATCACAAGTCAGTATATTTTTCAATACGGGAAAATGTGTCACATTCTTTATAGCTTTAAAGGAGCCTATAGGGTTCAATTGGACTCTCGAGTGTGATGAGTCATTTGATAAATTGAAGAAATATTTGGCGGCTTCAACCTAATAAGAAGCCCTCGCCATAGTGAGTTGTTGCTTCTTTATCTTGGGATTGAAGACTTGATGGTTATCTTAGTGAAAGTTAGTGAGGAATGATAGATTTCGGTTTGCTACACAAGTCGGACTTTAACGACCATGACCATGAAAATAAATTATCCTTTGATAGTTTGATGCAAAAATTGGTCCAAGCATTGGTGCACACATCAAAGTGATTGTGGCTTTTTCTTTAAGCTCGCAATATAATAGTGACCAGCCTTTTAAAGTAATTTTATGAAAATCCAAGCTTTTAAAGAGGTTGATCAAGTGGTCCTTCGAGCTCAACGAGCACACGCTCCTATATATGACAAGGACTATGGTGAAAGCTCCAGTTTTCAAATATTTTAAGTTTGCTTTAGTACGTAAACTCAAGAGAAGCAAGATTCAAATGAAGATTATTTGAAAATGTAAAGTGATAAGAGTCTTCAGCATCGATAGTTGTGAAGTTGGAGAGACATTGTAGAGCCTTGAGCCCATCATTCTAAGTAAAGCACTCTTACTCAAGTTTTAAGACAAATTATCAAGTCAAGTACAAAGTGTTGATTGAACTAGGCTTCATAGTCGGTTTGGTAGCATGCAATGCGTGGGTCTTCATTGACTCAAAAAGAACAATAAATCATAAACTTGAAAGCAATGCAACAAAATAAGTTCAAAACTCAATACCTTGCCAAACTCAAGGGTGAAATTTGTCAAATTCAAAAAAATATACATACAACACACTGCTAACAACATATGGGTAATTGCTCGCCCCTTCTGTTGAAAAGCGGGAAGATTTGAGGATAAAGCAAGCTGAAGATTTGATGAGCCCCCATCTATATCGCTCTCTCTAAAAGAAAGATAAGTTCCAAGTTTGAAGCTAAAAACCTTAAGAAAGTAGCATCAAGATTCTTTCTATCAAATAGGGGGCTCTTTTGAATATATTACTAGAAAATAAATCTAGAATGCCTAAATTTTGACAACAACAACAATCAAGCCTTTGTCCCACTACGTGGGGTCAGCTACATGAATCCTTTTTCGTCATTGTGTCCTGTTAAAAGTCAAATTCTCATTTAAATCTAATAAAGAAAGATCATTTTTAATATTTTCTAACTAAGTCTTTTTAGGTCTACCTCTACCTTTCTTAAGATAACTCAAATCTAATACCTCAACTTTCCTAACCATCGGAAGGCCTCCGTTTAATGTGATCAAACCATCTAAGGTGACTCTCTCTAATCTTATCTTCCACTGGAGCTACTCCAACCTAAATTTTGACAAACAACAAAAAAAAATTTAAGAAATTTGTAATGAATAATGTGGAAGTCATTAGACTTGGCGAACACTTTCAAAGAAAAATTCTTCACAAATGTTGCTTTTGGCCGACATTAAGAAAGGATGTTGAGCTATTCGCAATTAGAAGTAAGAGTTTTCAAGTCTATCGACCTACTCTGTTTTAATTTATTTAGAAGCTCCATCTTACCACTTCATCAGCACTTCACAATCACTCAAATACATAATCCATTTCCTCCAGCACTTGAGAAATATCAATACTTGTTCCTACTTATTTACCCGTCCACCAGGTGAATAGAAGTAATGATAATGTTAAAAGCAACAGCGATGTTATAAATTTATTTGGTCCACCATCCTTTGTAGATTTGAACTTCCAATAGCTGCAAATAATAGAGCCTAGTTAATCAGCTGGAAGTTACAGGACTTCCATCAAGAAAATGAAGTCATTTTAAATTATGCTCTTGTAAGTCGTTCCAGACTGATGGGTGAACAAAAGGCGACCCTTAATGTTTTGAAAAAGAAGCTCAAATAAAAGAAGGGAATTTGTAGCAAGAAATAACCAACAGTTTTAAGGGCCACACAACTACTTCAAAAATGACCTTCAAGCCACCATATTCACTAACGTTTAGCTTTAACATTGTATTATTTAAACACATTCAACTTTCCAAAACAATTTGACCAACAATGTGACTCAATTCCAATCAAATAATTCAATGGAAGTAGCAAAATGTTGAGGGCTTGGAGATAATTTTGAACTTTTATAAGTGAAAAGACCAACAGTTGAAAGATGACAGGGTAAAATAAAGTGTTGACTAGCGAAGTTCTCTAATTTATATGTTCAACCAAAGGAATTTAGACTCAAGGGCATAGTTATACAAAACCGGAATGCAACGGGATGCCCAAAATGAGTTTTCAAGTTAACACCCAATTAGGATGGGACATTCATTATAGAAGTTGTGATCAAAGGATCAAACCAAGAGTTTATCGTCTTAAATAAAGGGAAGGCGCTGAGTTCCCAAAAAACTAAGAATATTGTAGATCTTACGAAGTTTTTTGCACAAATCTATGCAGGCCAAAATTTTGTATTTCTTTATAAGAATGAACAAAAATAACCTAAATAGAAAGGTAGATGGAAGAGCCAAATTAAGGTCACGATCAACAAATTAATTAATTGGGAAATATCATTATTTGCTTTCTTATTTTTTTCTAAAATATGTTTCATTCATTACTTGAATTTGAGTTAAACTATAGGTTGGCTATTTATTTCTGATGCAGGACTACTTAGATGAGATGCATATGGGTTCATTTAGGCATTGCACAACTCTTCGATTAGAATAATTTTAGAATAAAGTTACGAGTAATTCTCAACGAAGATTCAAAACAAATAAAGAGGTAATTTGCTGTCCCCATCAATTTCTCACTGTCTTGATCAAAAGGTTACTTGACACTAGAATAATCTTATCTCGATAGGGTTTTAACCCACTTGTACAAGACTCGATTTGAACTTGCCTATGAGTTGGCCAAAAAACTTAACCAAGTTGCTTTGGCACTAGAATAGCCTTGCCTTGAAAGGATTCTGACTCACTTGAATAAGGCTATAGTTAAACGGGCTCAAAGTCCTTTACAAGGTTCCAACCCATAAGTAAACGACAAGGGAATCAATCCTGATAAAGAATTGGGGAGTTTTGACCCACATATATGAGACTTGATTGAAAATGGATTAAACCTAAGTCAGAAGAGTTTCAATCCACAAATCCAAGCAAAGAAGAAAATAAATAATGAAATTTTTCATGAGGATTCTAAACCACAATTATTCAAAAGCAAACATGATAATTTCATTGCAAAAACTAAGATGGTTGAAAAAATATCAAATTTCACAAAATCATAAAAGGACAACTTCATCGTAAGTGTCCTAAATGGGGACACTCTCAATTGCTCATTGTCACTAGACTCACGGTATATAAAAATATGAATATGGGCTAACACCAATTTCAATCATATCTCATGATCGCAATAGTAAGATCTCAGCTATACTATCCAACCCTTTGGAGGGAGCTTTTTTTTTTTTTTTTTTGAGAACCACAAGCTAAAAGGGGTTTCATAGAAAAAAGCAAAGATAAAAAATAATAATCATAAGAATATACACAAAAATAGCAATTGTAACCAAAACATATGAAAAGTTGTTACTAATAGCATGGATTCCTAGCAACTTGGCTAGAAAAAAAAAATAGCTTTCATCTCTCCTCAGTTCTAGTATCCAGGTTAAATGACTTGGAGCATCGAAAAGGCTCAACAAAGTTGCAACTGAACACTTTCGTAAATATGCTGCAAAAAAGAATATTCTCTCTCATCCTTTTGTTTTGGGATGGAACTCCAATAACACTAATATTATTTTTTCATTAGGATTGAAAAAATATGAACTACCTGATTTTCCTTAAATATTCAAACAAAAGTCTAGTAACCAAAGCATTCCATCATGTTAAAATGCATAAGCAAGGGAAAGAACTTGCAAAATAAAATTCAGCATAATTAGAGCCAAAATTTTAATAAGAGAAGGGGCATGGGGAAAAAAACTAGAGATGATTAACATGGAAGTAGATGTCAAAATTAAGGAATAAGTTGGGAAACTTATGTTTGGCCACAACCCTGAGAACAAACTTCATTGGAACCTTAGAGAGTCCTAATATGATGTCCAACTTTGTCTCGATAATGGTACTAATCAATATTGTTGTTGATACAAAACATGTGGTAAAGTCAGCAATGATGATTCCCGCCATGGTGGTTGAACTCAAGAGCTAAAAGAAAGAATTGGAGGGAATTAATGAATTTTTTTCTCTTTTTTTCTCTTTTATAAGGAGAAAAAGCCTAAGAGGTGCAAAGAAACAAGAAAGAGCAGCTATAGCTACCATTTCAAAAACAATGGGTATTTTGAATTCATCAAAAAACAATGCTCCTTCTCATGGTGGTCATTTTAAACAACATGGTAAAAGAACCAAAACAAGATAGCTCTACAAATTCCAAGGCTAGGAATAAAGAAAATTTTGAATAACTGATGTAGAACGAAAAAGGGCTTTGCTAGGGTCAAATCTCCTCTCCGAATTTTGAGAACCAATTCAGTTTCACCAAAAATCAGAGAGGAAATTCTCAGATTTTCTCTTGAGAAAATAGGGGTAGGGGAAGGAAGAGTTTCTCTTGCCAGGAGAGAGATTTCTCTCAGAAATCTAGGGGGAAATTTCAGTTTTTGTGTTTAGAGGAGAAAGACTTGAAGTAAGAAGAGCTGGGAAATCACGGGCTGCAGCTTTGGGAGGAAGAGGGCTCAATATTGTAAGGAATTTGGAGGGCTTCTAGTGGAGGAATTCCCACGTGATGGCCTTGGAAGATTTCGGCCAGCAGAGGAATTTTAATTCCCAAAATAAATTCCAACTCCAGGCTATTAACGTAGGGAGCTCTCTAGAGTAAATAAGAGGAGAGAATACCGGGATTTAATTCCGGTGATAAAAGAAACAGGATTTGCTGTGACTAGGAGAAGAAAATAGACAAAAAAAAAAAAGAGAGGCTTAATGTTAGGAAAGATTTCCTAAATTAAGCCAAAGGTGAGAGAGGGATTTATGGAGGGAAAAATTTGACCTAATGAGGGAGGCGGCAATGAAGAGGAAAAAAAAAGTGGGAAGAATTCAATCTATTTCCAAAAGTGAAATTACCCTTTTGGAAACAGATTAATCCAAGCAAGATGAGTGGAAAATTCGGTCAAGAGGGATTTGTGGGGATTTGAAATTATTTCCTAAGTGAGGGATGGGTTTAGGAAGTAATTAAAGGAGATTTAATGGGATATGGAGAGAGGGCCGGCGGCAAGCATAGACCATGGGGAGATTAATTAGAATAATTAATACTCCTTAATTTAGGTAAGCGATTTGGGAAAATTATTTCAAGTCCAATTTGAATTTCAAATTCAAATTAGATAAAAAATTGAAACTTTCCTGAAATAGATTTATTAAATAAGAAAAGATTTTGAAATTCTCAATGATTAATTTTGAATTTCAAATCTACCCACATTCAACTCAATCTAAAATAGGAAACAAGCTTGGATGGGGGAGGAGGAGAGTGGATCGGCGGCTAGGGGGATGGAGGCCGGCGGCATGGGGTCGGGCATGGGTTTGGCCGTGGGTGTTGGACGGGGAAAAAGTGGGGTTTCGGGTGAGGATAGAATCCGGCGGCCAAACGAAGATGGGGAGGAGGAAGAAGATGAATATGACTATGGGGAGCAATAAGAAGAAAAAAAACAAAGACCAAACGAAAGATAGAAGATAAAAACCGCGAGCCTTGAACTCTTCCGAAGACTGGCGGGTGATGCTTTGCCCTTCCCCAAGGGACTTCAAATCACAAGCACGGACCCATCCTGCGGCTGGTGAAACTCCGATTTCTTCCCATAGGAATCTCACTAACGCTCTCTCAAAGAACACAAGTGTGGAACACAATTTTTTTATATCAATAATCCATCTCTATTACAATAGCTTAAGGCCATATATATAGGCCACAATATAAGAAAACTCCAAAATACAAAATTGCCCCTTGGGCCACAACACTCACATAAACTAACCTAGGGGTAAAACAGGAAATACATTAGATAAGAACTAAAATTTAGAAAAAGCTCATAAATGAAGATTTAAATAATAGCCGTCGATTTACGACGCCTCCTATGATATAGATACGCCAAATCTTCGTACCGATGTCCGCATCATTCTCCCTAGGTGGGAGAATACTCGACTCCGTCGAGTTAGCATCACAACTGCTCTTGTACAACTCTGGACTGTTATTTGGAAACAATAACCCCAATGGCCTTTTTGCCAATATTTTCAAACAACACCGGTTGCCCACGAGGTCAACTTGCTTGTTGCACTTTAGCTCGCCAATTTCCTTAACCATAGTCAAGGGATCACCTTCCAAACTGTCGCACTTCTTTTCGCCTGCAGGAACTTGTTCACTCTCATAGATGGCTTCACTAGCAATAGGAGCAATATTGAGTTCTATGGATGTCACTTCCAGAGCTTCATCAATATTCTCCGTTATAGGAGTTTTAACTGGGTTAGAAAAAGCCTTTACTTCTATAGGAGTTGTAATTGAATCAATCAAATCTCTCTCGGCATTATTGGCAGTCAGCCAGTCACGTATTTCTCCTTGTCAACCAATTCATCTTCTTCTTCATGTTCTTCCTTGATCACCTTAGATTTCTCTTTGATTTGCACAGTGAGCGGGAAATTTAAAGCTTCATTGGCCTCCATCCATTTGTCCACTCTATCCACTATCTCTCTGTCTCTTAGTGCCTTCTTTCTATCTTTTGATGAAGGGGGTTTTGTATAAAACGGTGGGTTAGTCCTATCTCGCTCTAGGTTATCGAATCGTTTGATTGTTTGACAGTGGACGTCGGCTAAGTCCGCTTGATTCTCCTTGAGATGTTGACTAATGATGCCCATTTGACGTACCACCCAGTCTAAAGTCCTTCCAAGTTGATCCGAGTCCATGCTCTGATACCAAACTGATGTAGAACGAAAAAGGGCTTTGCTAGGGTCAAATCTCCTCTCCGAATTTTGAGAACCAATTCAGTTTCACCAAAAATCTGAGAGGAAATTCTTAGATTTTCTCTTGAGAAAATAGGGGTAGGGAAGGAAGAGTTTCTCTTGCCAGGAGAGAGATTTCTCTCAGAAATCTAGGGGAAATTTCAGTTTTGGTGTTTAGAGGAGAAAGACTTGAAGTAAGAAGAGCTGGGAAATCACGGGTTGCAGCTTTGGGAGGAAGAGGGCTCAATATTGTAAGAAATTTGGAGAGCTTCTAGTGGAGGAATTCCCACGTGATGGCCTTGGAAGATTTCGGCCAGCAGAGGAATTTTAATTCCCAAAATAAATTCCAACTCCATGCTGTTAACGTGGGGAGCTCTCTAGAGTAAATAAGGGGAGAGAAGAATGGGATTTAATTCCAATAATAAAAGAAACAAGATTTGCTGTGACTAGGAGAATAGACAAAAAAAAAAAAGAGAGGCTTAATGTTAGGAAAGATTTCCTAAATTAAGCCAAAGGTGAGAGGGATTTATGGAGGGAAAAATTTGAGCTAATGAGGGAGGCGGCAATGAAGAGGAAAAAAAAAAGGGGGAAGAATTCAATCTATTTCCAAAAGTGAAATTACCCTTTTGGAAACAGATTAATCCAAGCAAGATGAGTGGAAAATTCGGTCAAGAGGGATTTGTGGGGATTTGAAATTATTTCCTAAGTGAGGGATGGGTTTAGGAAGTAATTAAAGGAGATTTAATGGGATATGGAGAGAGAGAGGGCCGGCGGCAAGCATAGACCATAGGGAGATTAATTAGAATAATTAATACTCCTTAATTTAGGTAAGCGATTTGGGAAAATTATTTCAAGTCCAATTTGAATTTCAAATTCAATTTAGATAAAAAATGGAAACTTTCCTAAAATAGATTTATTAAATAAGGAAAGATTTTGAAATTCTCAATGACTAATTTTGAATTTCAAATCTACCCACATTCAACTCAATCTAAAATAGGAAACAAGCTTGGATGGGGGAGGAGGAGAGTGGATCGGCGGCTAGGGGAATGGAGGCCGGCGGCATGGGGTCGGGCATGGGTTTGGCCGTGGGTTTTGGACGGGGGAAAAAAGTGGGGTTTCGGGTAAGGTTAGAATCTGGCGGCCAAACGAAGATGGGGAGGAGAAGAAGATGAATATGACTACGAGAAGCAATAAGAAGAAACAAAAACAAAGACCAAACGAAAGATAGAAGATAAAAACCGCGAGTCTTGGACTCTTCCGAAGACTGGCGGGTGATGTTTTGCCCTTCCCCAAGGGACTTCAAATCACGAGCCCGGACCCATCCTGCGGCTAGTGAAACTCCGATTCCTTCCCATAGGAATCTCACTAACGCTCTCTCAAAGAACACAAGTGTGGAACACAATTTTTTTATATCAATAATCTATCTCTATTATAATAGCTTAAGGCCATATATATAGGCCACAACATAAGAAAACTCCAAAATACAAAATTGCCCCTTGGGCCACAACACTCACATAAACTAACCTAGGGGTAAAACAGGAAATACATTAAATAAGAACTAAAATTCAGAAGAAAAAAAAAACTCATAAATGAAGATTTAAATAATAGCCATCGATTTATAACGCCTCTTGTGATAGATGCGCCAAATCTTCGTACAGATGTCCGCATCAATAACATTAAAATCAAATTAGTCATGGCATAAAAATTAAACTTCAAAATCATTACAACAAGGCAAAAAGGAAAAGGCATAATTCTTATCTTGCCCTAATAAGACTATCGGCTCTCGCTAGAGCGCTCACGATTATCACAATATTTCCTAACAATATATGATTTAACGTTAAATTGGAGGCAAAAAAAAAGTTTAATTTGATTAAATCATCCAATCCATACCCATGATTCTAATTTCATTGATACATTAGAGCAAGCATTCACATGCCTTCAATTTCTGAAGACATTAATGTCAAGATAGCCATAAAAAGTGACCAAAGAAATCCCTTCCTCTATTCCTCGCATAGAAGTTGTAACATTAAATGTTTAACTAGAGGAAACTTGACAGTTGTGTGCTCGAGGCCAACAGGAGATGGCTATAGTAAACATGCAATAACTAGCATTATGTTATTTGACCTTCTAGAATCTTAGAATCATTTGTTCTGCCAACCTAGCCACTCCTAGATATCATACTTGAAGTCCTCAACCTTCCATAGCCTTGCTCTTATAATGAAAGTAACATCCTCAAGCTTTTCAAGTTGCTGTTTCACAAGTTAAAATTATCAAAATAAAATTTCCTATTAAATCATCTCACTTGGTCTCCTATTTGCATTGAACAAAAACTTTGACGAATGGAGCATCAAGATCTTTCATTTTAACCCTCAAAAAATAATACATCCATCTTGGTTTAGCAATCAAGAATTTTCAATCACTAGTAGTTAAATATTAGAAGCACAAAAGTTCTTATAGATCAAGAAATTCACTCTAAGACTCACTAGCTTCCCGATCTCACTACATTCATGGCTATCCGGATAAGCTCACTAGAGCGCTAGCCAGTGTTATGTTCAGAAGAGTCCAACACAATAGTGTTGCTCGAAAAAATATTTACAACTTTTAATCAAGACTCATCCTCTACGAGCTTCTTTGATGGCGTTTTCCTCTTACAAGAGGCCAAAGGAATGATGATTGAACCTTTAGCAAATATCATCTACAACTTGTATAAGAACTGAAGTTATTGTAGCAATTATCCTCATCTTTAGAATAATCTCAATGTTTGATCCTAAGGGAAAAGTGCAATTAATATTTTTGCATTCCCACTAGGGAGAAGAGGAGTATTTCCCATCATTGGGGCTATAAGACTAATGTAGGAGGAGGCTCATTAGCTACATCAGGGTGTTGGGGAAGGAGTATGGTAGATCTTCACATATGACTTGCAGAAAAGCAATCAATGGGACGTTCTTTCAAGGTGTTATTACCGAATGAAGAGAATATGATGAGCCAACGCAGCTACTGTTAGGTGTAATGAAGAATTTGTGTCCGTAAATCCTAATTTTTGAAGAAATTTTCGGGAAAAAGAGGATGATGTATACCCCAAATTCATCACAACGTAAAAGGATCAATAAGGTATTGACACTTGTCCTACAATATAAGCCATTCCACTCAAACTGAATGTCTGCTCATGGAGGCAATATCCGACTTACTAAGAAACTCCCCAACTTAATGACTAATGCATACCGAGTTCAAGGTAACCTACCAAGAGGTGTTCAACCTATCTTCTTACTTGATCTAATTTTCACTAAACAGTGCGATTATCTCGCAATCATTGCAATCAGTAATGAAATATAAAATGGCATGTTCACTTAAACTTAAGCATATTTAAGGCCAATTACTAGAAAATATATGATAAATGATAATAATTATTTATAATACAAACTTTTCATGAAAGATAAAAAGGTTATGCTACATGATACATCGCATGGTACTATGAAGAATTAGATATTGTTCGCTTGTCAGCTAATCTTACAAACCGACTATTAAAGGTTGTTCACTCAAATCACCTAGATGGTTCCCCTCTCTATAAGTATAACTACAAAAAAAAAATGAAACCTCCTTCATACCCTCTGAAGGATTATATAAAATCATTTTCTTCCATAATTTCTACTGTAATTTCTTTGTTTAAGTTCTAACTTCACTCACTATACTATTATTCTCACTTTTAATCCTCATTAAAGCAAGTAGCACCTCATCGGACTCGATCTTTCTAATCATAAGAAAAAGTTCAACCCATTGCACTCAATGACACACATGTGCACACATCAAACGAACCGTGTAACTAAATAAGAAACAGAACATAAGAATTAGAAGTCATACCTACTCATCAAGCATGGTAAGGAAAAATGAAGATTTTAGCAAGAACATAAGAATAATGCAAAGATGGATACTAAAATGACTGAAATAAAGTACTCAAGGGAACTTCAGAGCCCTTGTCTTGAAAGAATGACATTAAGAAGCTTTCACCCATCTTTTCATGTTATAGATAATCATTTACTTATCTTAAATACTCAAAAATTGAGGTGAATGGTGATTAATAACAGTCTAGCCAATGCAGTAAATTACTTATAAACTCAACAAATACAGCATCAAGGCATTGGATGATCGAATGAGCATATAACAAAATGTAGAAAACAAGGGAAACAGCACTATCTAAATCTGATGGCTTGCGGTAAAATTAAGGGGGTGACGAGAAACAGATTAAGTACCATAAAGATGATTATACACCACTCTAGTGGCTCCAATCGCATTGACACAATGAAGAAGTGCAGAGACAGTACTCTCAGCCCTAATAAACACAAGAGGCGCCCCAATAGATTTCAAAGACTGGTCAAGGTGGGCAAGTGACTGCTTCAGCCACCACCTTGAGCAACGCCCGGGATAGAATTTCCCTTCTTCGCTTGGGCACCAGATGAAAACAGGAAGAGTAACCCCATCCCTTGCCGCAGACAACAGTGCTGGGTTATCCTCAATCCTAAGGTCCCTCCTGAACCAAACAATTGTCCTACTTTGACTGTCCATCATTTACACGGCTATTTCAAGCTTTCATGTTCAACTGAAGAAAATTACACACGCCATCAAAGTATTCATAGAAATGATGTGGAGCAGCTTAACTGGGAAAACTGATACACATCAAAAGCAGCACTTTTCCCGAATCATATCTGATTTAATCAAAGATGCCCAAAACCCTACTGCATAAATAAGAATGAGACTTGATTTGATCAGATCCTTCGACGAATGCCAACTTCAAAATAAAAGCAAACATAAAGTTCAAGAGAATATACCTTGGGGTGGAAAGGTGGAGTGAAATAAGAGATCAAACTTCCCACCTAGACCTGGGAGAATAAGTTCATTACACTTCGAAGAAGCTATTAAACCAACTTTTCAGCTTTTCTTGCTTTATTTAACCCTAAATCCTATCCAGTACCCAGATGGTAAAGTTGGGAACTTCACTCACGTTGACCAAAAAGAACCCATTGGCAAAGACCACTTGAGCGCAATTTAACTATCGTGCAACCTCCATGAGTTCAGTTTATACACAATGTTCGATCTTTTCCTCCTTCCCGGCTTCCTTCTGGCTTTTGCCCCCATTGAGCCTAATGAACGGCAAATTATTGGGTCAGGTGACCGAACGCAGAGATAGATTCGGATAATAATAAAATATTATTTTAAAATTAGCGCAACTAAAGCGACGGTCCCCTCAAAGGCATGGAATTTGAGCACTGATTGATGAGGGGCATGGAATTTGAGCACTGATTGATATGGTGGTTGACAGAGACGGCGTAGTAGAGCGGATTGGAAAATAACGGCCGTGATTGTCCCACTTCAGTGCGGCCGTGAGATCAGTGCCATCGGAAGGAGAAAGACCTTGTCAGCACAGATTTATCTTTAGGTACAATCAGCGCAAAGATGCCACCACGGCACCACCTAAACCCTAAGTTGTTACCTACTCTGAGAAGTAGACATCAATATTCCTGGGAATTTTTATTTTATTCAGTGAACGTACGCTCCTCTACGTTCGATTTTAGATCAAAACAGTGCAATACTGAGTACCGAGTTGTACCGAGTTTTTTCAAAAAACTCGGTATTTTGCTGTTTTGGTCTAAAACCGAACGTAGAGGAACGTACGTTCACTGGATGTAATAAAAGTTCCAATGGCTGTTTGGTATGGGATTTACAACGGGATTTAAGTCGGATTTACGCTAAATCTAGTTTGTGGAGGCGTTAAATCCAGGGATTCCGTACGATTTACGGATTTAAATTTAGGATTTGTAAATTCGAGGGGTAGTCAGATTTAACGGGATTTATTCAAAGAGCGCGCAAAAGGGAGAAAGTTACCTTCACAGCCAGCGAGCTCCCGTTCTTGCTTCTGATCAAAATGTTGTAACTTCCAATCCAGATTGACGAGAAAGTCGTCGCAGGAGCGAAGTCGAACAGCCACGAAGGAGCCGCAGAAGCGACGCGTGCAATCTATACACCTGCAAAGCAACAAAGCCGAACAGCAATGACGAAAAGAGAAGATGAAAGGCAAACCATAGACGCCTCTAAAAGTTATTATTGATTAACTTAATTAATATAATTTAAATTTTAGGCATCTCCAACCGAAAATCTTATGGGCTATTTTTAGGAGTAAAAATGATTAAAAAGTAATTAGGCTATTAAGTATCATTTTTTCAAATTTTAAAAATAGGTATAATCCTCCATTTTAACGGGCGATTATGTGTTAAGTCATAATCACCCATTTGACGGGCGGTTTTGGCATGTCTTGATTTTTTTTAAGTAAAATTTAAATGTGTGAGTTATCTTTGTCCAAAAATTTAAAAAAAAAAATAGTTTTAAATTGTTTAGGTTACGTGATATAATTAATAATTAATGCATTAAAAATTACTAATTAATGATAGAAGTTGTAAAGTGAATATTTCATTTAATTTCTTCTGAAATTATAAATTGTGCATTGATAAAATAATCCAGTATAATTTTTGTAGCGCATCTTCAGAGATAATTTAAAAAAAAAAATCAAATCTGGTGTTTTTTTTTTAATATTTGTATGTACTAATTTTGAATATTGGAACCCTCTTTTTTAAAAATATATTTAAAAACATAGGATCTTAATATTGTCAGAATTATTTTGCAATGACAATTGATTCAGCTTCCAATGACACATCACATCATATGAGCTGTAAAGTTTTATGGTCAATTCAAGTTCTATTGAGTTTTTTGACTGCTAGTGTTTGTTGAATATTATTAATCTCAGCTATATAAATGGTGAATGATAGACACAATGAATATAGTTGTTGAGTTATTGTTTGAGTTATTCAAAATGTTTTGGTCATGTATGAAGAAGATTACAGACGTCCTCAACAAAGAAAAGTTCAATAATGCAAGCCAATGAATGCATACTTGCATAGCACAAGCCGGTGATAGTCTGTTAGAGTATAAGGCTAATAAGAATGAGATATTTAGGTGTTGTGTACATGAATGGTCGAAAGACGAGGATGATTGCCTATGAGATATGCACGTCGAGTTAATTAGGGTAAAACTTTATAAGACAAGAGAATTCTTAAATGCTGCCAGTTGGAAATCTCTTCAAATTAAATTCTGAGAAGTTAATGGTCATAATGTCAGCCCTTATTTCTTACAGATGCGATACCATGAGATAAAACGCCATAGAAATAGTGGGCATTCCTCGCCTGATATTGACTATAGCCATCTTGATATTGAGAATGTAATTTTATATAGTGATTGGTCTCCGCGGAAAGATAAATTTATTATGGATTTCTATAAAGAGCGGATAAACGAGGTCTTACCTGATGGTAACCTTAGAGAGTTCTTCAATGTTGACGACTAGCAAGACCTTCAGTATGAGTTCAAGTTCAAGCAGAAATGTTGTCCAACTCAGACACAACTACAGTCACGTTTTCATATGTTGATTAGGAAATATGAAAGTTATGTAGTCTTATAAATGTTATGTACGCAAAAATATTTTATTTTTTATCACTCTATTTTTCTTGTTTAGTAGGAAGCATTTCTAAGTGTTTTTCTTTGTTATGTATTTGATTCCTTATGCATTTAAATTTAAAAAATATATATATTTATATGTTGGATGAATAGTACTTCTTCTTACTTGTATATTTTGTGTTGTGAATTTTAATGTAATATAAAAATGCGATTATTGAAATGATAACATTACTTTTTTCTAAATTTTTGTAGTTAATAATATCTTAAAGTTGAAATAATTTGTATTATGAAATCATACGTATATATATATAGTTCAATTTTTCTATTAAATTAGATATTGAAAATAATAACATAAGTCTTGAACATGAACATTTCCCCATTTTGCATGATTAAGCATTAACAAACCTATAAAATACATAATACTCATAAATCCTTCACTTTTTGCCTAATTTATCCATAGATATGTACAAAAACACATATAAAATAGGCATTGCCTAAAATCACCTTATTCTACAATTTTACATGGTGCATTTACTTTTTTCCCCTTATTTTACCTTCTAATTAGGAAAGCAATACAAATATATAAATTTCTATTAAAAAATACATTTTTACTTACCTAAAACAACATAACCGGCGGGGAGGCGACGGCCGAAGGCGACGGGTTTGGAGAAGCCAAATAACCACTGGAGCTAGGGATTTTTTGGTGGACTTTTAAATAGACTATATACGGGCAATTTTGACCTGGTATATTAATCGCCCTTCAAACGGGCGATTATGCCTAATCACCTAATTGCATATTAAACGGGCAATTATGCCTACTTCTAACTTTTAAAATAATGATGCTTAATGTCCTAATTATGTTTCTAATCATGCTTAGTCCTAAAAATTGCCCAAATCTCATTTTCACCCCAAAATATAGTGAAATAAAAAATGTAGTGATTAATCTACAATCAAACTCCATTTTGTGTGTTTATGTGAATGTAACCGTCTTTCTCCTCTTTCACGCGTTTCTTCGACAAATTTGGTTGAGACAGCGGCGCACTATTCACCCTCCACCGATTAGCGATTTTTTTGTCATTCGAATGAAACAGTCCAGCTACGCCTTAAAGTCGTTTGAAGTTCAGTTTGAGATGCCCTTCCTACTGTGATAATTCACATTATAATGTTTTACAAAGAAATGAATAACAACTCAAAACTTTAACATCAAATAAACACAAAAGTTAAAAAATTATATTGAACTATTTTATTTTTTACAATTTTTTTACATCTTTTAATGTTTATAATTGATCAAATATATTTATGGTTTTATTTTCTTATAAAAAACTGTGTGAAAGTTTATTTTGAATCAAAATGCCCTCGTTTTTATTATGTACTGCTTCTTTGAAATATAAAGTGAATAAAATTGGTTCAAAATAATTCATAATCGCATATTAGTACAAATCCAATTCTCTGAATATAGTTTGAACTGCATTTCAACTTAGTTTGAACTCAAGGTTTAAACCTATTTTTTTTCATCAACTCAAGGTTTAAACCTAGTTCAAACTCATAGCTTGATCCAAATTTGAACTTGGATCAAACTGGAGGTTGAACTGAGTTGGAAACTAGATTGACTCTTATTCAAACCACAAGTTTGAACTTGGTTCAAACAAAATTCGAATAGAACATGGTTAATGAGTACAACCAATCAATTTATTTGATCTTTTATAATTTACATTTTAACATGTTATCAAAATAGCTAGCATTGCATCATTATATAGTCAATCGCGAAATTAATTGAAGAATCATATTAAATTAAAATAATTATACTGTTCTTATAATGACAAGAAGGATAACAAAATATTGCAATGAATATTGTGGCACTTGGCTCTATAATTAACCCAATTATGGCATTTCATTCTATATCAATTGCACAAATATTGCATTGCATCATTTTCTCCTTGTGAACACTTTTGTTCTTATTTGGAAGACCATGCTTTGGCTTCACAATTGGGGGGGAAGGACAACACTTTTTTATTTCATTTAGAACCCCCCAAGATGTCTTCATTTCCAATTACATAGATAATTTTAGCATATGCACCCAACTATTCATTCAATATATAAAACTTTATAAGCTTTAGTAGTAGTACCCTAATTCCGAGTTATGGCCAATGCATGTTCAAACGAAAAATCTATCACATCAAACTTTTCTCACATGCATGCCCTCTCACATAAATCAATATTGGCATTTTGTTAAAAAAAAATGCTTCGATCGATCACAAATCTTGAGGCACATTTGACTTGGGAACTTTAAAAATTAAATTCAGGAGTATATAAACTTTGATTTCAAGAAACTTATAGTCAAAGTGAGCATCTCAATGAAACAAACTCAATGATACAAAAAATGGTCCAATCTGAGCCCAATTGAGTGCAAATAAAGGCCCTTAAAAGAGTAATTAAAATTTTTAGGACATTAATTGGATGGCCAAGTGATATCTAAATGTGGCATGCTTATAATTAAATCAAGTAGCTCGACAAGATGAATCTAACAAGCCCAAGTTCGCCAAATTCTAATATCATTTATGTTCTCAATTGCTAAAAAAATTATCCATGATTGAGTGCTTTAGATTTATTCTAGATTTTTTCCATATTTATGTGGTGTGTAACTCCCAAAAATCTATAAATAGGTTTATCACTCTATGTATGAGATGGTGGAGCTTCAATCCTTGGCTAGAATGAGAAAAAACTTTGAGGCTTAAAGAATCTCAGAGCTCCACTCAAGCACCTCTGCCATCGAACTTTCATAGCTCGGTAGTCACCAACGAACCTCTACCTGACTATCACCAGACATCTGCCCAATCATCAATGTTAAACTTTTGAATGTCGACTGTTGTTATTAGATCTCCATCCAATCATTATCGTCTAGCCTCTGCTCTGCCACCACCACTGTTGTTCTACTATGGTATGCAGACCTCCATCGCCCAACTATGGCCCACCTCCTTCATCGTCTGCCAAACTGTAAAGATCATTTTTCTCCCAGTATCGTCCGAGACGAAGTTGGATCGTCCCGGGACGATCGGTACACGTTGTGCGGGAAATGTTTCTGGCTGCATGGTTCGTCTGGATGAAATTTGGATCGTCTGGATGAAAATTTTACAGAGCCAAGTCGTCCAGGGACGGTAATTAATCTCGTCTGGACAAAATTCGTCTAGAGCCAAATCGTCCCGGGACGAAGTTGCGATCGTCCGGGACGATCCATCTGGATATATATATATATAAATGAGATATTTTGAAGAGAGAAAAAAGCCCAGGAGAGAGAAAATCGAAGGAAAAAGAAGGAAAAGTGATTTTTGGTTGACTCCGGTCCGTTTTCGTCCGTTGCTGTAGTTAAAGAAGTTGACCGACTCGAGGTAAGGCATATTCCGCCTTTCTCAATTTTCAGAAACGGAGATTTTGACGAGTTTTCTGTTTTGAATTTTGTTTCCGTTAGCGAATTTCTGGTATTATTTTCGTTTGACAAAGGTTTTACCGTATAACTTTTGGTATGTCTTTGAGATGATAATTATGCACGTTTTGAGTATTTTCTGGAAGATTTTTACCGGATAGTTTGGATTCTGCGGTGTTTTAAGCAAACTGCAAATTATCAGGATGTTGAAAAATATTTTGTCAGTACAATGAAAGTCTTACAATGTTGTTGTGAATGTTCTGGTAATTTGGTAAATTTCTGAATCTGTAAATTTTGTATAAATTCCGTATACTGCCGTTATGCCGCTGAATTTTTGTACAATTTCTGAATTTTTTGAAATGAGATGATTGAATGAATTGATTATTTGTATGCTATCGGAAGGGAGTTATAAGGGGTCGGAATCCTATGTGATTTTCGTTGTCTGGGTCAGGGAATTCTGAATTCTGAAATGAGCTCTGAAATCTGAAAATAAGTTCTATTTCAGAACCTCTGATATCTGTTCTGGTGCTATAAGCACAACGGGAGACATAAGGGGTCAGAATCTGTTGAGATTCTGTCTGTGTTAGGGAAGGGAGGCATAATGGGCCAGAATCCGTTGAGATTCTGTCTTTATCAGGGATATCTGAAATCTCAAATCTGTTGTTTGATATTTGATAATCTGTTCTGTGACTTATTTGATTTGTTTTATGAATTATCTGGTTCGAATTATCTGATATGAATATGACTTATCTGAATTCTGATTTCTGTACGATTCTGATTATCCCGTACGATTCTGTCTGCTCAGTGACTTACAAACGCTTTATGATATCCGTTCTGAACTCTGATTCAAAATCATTTCAGTTTTTTGTATCCGTAAGCTAATTTCTGATTGCTTAAGTATCTGCTCTGTCTATTTCATGATTTCTGTGCGATTGTTCAAACTCCGTACTGATACGATTTCTGTTGTGAGTTTCTGATGATTTTGACTGGTGATTGATGTCTTGCTGAGCTGTTAGCTCATCTTTGTTTTCTACGTGGTTTTCAGGTTCGAGGAAAGGGAAGGAAGTCGTGGATTAGCGATCCAGAGTCTGATCTATGATTAGGTATTTTGTACTTTTAATTTTTTTGTACAGTCATGGCTTTTCTGTTATGTTCTGTTCTTTCTATCCGTAAGTCATGTACTGTATATGTATATGATTATTTGGTGAAAGAAAAGATAGATGAACTGTGTTGCATTTGGATATTTTTAGTATCTTTGTGTTTTTTCTGTCTGTGTTATGTTTGGAAGAAAGTTTTGAAGCAAATTCCAAAGCCAGATCCTGGATTTGTTGGCTGTGTCGCGGCCCGATGCGAGCGGGATCCGTCCCGGTCGGGTTGGGTCGTGACAAGCTTTTAGTGGTATCAGAGCAATGATTTTGGAATTTGAATTGTAAGACAGAGCTATAGGAAGTGATCCGTGAGTTTGTCTGGGGTAGTTTTGGGTTTGTCTGGATTTTTCTTCTGTTGTTTTGTGTTTAGTTTTCTGTGTGATCATGGATCTGCCAGACCCTGATATGACAGATGGGTAGAGTGCTAGTCAGGCAGCTCCGGTGAGTAGTACAGCCCCAGTGGTTGGTTCTGATACACTTTCTCAGTTTGCTACATTGATTGCTCAGATGATGAGCGAGACTCATAGTAGAGCCTCTACTGTCCGATCTGAAGAGATAGATAAACATCTGCAGTTGTTTCTGAGATTGAAACCTCTGAGATTTGAGGGCACTGTTGAGCCCAGAGCAGCTGAAGATTGGTTAAAAAGGTTGGAAAAGACTTTTGATAATATGCAGTGTCCGTTGGCAGTTTTTCTGTTGGATGGGGAAGCAGAGCGCTAGTGGATAGGCCAGCAGGAGGTGAAATTCCAAGGGAAGTTAAATTCGTTAATTACATAGGAAGAATTTTCTGAGGAATTTTGATCGTGGTTTGTACCTCCTTCTGCACGACAGCAGATGTAGGAGACTTTTCTGAGACTTGTTCAGGGGAACAGGACTATGATGCAGTATGAGGCAGAATTTACTGCTTTAGCCCGTTATTCTCCACAGTTGGTAAGTACTTCTGCTGAGAAGTGCTACAGGTTTCTAAGAGGACTACGAGATAGTCTAAGATAGCCCCTAGTGCCATTTCACATTTCTGATTTCTCTGAGCTTGTGGAGAGAGCTCGTCTGATAAAGAATGATCTGATGGCTACTCAACAGCGGTGGACTACGAGTAGGAAGAGATTCGGGGGTGAGGCTTCTAGCAGTGATTCCTCTGGTAAGAGGAGATTTATTTCTGGAGACTCTAGGAGGAGTGGACAGTCGGGATCCACTACAGTTTCTGGTAGTGGAAGTACGACAAGTTCTGGATCTGTCAGTGGGGCACCTGTGAGTCAAAGTTGTGGACGACGACATTTTGGCCAGTGCTACAGGATGACTGGTCAGTGTTTCAGATGTGGTCAGCCAGGACATCGGATTGCAGAGTGTCCACAAGCTGGATTCGATAGACGATCTGAGTTTCGATCTGATACTAGACCTGTTGGTTCAGCAGGAAGACCGATGACTGTTCCTCCATGCACTGTGACTGAAGGATCCTCTGGTAGAGGTGGTGGATCTAGTTCTGTAGCACGGAGACCACCTACTGGTAGTCAATGGGAGTCTAGTGGTTCAGTAGCTCCAGCTCCAGTTCAGCCTCGTGTGTATAGTTTGAGTCAGCAGGAGGCTCGAGATGCTCCAGATGTGGTGACAGGTATGATTTATATTTCTGATCAACCCTGTCATGTTTTGTTTGATTCTGGAGCCAGTCACTCGTTTCTTTCCGAGCGTTGCTTTGATGCTTTGCATCTGGATTCTATTTTGCTACCGGTTTCTCTTTCTGTTATTTTGCCGGCTGGAAGAAATTTGATTGCCCGGAAGTTTTGTTTTTGTGAGATTGATATTTCTGGCAATAAATGGAAATCGAGTTTGATTTTGTTGCCGATTTCTTCTTACGATGTGATTTTGGGCATGGATTGGCTGAGTCTGTACGAGGCTCAGATTGACTGTTTGAAGAAGCAAGTGAGGTTGCTTATGGATGGAGAAAGATGTGTATTCCAAGGATTACGATGTGTTTTATCCTTTCTGATTTCTGTATTGGAAGTCAAAAGAATGTGGAAGAAGGGTTGCCCGGTATTTTTGGCTTCTGTACGGGATCTGAACCTAGAACCGACTTCCATTTCTGATATACTGGTTGTACGGGAGTTTTCTGATGTATTTCCTAAGGAGTTGGTTGGTTTACCTCCGGATAGAGATGTTGAGTTCTCTATTGATGTTTTTTCGGGTACAACTCCGATATCGAAAGCTCCGTACATGATGGCACCGAAGGAACTTTCTGAGTTGAAAGTTCAGCTTCAGGAATTGGTGGATAGAGGATTTGTTCGTCCTAGTGTTTCTCCTTGGGGAGCACCCGTATTATTTGTGAAGAAGAATGACGGAACACTCCGTATGTGTGTGGATTATAGAGATTTGAATAAGGTCACGATCAAGAACAAATATCCGTTACCACGGATTGATGACTTGTTTGATCAGCTTTCTGGCTCTTTTGTATTTTCAAAGATTGATTTGAGATCTGGATATTATCAGGAGAAGGTGAAGGAAGCTGATGTGTTGAAGACAGCTTTCAGTACTCGGTACGGACACTAAGAGTTTTTGGTTATGCCTTTTGGGGTAACCAATGCACCAGCTATTTTCATGGATTTGATGAACAGAGTGTTCAAAGAGTACCTAGATCAGTTTGTGATCGTCTTCATAGACGATATTTTGGTGTATTCTGCTTCTGAGGACGATCATGCCAGACACTTGAGCATTGTGTTGGAGACTTTGAGACAGCATCAACTATATGCTAAATTTTCTAAATGTGAATTCTGGCTGAAGAGCATTTCTTTTCTGGGGCATGTGGTGGGCGGTGAAGGTATTTCTGTTGATCCCCAGAAGATTCAAGCTGTTGCTGATTGGCCAAGGCCTACTACGGTATTTGAGTTACATAGTTTCTTAGACATGGCTGGATATTATAGAAAATTTATGAAGGGATTTTCTCAGATTTCTACGCCTCTGACGAGACTAACTCGGAAGTCAGTAGCTTTTGTTTGGACATTGGAGTGTGAGGCTAATTTTCAAAAGTTGAAGGATTGTTTGACTTCAGCTCCAGTATTAGCACTTCTGTCAGGTACAGAAGGATTTCAGGTATTCAGTGATGCTTCACTGAAAGGTTTGGGCTGTATTCTGATGCAGCATGGTAAAGTAATTGCGTATGCTTCGAGACAGTTGAAACCACATGAAAAGAATTACCCAACGCATGATTTGGAGTTGGCTGCAGTTGTATTTGCTTTGAAGATTTGGCGTCACTACTTGTATGGCGTTAGATGTGAGATCTTTACAGACCATAAGAGCTTGAAGTACATATTCACTCAGAAGGATCTAAATTTGAGGCAAAGAAGGTGTCTTGAGTTGATCAAGGACTATGACCTGACGATTCAGTATCAGCCTGGTAAGGCTAATGTGGTAGCAGATGCTTTGAGCAGGAAATCTTCTGGATTATCAGGTATTCACTTTACTTCTGATGAGTATCTGATACGAGACATGGAAATATTACAGTTAGAGGTGATTTCCTCTATTGGTCTAGATTCTGGTGTTTTGACTCAGATGAACATCCAGGGAAGACTGGAAGAAAGGATTCAAGAAGCTCATAAGTCAGATTCTAACTATTTGAAGTTGATTGCTCAGATTGAATCTGGTAAGAAACCTGAACTCTGAGTTTCTGATTCTGGTGTTATTTTCTGCAAGAATAGACTGTGGATTCCTGTGTTTGGAGATTTGAGGAAAGAGATTCTGTACGAATCTCACCATTCAGGCTATACGATACATCCGGGAAGTGGTAAGATGTACAGAGACATGAAGAGTTTATTTTGGTGGCCTGGAATGAAAAAGGATGTAGTAGATTTTATTTCGAAATGCGAAGCCTGTCAGTTAGTGAAGGCATAACATCAGCGACCAGGAGGTCTTTTGCAGTCATTGCCTATTCCTGAGTGGAAATGGGATGAGGTAACGATGGATTTTGCTATGGGTTTCCCTCGATCTAGGCAATGACATGATGTCATTTGGGTGATTGTGGATTAATTGACGAAGTCTGCAAACTTTCTTCCTATCAGGCAGACGGATCTGGTGGATACGTTGGCACAGGTATATGTGAAGGAGATTGTCAGATTACATGGTGTGCCTAAAGTGATTGTATCTGATCGAGATGGACAGTTTACTTCCAGAATTTGGAAGAGTATTCAGCAAGGATTGGGTACGAAGTTGCATTTCAGTACGGCATTTCATCCGCAGACTAACGGACAGTCTGAGAGGAATATCCAGGTACTGGAAGATCTTCTGAGATTATATGTTTTGGATTTTGGAGGAAGCTGGTAAGATCATATTCCTTTGATTGAATTTACTTATAATAACAGTTTTCAGTCTAGTATTGATATGGCACCTTATGAAGCTTTGTATGGACGGAAGTGTAGAACTCCTTTGACTCTGACTGAGGTAGGAGATAGACAAGAAATGGGTGTTACATTTGTGGATGAAACTGTTGTGAAAATTAACTTGATTAAAGAAAGATTGAAAGCTGCACAAGATAGACAACAGAAGTACTACAATCAGAAGCACGGGTTTGTGGAATTTCAAGTTGGTGACTTTGTGTATGTCAAAGTTAGTCCGATGAAAGGAGTCAGCAGATTTGGAAGAGTGAGTAAGCTTAATCCAAGGTATGTTGGGCAGTTTGAAATTCTTTAAAGGATTGGTAAGTCTGCTTACAGACTGTTACTATCTGATCAGATGTCTGATGTGCACAATGTTTTTCACGTATCCTCTTTGAGAAAGTGGATATCTGATTCTGACAAAAAGTTGTCTGCTGATGAGGTTGAGATTCAGGAGAATCTGTAGTACAAAGAAGAACCTGAGAACATTTTGGCCTACGATGTTCGTAAGTTAAGAAGTAAACGGATTCCTATGGTTAAAGTTCAGTGGAAGCACCGAACAGCACGAGAAGCGACTTGGGAGAAGGAGTCGGATATGAGGCAGTCGTATCCATATCTGTTTTGACTGAGTTTTGGATTGGCAATGTCGAGGACGACATTTTTTTGAAGTTGGGGAGATTGTAAAGATCATTTTTCTCCCAGTATCGTCCAGGGACGATCGGTACAGGTTGTGCGGGAAATGTTTCTGGATGCATGGTTCGTCTGGACGAAATTTGGATAGTCTGGACAAAAATTTTACAGAGTCAAGTCGTCTAGGGACGGTAATTAATCTCGTCTGGACAAAATTCATCCATAGCCAAATCATCCCAGGACGAAGTTGCGATCGTCCTGGACGATCTGTCTGGATATATATAGAAATGAGATATTTTGAAGAGAGAAAAAAGCCCAGGAGAGAGAAAATCGAAGGAAAAAGAAGGAAAAATGATTTTTGGGCGACTTTGATCCGTTTTCGTCCGTTGCTGTAGTTAAAGAAGTTGACCGACTCGAGGTAAGGCACATTCCGCCTTTCTCAATTTTCAGAAACGAGGATTTTGACGAGTTTTCTGTTTTGAATTTTGTTTTCGTTAGCAAATTTCGGGTATTATTTTCGTTTGACAAAGGTTTTACCGCGTAACTTTTGGTATGTCTTTGAGATGATAATTATGCACGGTTTGAGTATTTTCTGGAAGATTTTTACCGGATAGTTTGAATTCTACGGTGTTTTAAGCAAACTGCAAATTATCAGGATGTTGAAAAATATTTTGTCAGTATAATGAAAGTCTTACAATATTGTTGTGAATGTTCTGTGGTAATTTGGTAAATTTCTGAATCTGTGAATTTTGTGTAAATTTCGTATACTGCCGTTATGCCACTGAATTTTCGTACGATTTCTGAATTTTCTGAAATGAGATGATTGAATGAATTGATTATTTGTATGCTATCGGAAGGGAGTTATAAGGGGCCAGAATCCTATGTGATTTCCGTTGTCTAGGTCAGGGAATTCTGAATTCTGAAATGAGCTCTGAAATCTGAAAATAAGTTCTGTTCCGGAACCTTTGATATCTTTTTTGTTCTGTTCTGATGTTATAAGCACAACGGGAGACACAAGGGGTCAGAATCCGTTGAGATTCTGTCTGTGTCAGGGAAGGGAGGCATAAGGGGCCAGAATTCGTTGAGATTCTGTTTGTGTCAGGGATATCAGAAATCTGAAATCTGTTGTTTGATATTTGATAATATGTTCTGTGACTTATTTGATCTGTTTTATGAATTATCTGGTTCAAATTATCTGATATGAATATGACTTATCTGAATTCTGATTTCTGTACGATTCTGATTATCCCGTACGATTCTGTCTGCTCTGTGACTTATAAACGCTTTATGATATCCGTTCTGAACTATGATTCGAAATGATTTCAGTTTTCTGTATCCATAAGCTAATTTCTGATTGCTTAAGTATCTGCTCTGTCTATTGCATGATTTCTGTGTGATTGTTCGAACTCTGTACTGATACGATTTCTGTTGTGAGTTTTTGATGATTTTGACTGGTGATTGATGTCTTGCTGAGCTGTTAGCTCATCCTTATTTTCTACGTGGTTTTCAGGTTCGGGGAAAGGGAAGGAAGTCATGGATTAGCGGTCCAGAGTCTGATCTGTGATTAGGTATTTTGTACTTTTGATTTTTTTGTACAGTCATGGCTTTTCTGTTCTGTTATGTTCTTTCTGTCCGTAAGCCATGTACTGTATCTGTATATGATTATTTTGGTGAAAGAAAAGATAGATGAACTGCGCTGCATTTGGATATTTTTAGTAGCTCTGTGTTTTTCTGTCTGTGTTATGTTTGGAAGAAAGTTTTGAACAAATTCCAAAGCCAGATCCTTGATTTGTTGGCTGTGGCGCGGCCCGATGCGAGCGGGATCCGTCCCGGTCGGGTTGGGTCGTGACACAAATAATCCTTAAACCACCATTGCTCAATTATAGTTCTTTGACCTCAGTCACCTGACTACAGTCCTTCTTATCTCCTCGCTCACTAACTATAATCCTAGAACCATCATCGCCCGACTACAATTCTCTAACCTTTGTCACCCAACAATGACCACTTAGATTTTTGTCGGCAACTAACTACATTATTTCAACCTCAGTCGCATAACTACAATCCTTCAACCTCAGTTGTCTGACTATGATCCTTCATTTCTTCTTCTTTAAAGGGTACTGGTCAGGCTCCACTTAATTACATCCTTATGTCTATTGAAAGTAAATGTGGTCAGGCTCGACCTAAAATAACATAAATTCGACTCCTATGAAATATGCAAATCTTAAAATTAGGAATTTTTTGTCTTCATTTCTTCTTCTTTAACTTGGTTCTTTCTTCAGACTCTTTATGATTCATCTCATTTTCTTCCAACTTCTTGTATATTCATCCTTAAAATTTTTCAAATGAAAAGAACTCTCCATTAAAGGATGTTCTTTCCTCTTTGGATCCCTAATCATTTGAAAAAAAAAGTTTATTTTGAAAACTTTCACAACTCTTATTATTCACAAAATTGCATTTTAAAAGCAAAAAAGAATAAAAATTTTCTGCATATTAGTGAAAAAATTCATATATAAAAATCATAAATATAAATCACATCATAATAATCATTTACTCATTTCTGAGCAACCTATAAATTTAGCAATAATTTTAATGATTAGGATGCAAAGCAGCAAAAAGCATATGCATAAGACTTAATTAGTTTTTTTTATCATGACTAATTTTAGCCTCCTTTTTATAATCATGCATAAGCATGTACATCTGCATAAAATGTGATTAGCAATAAACATTTAGATCTCTCTTAACCTAGAGAAATCTAGACTCACATAAAAAATCACATTATAAGCATCAAAATATAAGAATTATAGCATAAGTATTGATATATCATCGAAAAATTATCTTGATCGGGCACGAATCTTGAGGCAAAAATCAAGTTGGAAACTTCGAAAAATAAAGTTGGGATCATCTGAACTCTTATTTTAGCATACTTATAGTCAAACTGATTTTCTCGGAAATACAAACTCAATGCACCAAATTCAGCTCAATCCAAGCTCAAATGTGTCTAAATCGAAGGCCCGAAGCACATTTGGAAGGTTCAATCCATAATTTAGATTACCAAATAGTTTCCAAACAGGACATGCTTATAGTCAAATCGAGCAACTTGACGAGACAAATCCAATGAGCCCTAGATATCTAAATTCTAATATCGTTAAGACCTTCAAATGTCTGACAAACAATCCACGATCAAGAGATTCAATATCGGTTGTCCATCAGAACCACTCTACCTTTACCCTTGATCCTCCTCATATTTACGGGTTATGCCATCCTCAAAAAACTATAAATAGCCCCTCATTTCTCTTGAGATGGGACCCAAGCAAGAAGTAAAAGAGAAGAAGAAGAAGAGAAGAGTAGGAGGGAATAAACTCCTCCTCGACCACTGCCGGGATTCTGCCTGACTTCCATAAGACGCCAGAATTCCGCACGACTTCCAAGTGATGCCAGAATTCTGCCCAACTTCCAAGTGACGCCGGAATTTCGCCCGACTTCCAAGTGACACCAGAACTCTGCCCGACTTCCAAGTGAAGCCAGAATTCCGCCCGATTTCCAAATGACGGCAGAATTCCGCCCGACTTTCCAGTGACGCAGGAACTTTGCCCGATCTCCAAGTGACTCTGGAGTTTTGCCCGCATACCATCTAACATCGAAGTTCTCCATGGCCGCCAACTGAATTCAGACTTCTACTCAATGATGATCCGCTTGTCGTAAGATTTCTACCTGACAACGGACTTCTGCCCGTTGTCGGACTTTCATCAGATAACTACCCAATGTGGGAATTCTATCCATAGCTAGACTTCTACCATAAGCCATCCTTCTGATCTCCATTGTCAGACAACGGTCCTTCCGACCTTCATTTCCCAACAACTATAGTCCTTCCGACCTCTGTCGCCCGCCAACGATGGTCCTTCTGACTTATGTCGTCCACCGACTACTGTCGTTCTGACCCCCGTCGCCAGACAATGATCTTTATGATCTCCGTCGCCCACCGACTACGGTCCTCCGAGTTATGTTCCCCATCGACTACAGTCCTTCTGACATCTGTCTCCAAACAACAGTCTTTCTGACCCCCGTTGCCAGCTGACTACGGGCCTTCTAACTTACGTCGCCCACCGACTACAATCCTTCATACCTCTGTCGCCCATCGGCTATGATCCTTCCGACTACAGTCTTTCCGATCTCCATCGTCTGCTAACTATGATTCTTCTGACTTACGTCACCCACCGACTACAGTCCTTCCGACCCCGTCGCCCATCGACTACGGTCCTTCTGACTTAGTCACCCACCAACTACAGTCCTTCCGACCTTCGTTACCCACCAACTACGATCATTCCGACTTACATCATCCACCTACTACAGCCCTTTAGACCAAACAAACACATCATCAGTAATTATTTGTATTCTGTTCATGTAATGTACTCTATAAGATGTACATCAAGTTAAGTCCTTCCCCCGAGGAAGGACTTCATTTGTAAGAAACTACAATACTAGTGAATTCATTCAAACTCGGCTAGGCCCCATGATTTTCCCCCTTTTTTAGGGATTTTCCACGTAAAAAATATTGGTGACTCTAGTGAATGCTACACCCTCTCTCTTATCTAATTGCATACCGGATTTTTATACAAAGTTAAGACGTTAAACTTTATATTTCTCTACCGCTGTGAATACTCCAAGATGCAATAGTTTGGCACCGTCTGTGAGAAATTAAGTGGTTCCCAACTGGGGAGTATATTTTGCTCCAATCTCAAAAGATTATTCAAGTCAACTTCCTGACATTAGTCATTATTGCATCAATTTTATGTGAATCAGATACGGACTAGGGGGCAACTTTGGCTCCAACCATGGTAAAAAAGATCCTCCAATATTTTTAATATCAAGATGATATTTTAGAAAATCACAACAAATATAAGGATGCTTCCTATCAATTATATGCTTTATACAATCCCTTGTTGGACTTATACTCCTTGGATAAGGTCTTAATCTTGACCTCAAAATGCAATAACGGTCTAAAGATAGATCATTCTCCACCTTTGGTTCAGGATACATGCGGCGTTCACCCCCTTCCAATCAAGGCAAAATCAATCTCAAAGGGATTTGATTTGACCTCTTCCATACAGATTAACATCATCGAGCAAAGGCTTTGAAATATAACCTCGAATAGGTCTTATATCCTTGATAGATTCTCTCGACCTCTTTCATACAGATTAACGTCATCGAGCAAAGGCTCTGACATAAAACCTCGGATAGGTATCACAAACTTGGTAGATTCTATCGACCTCTTCTATATATATGTTAATGTCATCGAGCAAAGATTTTGACATACAATCTTAGATAGATCTTACATCCGTGATGGATTCTCTCTACCTTTTTCATGCAGGTTAATGTCATCGAGCAAAGACTCTGACATACAACCTCAAATAGGTCTTATATCCTTAATGGATTCTCTCAACCTCTTCCATATAGCTTAACATCATCGAGCAAAGTCTCTAAAATACAGCCTCGGATAAGTCTTACATCCTTGATGGATTCTCCCAACCTCTTCCACATATCATCTAGTAGTGCTATGTTATACAACCTCGGATAGGTCTTACATCATTGATAGATTCTCTCGAACTCTTTCATACAAGTTAATGTCATCGAGCAAATGCTCTGACATACAACCTCAGATAGGTCTTATATCCTTGATGGATTCTCTCAACCTCTTCCATACAGGTTAACGTCATCGAGTAAAGGCGCTGAGATATAACCTCGGATAGGTCTTACATCCTTAATGGATTCTCTCGACCTTTTCCACACAGGTTAACGTCATCGAGTAGTACTATGACTTATAACCTTAGATAGGTTTTACATCTTTGGTAGATTCTCTCGACCTCTTCTACACATGTTAACATCATCAGTAGGGCTCTGACATACAATCTCAGATAGGTCTCATATCCTTGGTATATTCTCTCGACCTCTTTCACACAGGTTAACATCATTGAGCAGGGCTCTAACATATAATCTCTGATAGGTCTCACATCCTTGATGGATTCTCTCAATCTCTTCTACATATGTTAATGTAATTGAGCAGGGCTCTGACATACAACCTCGGATAGGTCATATATTCTTGATGTATTATATCAAAATATAACTCAAAGATGTATAAACAATTCAGCTTGCTCCGAAAGACAAGTTCTCAACTTCTTATATAATAGCAATGGAGTTACATAAATACATATTCATGTGTACATTTATCATCACTAGAAGTTGAACATAAAAAATTCATTGACACCAACCATACAACTTACTATCATCAAGCAATAAACAACTTCAAAACAGTCAAATATCCTTAGTTAATTTAAGTGACTTCTTCTCTACTACACATCAATGCATTTCCTATAAATTCTTCTTCAAAGAAAGATTCTAATTTGATCTTCATCAGAGATATTTAATGTCGACACACTTCCGTATGAATGCATATTGCCTTAGCAAAATTCCATTGGACATTCGCGATCATCGGCTATTTGTCTTATATTTATTGACATTCCTTTACTTCATATTAGCCATCATTAGATTATCGCTTGACTGTTACTTCCAGCGCACCCTCGAACTTTCTCCTTCAGCTCTACACTTGGTCATTGACTGCCAATGGACTTCAACTCAATTGTCCACCGCCAACAGACTTTAGCTCAAATGGTGATAAAATTCTTCCCGTTAACTCATCACTTATGGTTCTCCTCCCGAACACTATTACCACCAGATCTTCTTAAATCACCCCCGTATAGAAGCAGCAATTGATCTTCTTCTGTCAAGGGTTATCTATTAAGAAGATAACCTCTCATCATGACTTCTTCTATATAAAAGAGGGGCATTGAAGCTAGATAGGAGAATGCCGCCTATCTACAATAGTGGAATGCCTCTAATGTATGGAGAAGGCTAGAGGAGGAGAAAAAGAAATGGTTAAAAAAATTCTAACTTCTACACAAGGAAAGGGGCACTGATTTTGTGTAAAAAAATTCACCAACGAAAAATAATGGAATGCCTTAACTATAAAAAAAGTTAGAATGAGGGAGAAAAAAAAGGAAAGGCTAAGAAATTTTTAACTTTTGTACAAGAAGAGGGGTGCCGAGTTAAATAGGGAAAGTCACCTACATAAAACAACGGAATGCCTCAACTGTAAAAAGATAGCCATAGGAGAATACAGTAGAAGGAGAAAAAAATATCTTCTACACTGAAGAGGAGCAATGAATTTAAGTAGGGAAAATCACCTACGAAAAACAACGAAAGCTCTCTAGAGTAGGAAGAAAAACGAGGGAGAAAGAAAGAAAAAGAGGAGAAATTTCTAACTTCTGTACAAGATGAGGGGCATTGAGTTAAGTAGGAAAAATCATCTATTAAAAAACAGCGGAATGCCTAAACTGTAAGAAAGTCAAAGGGAGAAAAGAAGGTGTAAGTTTCTCCCTAGTCCTAGGGGGTATTTATGGCCTTTTTGGGAAGAAAATAATATTTCGAAATTTTCTAGATTTTTTTTAGAATTTTCTCAATTTTTTGGAAGTTTTTAAGATTTTTTTTTTCAGAATTTTTTGGATTAAAAAAAATTCACGTGGGCCCCATTAAAAAAAAATCAGCTAACCGCCGGCCACAAACCGAGAGCCTCAAGGAGCGCGCCTGTTGGTGCGTCGCACGAGAGCCGCTGCTGATGGCGGGCGACGGCCGGCCGGTTTGGTCCCCTATGCTTATTCGTGCCCGATTTTTAGCCCGGAAGTTCCAAATCCAACATTTTTGGGGTCCCCGAACACATTTTCAACGTTCCAGACTCAATTTTGACACTTTTGGAGCTCAATGAGACATCTATGATCAACTTTGAGCAAGTTTATGATTTTTTGAATGTAATTTTTTGTCATTTGGGCAATGTAAAATGTTGACACATATATATTTCAGACTTCTGGAGCTTTGACGTCTGAAAATAGGGCGGGCAAGTTATATATCATCAAAAAATTATCATGACCGGGCACAAATCTCGAGGCAAAAATCAAGTTGGAAATTTCAAAAATTAAAATTGGGATCATATGAACTCTGATTTCAGCAAACTTATAATCGAACATATCATCTTGGAAGTACAAACCCAACGACACCAACTTCATCTCAATCCGAGCCCAAATGTGTCTGAATCGAAGGCCCGAAACATATTTGGAAGGTTCAATCCATAATTTGGATTACCAAATAGTTTTTAAACATGGCATGCTTATATTCAAATCGAGTGGATCAACGAGACAAATCTAATGAGCCCTAGATTGTTGAATTTTGATATCATTAAGACCTTCAAATGTCTGACAAACGGTCCACAATCAAGGGATTTAACATCGACCGTCCATCCGAACCACTCCACCTTTACCCTTGATCCTCCTATTTATGGGACATGCCATCCTAAAATAAACTATAAAAAGTCCCTCATTTCTCTTGAGAGGGGACCCAAGCAAAAAGAAGAAGAGAAGAGTAGGAGGGAAAAAACTCCTCCTCGACCACCGTCGGGATTCTACCCGACTTCCACGGGACACCAAAATTCTGCCCGACTTTCAAGTGACACCGGAATTCCGCCCAACTTCTAAGTGAAGCAGAAATTCCCCCCAACTTCTAAGTGACACCAGAACTTTGCCCGACTTCTAAGTGATGCAGGAATTTCGCCCGATTTCTGAGTGTTGTCGAAATTTTGCCTGACTTTCTAGTGACGCCGAAACTCACCCGGTCTCCAAGTGTCTCTGGAGTTTTACCCGAATACCATCTAATGTCAGAGTTCTCCATGGCTGTCGATTGAATTCAGACTTCTACCAAGAATGGACCTCCACTCGTCGCCAGATTTCTACCTAACACCAGACTTCTGCCCGTTGTCAGACTTTCGTTAGATAACTACGCCAATGTGGGAATTCTATCCATAGTTCTACCTCTACCTGATGCTATCATTCTGATCTCCATCATCAGACAACGATCCTTCCAACCTTCGTCGCCCAATGACTAAGTCCTTTCGACCTTTGTCGCCCGCCGACTACGATCCTTCTGACTTATATCGCCCACTGACTTCTGTCATTCCGATCTCTCTCGCCAGACAATAGTCTTTATGACCTCCTTTACCCGCTGACTATGGTCCTTCTAACTTATGTCACCCACCGACTACAGTCCTTTCGACCTCCATCGCTAGATAACTATGATCCTTCTGACTTATGTTGCCACAGACTACTGCCCTTCTGACCTCCGTCGCCCGCCGACTATGATCCTTCCGACTTAGGTCTCCCACCAACTACAGTCCTTCAGACCAAACAAATACATATGTAGTGATTTATTTTATTCTCATCATGTAATATACTATATAAGTTGTATATCAAGTTAAGGCCTTCCTCCAAGGAAGGGCCCCATTTATAATCAACTGTAATACTAGTAGATTCATTCAAACTGGGCTATGCCCTGTGGTTTCCCCCTTTTTAGGGGTTTTTCATGTAAAAACATTGATGTCTCTAGTGAATGCTACACCCTCTCTCTTATCTTATTGCATGCCAGATTTTCATACAAAGTTAAGATGTTAAACTTTATATTTCTCTACCGCTGTGAATTCTCCATAACATAGCAAGCATCATAATTCACATTAAACCATATCAATCAACATTTATTCACATGCAAATAATTTTCATATCACAAAAAAATACATGAAAGAATAATGGCCTAGCCTAAAATTAGAATTAGTTGTCCTAACAAATAATTTACAGTATGTGTAATAGGTTGTGTGATTTGAATATGTCCTGGGTCTATTATTATTTGAAATTTTCTATGGATTGAGTTTGGTTTATTGAGAGTAAATGAATTTTTAATTTGAGTTTAAGTTTTAATGTTTTGAGATTCATCTTAGGATAGATTTTAATTTATTGAAGTTGATTAGTAATTGGTTGTTTAAAGTCTTTTGTTTAGTCACTCAAAACTTCCAATCCAATACACATTTGCCTTCATAATTGGAGTCAAACAAAGTGTATAAAAGTTTCAATTTTTAAGTGTTTTAAATCTAAATTTTTAATGGTTATTTAAGTTCAGTGGCAATTGCCTTTGTTAAACCAGGGCTATCAGGTTCAGTTCACCCACCTTGGGGCAAAGCTAATAGCCATGTGAGCCTGAGTTATAGAGTAATTGCCTATTAATTTAAGTTTGATTATTAGTTGTTGATTTTGAATTATTTTAATTCAATTATTATTTATTTATAAGATTTATAATTTAACATATAGATCCCATCAAATTATTCATAATGTTGTCAAAATGGACACAATGATCAAAATCTCCTTAGGATACGTAGCCTTGCAGCTTGAGGTTTTCAGTCTTTAAACTTTATTGATATAGTGGTCTGATTTAATTCATTGGGTTGGTCAATTATTAAATTTTTAATAATTTAATAAATTTTCATATTTATTCAATTAATTAATGTTTGACTAAATTTTGTCTTTTTGGCTTATATTGAGTTTTAGAAATTTTATATTTTTTTATAAATACTAGACCAAATGGTGAGTTCAATGCCTTTCAATTTGTATCATTTGAAGTTTTTATAATTAGTTATGATTTTTTTTAATTTTAATCTCATTTAATGAATTAATTAATTCAAGTAATTATGGAATTTTTTATTTTTTATTTTTTTCAAATAAACTCCAAACATCTTGAAATATTTCCCAAATATAACCGATGACTCTTAGGGATGAGTACAATTGTTTGAAATTATTATGATTTTTTTTATGATTTTAATTAATTAATTAATTTTCTAGATTTTTAAATTACTTTTTATTTTTAATGAATTTCAAGGGGCTTTTAATTTTCATTTGTTAAACTATAATTTTGAGCAATATGACATTTAATTTGTTGTTTTTTAATCTAATTTTAATTACTTTTGATTTAAATAAGATTTTAGGTCAATTAAGTGAGTGTATTTGGGTTCACTAATTGATAGGCCAAATGAATTCCAATTCATGTGAAATTTGAAACATAGGTTCACATGAACTTATACTTCAAACCCACTAAAATTCAAGCAATTAAAGCATTCCTTTGTTTCATAATTGCCCCAAAAGTAAATAAAAATATACTTTTATTGATTTAATTAAGGTAATTTAGTAATTTGGTAGAGTTAAAATCATGGTAATCTAACCCTTACAATAACAAGAACACGTCACAAAAAATGAAGGCCTAATTCTATGTGCATTTAGAATGATGAATCTCTAAAGTTTTTGATCGAATTATGATTCAATACCTTAGAAATTAATTCACCAAAGTTTCATTACTCCCCAAGTCCCAAGAAAATTATGGTATATAGTACATATGCACTAATATGTTTTATCCAAGTTTGAGCTCAATTAGATCACTTGTTAGAGAGTAATAAGAAAAAATCAGGTAAACTTTAAAAACAAATTACTCTCTACATGGTGATCAAAATTATTTCAAATTATTTTAAAATAAAATTGGGCTCAAGCTAGTTCCATTGATCGAAAGAACTTCAAATTTGGATGAGAAATATTTTTTTTTTTTGTAAATTTTCAAAACATTTATCATTTTTTGAATTATTTTACGCTTTTAATCAAATAAAATGTGGTTGCCCATCATTGGGAATGAATGCACAACACGTGCAATCATCAGCAACGATGGTCACACTTTTTGAATAACAGAGCGGCTATACGGCTTCACGCGCTTTCCATTAACTTCAACAGCAATAAATCATGACCATTAATCTTATACTATTTTGGAATCAACAGATGTTTTCTAAATGCGTAGAGCTCTGACCAGATCACGCGTGGTGCCAATCTGATTGAATGATCCTTCTGGTTTGACCTGGATTATTCAATCAAAATGAATGGCCTAGATCTATCCAAATTCATGCTAGAAGAAATTGAAAGCTTACGGAAGAAGCTCTATTTCTCCTTGCACACTCAACCAAATGCCATGAAGCTTTAGGGGGAGCTTCAACACACTCAGAAGAAGAATGGAGAGGTGTTTGGAAGCTCTAAAATGCACTTTATGAAAAGTTATTTAGCTTTGAATATAAAAGCTAGGGTTGGACATTTACCTCGATCCAATGGACCTCAAGGGGTGTTAAATGGCTTATTTTCTTCTTTGGAGCTCCAAAAAAAACTTCTCTCAAGGCTTTGAAGCTAGAGGAGTTCCAAATTTTGAGTTATGGTGGAATACGTGTTTGGAAGTTCCAAGGTTAGGATTCATCCAGCTCCCTTCCCAGATGATTGCTAGGTGCCTAAGGTTATTAGGGGATAGTGTTTTGGGCAAGGGAGTGGTTGGACAAGAAGAAAAGGATGGGTAATCTCTTTCCCCAAAAGGGGACCATAAATGCCACTTGGGGTTATACCAAGATCTGAAATTAATTTTACGAGTGCTTAAGAAACTTTTAGAATTGGTTTGAGTAGGACATATGGGTTGGTGTTGAAAGAATTTGAAGATTTGGCTATGCTGACCGTTTTGACCACTTAAAGGTTTTCTAATTTTTTTTACTATGTTGACCAATCAACTTTGGTCAAGCAACCTAGGTTGGATTATTAAAAGTCTCTAGAGACTATTTGCTTGAATTTTGGTGAATTTGGTTGCAAGGATATAAAGTTTAAATTTATAATGTATGAGAGGTTTGATCAATTTAGATGAGTTGACCAAGTAAACTCACCATGAATTGACTCACTTATGATTTAGGTTCACTCAAAGCGTGAAATAGTGTGAATGTGAACAGTTGAATGGATTGATTGGATCATGGGTATGGGTTTGACCCAAATTAACCTAGTTTGACAAGATTTGGGTTTAGTTGACCAGGTCAACTAATGCTTAGATTGGGATGACTAACCATGTTCAATTCATTAGGAGTTGGATTTAGAGAAGTTTGGTGAAGTTCGGATGTAAATTGTGGTTTGATTGTATGTAAATCAGATGCTTGATCAATTAGGCTAGGATGAGCTTGCTCAATTAGGTCATACATGTCAATCTTTGGCTTGAAAATCTAATGATGAAGGCTTTGATGTATGAAGCTCCTAATGAAATAATTTGAATAATGATTGATGTCATGGAGTTAGTGCACTGTAAAGCGCAATGCACTGGGTTAATTGAAGTGCAAAACTACTGATGATAAAAGATTATCGTAATTTTAGGGTTATGATTGTTTGAATGGCCTAATGTAAAAATGATGTCAAAAAAGCAAGGCCATGAAGCTATCTGGGTTATGGTAGATCATCTAACAAAGTATGTACATTTCATTCCAATCAAACAGACTGATTCTATAGACCGATTGGCTCAAATTTATATATGGAATATTATTTGGCTACATGATATTTCAAAGGTTATTATCTATGATCATGATAGTAGGTTAACCTCCAGGTTACATAGAGGTATTCAACAAGGTATGGGTATGATATTACACTCCAGTATACCTTTTCATCCATAGACTAACAAACAGTCTGAAAGGACTATTCAAATATTGTATGATCTTATGAGAATGTTTATTTTGGATTTTGGTGGAAGCTGAGAAGATTATATTCCTCTGATTGAGTTTACTTACAGTAATAACTTTTAATCAAGCATAAGTATTACCCCTTATGAAGCTATGTATGAAAGGAAGTGTAGGATACCCTTATCTTAAATAGAGGCGGGAGAAAGACAACTGCTAGGGCTGGCTTTGGTGGATGATGCTACAACAAATATCCATCTAATTTGAGATAGATTGACAATAGTGCAAGATAGGGTGAAAAAGTAATATGATGTGAAACACCATTTTAGGGAGTTTTTAGTAGGTGATTTTATGTATGTTTAGTTCGATTAAGGGTGTTAATAAATTTGGAAGAACTAGTAAGTTGAGTATGAGGTACATTTGATCTTTTAAAGTTTTAAAAAGGTATTGAACTCACTTTTGATATCATGCATGAATTGTAAACTCATGTCCCTTAGTGTGATGATTCCAAAGCATATGTTATTCATCTTGATGAAGTTGACCTGTCAAAGTGGTCAAACTTATTAAAAAATTTCAAAATATTAAAAAAAATTCAAAGTTGGTCAAATCTCATGCAACCATGCCACGTGGCTTCTAGGGACTCCCCATGTTCTATCTTAATCACCTTGACCAAGTTTGACCAATCAAAGTGGTCAAACTAATTAAAATTTTTAAAAATATCTAGAAGGTTAAATTCGGTCAAAATCATCAATTTTCATTTCTCTAACCCATCCAACCCTTGGAGCTGACCTAAACCCACTCTAGAATCTTCTTAGTGCTACTCAAACTAAAGATTAGCCCTTTGTTCAACCCAAACCAAACCCAAATGGCCCCCTCCATGAAATATCAAAATGTGCTTTCCTTATAGGATTATCCTTACGTGGCCAAACCTGCCCACCTAATCTTATGGGATACGTGGCAAACATCCAAGAAAGAGCTCCAAGCTATCCTAATCCTCCATGCAAACCCCATGAGTTAGAATAGCTTAAAACCCTCCAAATCCCTCAAAACACATATAACACTGAAAACTCTCTATCCAAGCCACCTCTATTACTCCCATGCCTTTCATTTGGTTGTTGGAGCTTCCTTACTCACTTCCCCACTCTTTCCCAATATCAAAAGTGTGATAGAGGAGAGATCCAAGGAGATATATAGGTCATTTTCATTCTCATCATTTCGAATTTCGATCTAGGTGTGGACCTCTGAAATAACACCGCGTGATCGGGTCAATTGGAAGGAACAGATTGGATCGTGCATATGACTAAACATTGAGGATAGAGGCTCTCGCCAACACACCCCGATGGATAATAATATACACGACCTAATTACGGGTTTCCCCCACCCTATACAACAGTTCGAATGGGGTTTAGTAGATGTGGGGCCAAGTTTTCCAGGGGCGTAAGCCCCCATGGTTAATTACATCTCAGGCCGGAGCCCAAGAAAACTCTCGATTAAGAATCATACATTATCCTCTCCTAAAGTGGGATTGGCACAGGGGTGTAGACTAAGAATTCCTACTCAAAGGGAAGAAAGGTCCGAAGGGCTGAATCAATATGTGTGGTTCATACCAGCATTCAGAGGCTCTAGGGTACTAAGGAGAAATTAGAGAAAATAAAAGTCAGGCATCCAATCACATGAGTGAGAGAAGGATGGAGGTGGCGTCGTCCTGTGACGTAGATAAGTAGGATTTATAGTCCCCGAAAGGAATGGACCTACCTACTATTTAAGGCATACTACGAGACCGAGTGTAGTAGCCTCGAATCCTAAATCTTGGTTGGGCTTAGTGTTCTACGAAACACTAAGACTCGTGTCCTAGCTAATGCAGTGTAAAACCTGGACTTACCCCGGCCAAGATTGGGGAGCCATCTAACCACCTAATCGCTTTTAAAACCATGCTATCCAGTCAATTATGAAAGATGGGTGTGTGGTACAGTTATTGGAAGTATGACCAACATCTAGAGAGTTTCCTAAGTGGTCATGAACTTATATGGGTCAGATGCTCCTAGCTAATACAATTAAATTTTATTTAGTTGGTTACTAATGTAATGCATGCTAGTTGAAATATCAGCTCATGAATGCTATAGAATTTTAAAAATAGGCTTATAAAAAAAAATTTTGAAAAGACTGGGTCTCCCTAGATCCGGTACTTCATCCTCATAGGCCAGATTATCCGGACTCTACCCGCAGGCAGGGAGATGTCTTATAACAAGGAAAGAAGGATGCAGTAATATGCATGCGACCCTGGACGATTCCGGTAATTCTTTGGGTTCGTTAGATTTCTATATTATTTAAATCTTAAAATTTTAAATATTAGTTATGAGTAAAAGAATTTTTATAGTTCTTAAAGAGCCTAACAAAAATCCAGGCGAAAACAAAATCGGCATGCAAGAAAAGAAACCTAAGAAAAATAAGCAATTTCTACTGCGCAATCAGGTAAACACATCAATATAAATCAAAAAATAATCAACTAAATGGCCATAGGCAAATTGCCCTTATTACAACCCAGATATACAGAAAATAAAGTGGCCGGGCACCACTGCCAACAACCCAGATTTCTAAGCCTATGACAGACGTAAATGACTTTTAGTGGGATATTGGTCTTCAGTCTTCTGGGTGTCTTCTTCTCCTTGGACTCCTTGGAACTCTCCTCATTGGACTCCTTGGATATCTCCTCTTTGGACTCCTTGGATCTCTCCTCTTGGACTCCTTGGATCTCTCCTCCTTGGACTCCTTGGATCCGTCGTGGCTTGAATATCCAAATGAAGATACAATTCTCCCCTTTGGGGATGATTGCCTTTTCTCTTTGGATATCTAAAGCCATCTAACTCGATCTTCCAAATGGAAGAAGACTCTCCCCTTTAGGGATGCCTTCTTCTTTTGGAATTCAAGTTGGATAATAATATCCACACTTAAAGACCATTTTCACAACTCTTTACAAATATTATAAATTTTACATCAAATATAAAGTAGAAAAAAATTCTAAAGTCCCTACAAGGTTATCCTAATAAAAATTAATCCAAAGCAGTTTATATATGAAAATAAAAACTTAACCCATTGGAGCTGTGCCAAGCCATGCTCTTAATTATGAGGGCTGAGGAGTCCACCTGTAACAATTATAATTATTTTAGCCCTCATTTATTTAGGGGGGCTGAGCAAGCACCTGCATAAGATAATATTAGAAATTATAACGGTGCCCCCCTTTTATTAGCTTGAGCATGGCCACCTGCACGGAAGAATAATATATATATAGAGCTCATCATATCATCCACAGAGTGCAGAAAAAGTAAGCAAACACAGCAATTCAATTTCATACAGCATGTAGTGAAAACCATGGAAAGCTCCGGCACATAGCAGAAAAATAAAACCCAGCGGCCTAGCCTAGATTTAGAAGTGGTGCCATAGAAAACAATTCTATGTGTGTGTAAGGCTTGTGTGGTTTGGATAGGTCCTAAGCAGGATAGTTGATTAAAATTGCATATAGTTCAAGTTTATTAAGGCCAAAAAGAAAATTTTAATTAAAATTTAAATATTAGTGAATTAGGATCCATTTTAGTTAATTTAGTTTGTTAATCCGTTTTAAATGCTTATGATGATGATATTTGAAGTTAAAGTTGTATTAGCCAATTTTGGAAAATTCCGGGTCCTACTAGGTGTTAGGCTGAGGGGGTCCAAAAAGTCACTATAAGAAATAGGTTGGGTGGGTCCCCTAATATTTTAGAAAAATACTAGACCCTAAGAGGAGTAGTTAGCTAGGTAGTAATTTGAAATCGGAGTTTTTTAGGCAAAGTTATGAATTTTCTAAGTTTCGGGCCCTAAATGAATTACGGTTGACCAAAAAGTTGACTTTCTAATCTAGGCCAGCTTATGGAAACCTAATATTTTTCATAAATATTAGACCCTAATTGGAGTCTAATGCAAGTGAGTTTGTCTAATTTGGAATTTTTTACAATTAGTTATGAATTTTCTAAATTCAGGGCATTCATGGAATTTTCTAAATATCTAATAAAGGGCTGATTTTATCGTTTTGATCCAAATCAGCTACAAATTGATTGTAATCACACCCAAAGGTCAGAAATAACCTAAGAAAGTGATCCCAAGTGTTTGGGAAAAATTTGGGATTTTTAATAATTTTTAATGATTTATTAGGGGGCAAAATGGTAATTTCCACCTATGATCAAATTAAGGGTCAACCTAGAGTTAAAATAAGGATCCCTATTTATCTAAGGTCAAGGATCAGATTCTAAACAAATCAAGGTATTATGGGTAATTTTCTAACCTAAAATGTATTTATTGTAATTTTTAGAAGGTCTCGGGGCTTATTTAACAAGTTAATTAGACTTGGTTAATTAAGGGGTCTAACAAGCCCTAAAAATTCCTAGAAAATTCTGCGAGGTTTATGATGTCGCTAAGTTTAATCGTTGAGGTTTTCATGTCAATCAGTGATCTATCCTAAGCCCTAGAAAATTTCTAAGTTCGCTAGACGGGTCCTTAACTTTTGTCCTTAGGGTGTCGCTACGTTATAAAGGTTTAAATTGAGTTTTGAACTAACTCTCAAGGTAATAAATGCATGGAACATGTAAAAACAGTAAACACGCCATATTTTTAGATCTAGGAGAGCCTAAACTAAGTGGTGGTGCATCCTACACTTGCAAACTACAACAAAAAGGAAAGGAAAGACGCCTAACGAAGGGATTAGTGAATGATTGGAGATTAATCACCCAATAATCCACTCCTCCATGATTGATATTCACACATAGACTCTATATTTAAAATTTCATGTAGAAGTTCTCCCTAAATTAGATTAATTTAGTAATATAGGTAATTTTAAATTAAAACAATTTAAAATAAACATATATTAAAAGAAAATAAATAGAGTTTTGTGAAAATAAACATAATTCAAAATAGGTCCATTCATAGGTATTTGGGAGACCCACTGACCACCCAATCAAGGTTTTAAAATAATTTCAAAATAGTTTTTTAATTTTAAAATAATTATCATAATAAATTATTAAAATAATAGGAAAATACTCTCATAATCAAATCCAAACAGAGATCTATTAGGACAGCTGGAAATAAATTCTAAAAATAATTTTAAAATAAAATAGACATTTTTTTGAAGAGAACCCAGCACGTCAAAATCCGATTTAAAATGAGAAAGTTATGATTTTCAGAAGTTTAATGCCATAAAGGGTATTTAAATAATAATTAATGTTTAAAACTGTTATTAAATAAATAAAATAAAATAAACAAGCTTCAAAAATTTGAAAATAGTTTAAAATATAATAATGGTGACATCTTAATTATTAATAATATTTTAGGTAATTTAAATAATTTAAAATAATTATAATAGTATTCAATTGTAAAAATACTTTTTTATATTTAAAAAATTAAATAAAACCTAATTAACATTTTAATCCGTCGGCTAGGGTTACGTGGTGCAACCCTACTGGTTTCGCGGACACGGGTGGCGGCGCCCAATCATGGGCAATTATTGGGCGCCGCCGCCAATCATCATGCAATGATTACGGCGGCGGTGGGACCCACCAATAACTCACTTAAGTGAGTCAGCAACGTCGGAGGCCGTTCGATCTCGCGCAGCGCCGGATCAACGGCTGAGATCGTGTTGGACAAACTCCTGATCCGACATAAGGCATACATGGGCAGACAGTCACGCGGAAAGACGAGATCTGGACCATTGATCGCATGATCAACGATTCAAATCGCCTCCAGTTCAAGTCTAGGGAAATCAAAACCCTAGAACTGAAAAATACATCGTTCTCTCAATCCGCTTGATGGATTTTCATGAAAGTTGAAAGATATGTTCTATGTACGAACAGAAATCATGGGGGATATCATTCATAGACTAATATTCACCCTATCAAAAGTTAATTAACTTCGTGTATTCTAGCTAAGGTTTGAGATTATACCAAAAATACTCGATAGAATCAAGAGATCTATGACTTGTTGCACTTGTAGACTGTCCACGCTCTTAGTTGTAGAAGAAACCACGAGCTTTCGACGTCTAGATCTTGCGCAAAGTGAAACGGAAGGGAAATCTCCTCGGGTCGCCAGAGAATTCGCCGCTGGCGGCTTGGGGTGGTCGGGTTTGACGTGGGGAAGGGAGAGGAGTATATCTAGAGCTCTCACACAAAATTTCGAGCGTTGAGGCGGTCTAGAGCGGGAGTATGAATGAGCCGATCCCCAAAATAATCTAATTTTTCTCTATTTAAGGCCTCTACTCTATGATTGCCGGTGGGGATCAGATCAGGGGCCAAAATAGGAGGCAAATAGGCCTTAGGGGCCATGGTTTTGAAATTCAAAACTTTTGGAGGCATTAATCCCATTAATTACCCTTTAGTTCTCATTAAATGGGTCATTTTTTACCTATTTAGGACTTGGGTTGACCAAGTCAATGGCTGACCTGGTCAACCCAGTCAAAAGAATCAAGGGGCAAGTGGGATCAAGCCATGAAAGGGGTTGAATCGATTTAAAATTGATTTGGGCTCTTAATGGGCCTAATGGGTCAATTTTGACCCATTAAGACTTGGGTTGACCAAGTCAAATGTTAACTTAATCAACCCAGTCCACCCTGCCCATGTCTGGGCAAAATCGAGGTCAACACCAGACATTTTTAAAATGTGAGTCCTTCAGAAAAGTTATTCCTCTCATTCCCACGAAGAAAATGAGCCCAATAAGAAATCATTTTGCCCACTAGGTTGAGGTATATCACAACTTTAGTTAAAATTTTAATTGTAAATAAATCTAAAAATACATCATATAAAGCCCCTAAATTTAAGGTGTATGTAGTTCATAGGGTCATAAACATTTTTTGAAAATTTCATTAAGTTTGGCACAACGGATAATCCACAAAAAGAAAAATTTCCTTAAGAAAACTATTCTGAATGAGGAAGATGAAATTTGGACTGTCCATCTTTGATTAAACAGTCCAGATTTCACTGAATAGGTGATCCATCAAATCTATTGCACAAGATCCCCATAGATCTCGTACAATGCTGATGTGGAAAAGTGAATAGTCCATATGTCGCCATGCGGCAGTAGCCATCTGCAACCACGTCGCAGTCGCCAACTACCTCTCACCGTCACTCAGCTGCCTCCTGGCCGCTACTCACCGCCGTCCCACCACTGGCTACCATCTGAAATTAAAAAAAAAAAAAACTTAAAAAGGCACAAAACTTTAAAAAGTCATAGGAAATTCATTTTTGGATGAAATTTAATGATTTTTGGCTCTATGGAACCAAAATGACTACTCACACATTAAAAAAATAAAACCAAAGTATTTTAATAGATATCCGGAGAGTAATTTACATTTAAACCCATAGAGTATTTTTTAAATTACTCCTCAATCTTGCATATCTTGGGACAAATTTGGACAAAACAAACTAAGGGATATTCCTTACATCCGCTAATTTTTTTATCTAGTCTTGATGAGATCTCTAGGTTATGTATTTTATTTTTCAAAGTTATGGGCTACTATCTGACACAAAACTTTATAAAATTACTTCTCTTAGTATATGTAGGCCTAGGTCATCGTGTGCATGCATCATTTCATATATTAAAGTATCATTTATATATCATTTTTTTTTAAATATGTATCTTCTTTGTGTTATTTGTGAGCCATATCATTTTATGTGTCGATCTATGAGTCATAGTTCCCCGGACCTCTAGAGAGGCTCCTTCATTATGTTGGGACATGCATACTAGCCTCGGCGTGCTTCTTGATTATATATAATTTATGCAACTTTTTTAAGACCTCTCTTTTATTATGTAGGACTTGGTGACACTCGTACATACAATTGGTATAACTAAATCACTATATTATCTATGTTATGGTGAAAATGATTTATGATTTAGAATTATAATGATCCTGAAAAGAATTATTTATTTGAGTCAAAATACGGGCTATTACAGCACCTATGAAGCAAAGCCCTACATGAGGTCCTGGTTGGGTATCCATATTTTACTTGGACGGGCTTCGCCCACACACCCCCACCCATGGTGACTTTCGGGATGACGTGCCCACCTATACCCATCCACTTTCCATGCTTTTTGAACGCAGTCTGCCACTGACTGATGGCCTTGAGGCTTGTTGCACTTTGCTCTGATTGCAAACTTTTAAGCTACATATTAGAATTTACCATAGTCGCAGCTTGGTTAAGTGTTGCATATTACGTAGTGAGGATTGCAGTAATATAATATATACGATGATTAGCAATATACATCGATTTATCCCTCGATGTTGAGTACCCACCCATATCCACCCATAAGGTCATGGGCATACCTATACCCACCTATACACATTGGGTATGGGTGGGTGTGGGTATGGGTACCCAATGCAGGGCTCTACTATGAAGACAACAAAATTCACATCTTGGGGGTGGTTGTGTAGGTGTGTGCGATAGACAGATGTACGTGAAATATGCTTAGATTTTCTTCAATATAAAAGCCCACTAAATAACACAAGTGCATGTGTCAATCAAGTAATAAAGATGATATGAGAGCGTCGATCCCATGAGAAAGTGCTCTACTACAATGTAAATATTCTAGTATTGTCTACTCTAGCTACAATATTTATCCTACCAATAAAAATTGAGGTTTTGAATTTTTCATCTACTGAAAATTGCAAGAGAAAAGAAAATATACCAGTTGATATAATATTTTGGACTAATGATTGTGAAGTTTCAAAGCTTTCTTAAGTACACATTTATAAGTTGGTTGTGAATTAGAGTATATACATATTTAGATCTCCATCGAGCTTATAAGAAAGTGAAGGAATGTTTAAGACTCTCCTACAATTATTAATTATTAATAGACTCTAGAACATTAAACATTCTATATCTAGGTATACATGAGTTCCATTTTAATACTTCTAAGTGTTCCAATATTCCTTCATTGAGATAATATATCCCACTATGTTTTAACTCTACACATGGCCATTATATAGATGAAATTATGAATGAGAGATACTGAAAATATCCATTAATTCAATAAAGCACAAGAGTCAACATTAGTACCAACAAATGATTCACCCCATTAGCCCAAAATTGAATAATTAACTAGCCATGAAACTAAAATAGAACAACATAAAATATATTGATTGCATAAAAGAGAAAGTACAAGAGTCTAAGTGAAAATAAATATCACCCAGATAATACAAATTCACTCTCCACACTTCTTTCTTACTTTAAAAGTCAGCTTGGCCAATGATCCCCAAATGATGTATTTTCTCCCTTGGCCTCCCTTATACTTTACTATAAGGTGTCACTTTTCTTAAGCTATCATAACTCATAGAAAATGACTTAACTCATATGAAATGACAGAACCCCTCACTAGAATGAACTAAAAATTATTTATATTAGTAAAAAAAAAAAACTCAGAAGCCTCGACTCTCGATAGATTTGCGCTACGACATTATAAACCGAACTAGAGCCTCAACTCTATTAAGTGGCCTTCGCTACGGCGTTCAATTGACCTGCTGTGTTTATTGGCTGAATTGACGCATCTTTTGACTGAGTCAGCATGGCTCCTCATTTTGGCAACTCCTCAACCATGATGCTAAAAATGTTGAGCGATGTGGTAGGTTGAATGTGTAGTACGACACTGTAACATTGTGCAGTTCGGTGCTTCTGCGCTTAAATTCTCGAGACTCCGACACTACAATGCTGATTTTTGATGCTCCGACGTTGTGAAGTGTTGTGGCATTGACCTTGGCTCCATCGAGCATTGAATTAATTGACATTTTTCCTGAGGCTATGATGCTACGATGTTCTAATCTAACACTTGGGTGTTCTGGACGTTTTAGCACAGGTAGTTGGAGCGCTGCGTCGTTGTTTCAACACTTATGAATTTTTCTCCTTTTTCTGAGATATTCTTGCACAACAAAACCTAAAATAAATATTTACTATTGATATTTAATGTAGCAAAACAATGCAAAATTTACACTTAATAAGGGGATCTCGCACCATTGCCTCACCCTCAAGGGTAATAATAGTGACATCATCCTTAACCCTCATATTTGTTTCTTCAATAAGGAAAAGGGAACAGAACACCTAGTAAGCCTCAATAGAAGGCACCATGCCAGAAAGAATATTGTTGTCATCACACAAGTGCTTTTTTGTCTCATTCCATGATGAATATGCTAGGGAAAACAATCATTATCCCCTTTGACATGATGAGATATGCAAAGAAGGTCACTAATAATTAAAAGTTCATCAGGTCTTATGTTCCTCATACTCTAATCAACTTCCTCTATCCTATTCAAGGAGTAAAAGAGGAGTCTCCCATACTCTAATGAACTTCCTCTATCTTATTCAAGAAGGAGTAAAAGAGGAGTCTCCCAAATCTCTCTTAGGCTCATGATCCTTATTTCATTGTACTAATCTTCACACAACCTCCTCGTTAAATAGTATCTTAATGTGATATGTAGTTCTTAAAGAAAGGGAGATGTAAAATTGAATGAAGCTTTGAAGGAAAGGGAAGTTGTTTATAACTTTTTAAAAGAACATATTATGAGTTTCATGTTAAATCACTAACACAACAAAAAAGTTAAATGTTTTATTATTTTGCCTTTTTATAGTTACCATCCAAATATGCAAAAGAACCATGGAATTAAATGTACACCTATATATGTCCTACGGGTTTGATTTAATATAGGGAAATAAGGTTCAAGGCATCTTGGCAAGACAAGCTCGTCATTGCTCATGAACTCGACAAAACATCCAACCCGCCAGAGATCATGAACTTGGTGGATTACTAAGTACTTGCCAATGGCCAACTTAACCCAAAGAAGTGAAAGACAAACATACTCAAGACGTAATTATCTCGCGATGATATAGTTAGTTAGTTTGCAAATGTGATGACTATGCTCCTGTATAAGGTAACAAATCAACTCAATATCAATATTCTAGCGAATCAAACACATGTAATATGCTCAATTATCACCTAAGAGTAAATTTTTATATGTATGACTGTGTCATTTGTAACGAAAACAACAAAATATTATGTATTATATATAATACCAAGCCTCAAATAGAGGGTCTAGGGGGAAGTGGGTGCACAACATCATTGGTATTTCATTTATGCACATTTTCATAAATCCCAAAAAGACTTTCTTTCATCTATATATATCTCTCTCTTAACTTTCTTTCTTATTATTGATCCCACAAAATTTTGTGATTAAGGCCCGGAGCCATTTACAAATAAAATTTGATTTAACACACTCATTCTAACCCACCATAGTTGAGTATTTGAGAGCTTTAGTTCCCACTATGAGATCATAGATTTGAAGACCCATATAAATAGATGTATATGAATTTATGATTAAATTAATTAAAAAATTAAGCTCATAATAATTCAAAGCAAATCATAAAAACTCATAACCCATATTATACTTCTAGAAGGCAACGTGACATAAAATAAGTTTCTTAAATTTGTCAAAAATGATAAAATTATTTTATGACCAATTTAATACAACTTTTTAGTTGCTTTGTGATGTCAAAAGGAAAAAAAAAAAAAAAACAATAAAGATTTTAATAAGTACTTGACTGCATGATATATAAGATATGTTTGGTTGACTGAAAAAAAGATAGCGTAAAATAAATACAATGTAAAATGAATACTCTAGTATTGTTTGAATGAGTGTGAAATAAATACTGGTGAATATTTTTTTATTTGATTTGAAATAAAATAAATATAAATAAAAATCAAAATATGACAATAGCAATGGGCAACTGTGGTAGTGGAGGTATGTGACTGGTGGAGTCAACGGTCGGTGCTGGGCAATAACAAAGAAGTTGCTTGTACTAAATTGTTTTTTGTTCAGAATTGAACAAGTTTACTCTACCTCATAGTAAACTAACATGCTTTATAGTGCATTTTTTTTACTTAAATTTACTTTTTAATTCAATTAAATACCAATATTTCTTAAACCCATATAAAAAAATTATTTTAAACTAATTTTACTTCAAATCAAATAATCTTTTAAAACAAAAAAAAAAGTTTTTTTTGGAAAATATAATTTTTGTTCAAAAACGACATTTTATCGAGGCTTTTAAAATTAGATCGGACCGATCGGTTCAACCGGTTGAATCGCGAACCGGCTGGCCGGCCGGTCACGGTTCATTATAAAACCTGCTTTGCATAAAATCGGTGTTGAACCGCTCAAACCAGCGGTTCCACCGCCGAACCGCTAAACCGGTGCCGGTTTCCGATAACCGTTCAGTTTGAGTTTAGTGTCGAACATCGGACGGTATCCGACGGCTGAGATTAATGAAGGCGAAAAAAACCCTATAATTCTTTCGAACATGTCGCGTATCAGCGTATGTTCTTCAGTTCTTCCGGTTCAACGTATATTTTTCCCGTCACATGCTTGTTCGCGCAGCTCGCCATCTCCTGCAGTCCTCCTCTGCCTCCACCGAAGAAGAAGAGCGGTCGTCAGTTGGAGCTCCTAACTCGCCTGCCTCTACCGAAGTTGGAAAACAAGGAAGAAGAGAAAAAGGAAGAGAAACCCAAACCGGAGGAGAAGGAGGTCAGTTTGCTCTTTATCCTAACATTTCTAGAATACATATCACTCATTGATTTTTATTTTTTACTGTTTTTGTGGTTTGCTTTCGTGTTTTTAAGCCGCCGGTTATATCTGTCATGCACTTGTACTTATAGTCCAGATGCATTTTGAAGCCTAGGCGCAGGTGATCAAGAAGAGGATTTTGAAGATAGAAGATTTGACTTTTAACCCTCTTACTTTCATCTTGAATATCAAGCAGATTTGCAATAGTTCTAGGTGGGAGGATCGGTCTCAAAGCTTGTATGAGCAGTTAATTAGTTTATCTGAAAAGGATAGTGGTGCGCCTGCAACATGGAAAATAAAACTTATTTTAATTGTGTGACCTCTCCATAAAAGAAATATAGATTGAAAATAGGTCTACTACTCATTTTAGTAAAGATGGATGGATGAACTTAATGAAAAATTTTAATGAGGGAACGGGAAGAACGTATGATCGAACATAGTTGAATAATAAATGAGATCAACTAAAAAAGGAGTGAAAGGTATGAAAAGACTTGAATCATGACGAGATTGGCCTAGGATGGAATCTTTTAAAGAATACTATAGATGCTTTTGAGTGGTGGTAAAAGGAGTTACAACTTTATATCGTTAAATTTCCATTCAAATTTACAATTCAATAAACTTTTATGAATTTGAAATCTAAACTTGTAATTTTCTGCAGGCAATACTTGCAGTTTAGAAGTTTTGATATAATGAAATTATGCCTGAGTTGGAATAAAGACTTGATAAGATGTTCAAAAGCATTTTGGAATATGGCAATGATATTTGGGTTTCTAACTATGGAGGAATGCTTCATGATTTAAGAGAATATCAAAGAGATTCATCCTTTGATGAATCAAGCCCCAGAAGATGAATCTCACAATATCTCTGCTAATGGTTCTTAATATGATAATGTGGCGTCACACAAAGATCTCCTCAAAATAGATCTACTCGCAATAACAATTTCATTAATTGTATTATATGTTCTCAAAGTTGTTGATATGTTAAACGATGAATTTAGGTTGATTATTTGTAAAGTTTTCTATGAACTTAACAATATACAATTTTTTTTTAGATGATTGTGTTCATCTTTTTAGGATTTTATCCCATATTATGAAATATGAAATTTATTGGTCAACTGGAATTTTAGATAGTTGGGTTTTGCTTTTAGTGAAAACATTTATAGTTGCATCTTACCATGTGTGTGTATATATATATACATACGAAAGGTTATGTATAAGACGGTAAAGGATTTTTTGCAGCTGCTTTCGTTGGAATTCTTAAATATTTGATTGGAATCATTGCTGGTTTGATAAATTTCAGCAGTGTTGTGAATTGCTTGAAGCTATGTGATATATTCATTGTTATTTTGGTTTTCAACCACCATTTTTTTTTTATTAAAAGAAAGTTATGGCTATTAAGAATAGTTCATCAGCATATACATACAAGGAATGATCAATTTATTCATTAGCATTTTCATTCACTTGCATACTATGATTTATGCAATTTGCAGAAGCAAATACACTGGGAAATAAAAGTGCTTACATCTTATCTAACATGTCCCAGTTCTGAATGAATACATGCGTTGCAACAGGAAGGCACTTTTTCCTTTCTCCTACTTGTTAATAAATCTCCTGCTTATCAACTAGTGCACAAAAGCTAGACATGAATTTGCCTTCTCTTCTGCTTCGCTTGGATCTCATCCATTGATCAAAATCTACTCTTTTGAAGTAGTCAATTTCCTGAGAAATAAGGAATTCTATGGTGTGCTGATCTCCCATCTGCAATGGATAAAACATCTTGTAGTGTTATCAGTTTAATTGATGCTTTTCTCTTCTCTGTACCTGAATTTAGTGGGGAATTATTAAACAGATGTAGCTTATGATTTTTTATAAGATTAGATGTATTTTTGTGTTGCAATGTTAGCTAAAACATTTAAAATGATAAGATGTTAGCATTTTACTTATGTTGATGGAATGCTGAATCCGTTTTACTTATGGTTTTATAGCTGCAATTGTAGATCATATATGGTTTTGGCTCTATGAATGATGCATTCTTGACAAGTTAAATGAAAACTCCTTAAATTTATTGTATATGTTGCAGTTGTTTCTTTGTGTCGTCGGAGGAGCCAAATATTTATTTTGATGATTTTGAGGAAGATATTGAGGAAATTGCCTTAGGGATATAAAAATTAATCTATAATTCTCTGAGGTTGATAATGCTCTGGAAACAAAACCCAATTATATCGACATTTCAGTTGACCAATAAATTTCATATTTCATAATATGGGATAAAATCTTAAAAAGATGGATACAATCATCTAAAAAAGAAACTATATATTATAAGTTCATAGAAAACTTTACAAATAATCAACCTAAATTCATCATTTAACATAACTTTGAGAACATATAATGAAGTTAATGAAATTGTTACTGCAAGTAGATCTATTTTGTCTTTGTGTGATACCCGCACTACCATCTTCAGAACAATTAGTAAAGACATTATTCGGTTTATCATCTGGGCTCGATTCCTCAAATGATGAATATCTTTGACATTCTCTTAATTTAGGAGGCAATACTTCAGAGTTAGAAATCTAAATTTCATTGCCACTTTCTATTATATGTCTGAACATCTTTTCAAGTCTTTAATCCAACTCAGACATAATTATGTTATATCGAAACTTCTTAGCTGCAATTTTTGCCTATAGACAATTACAAGCTTAGATTTTATCGAAAACATATTGTTTCGAAAATATATACTAGATATAATATGCAAGATATCAAATTTTATTGATAAAATATGTAAGATTTATTATGTTTTTGATAAAATTACAAGATAAAACATGTTTTTGATAAAATATGCCATATATAAGAATCATTTTTCATAAAATATATTTCTTGAATTTATAAAAAATGATAAAATTAATTTAATCATCAGTGGCTTCTGATAAGTGAATAACTTTTAGAAGGTTTTTATCTCGAGTGCCCTATGATTCCTATCCCCAATTTTCTCCAATTTTGAAAATCAAATTCTGAAGTTAATTTTGTGTATGAATTCTAGTTTGCTGATAGTTATCACTAGGCTCAATGTCTCAATAATATAAGACTAGTGAGAGTCGTTTTAGATGGTTTGATCACATAAAACGGCGGACTTCCGATAACCCGTTTAGGAAAGTAGATGTATTAGAATTGACTTATATCAAGAAAGGTAGAAATTGACCTAAAAAGACCTGATTATAAAATATTAGAAATGACCTTTCTTTATTAGATTTAAATGAAAATTTAACTCTTAACAGGACATAATGGAAAAAAAAAATGATTCATGTAGCCGACCCCACATAGTGGGATAAAGGCTTGTTGTTGTTGTTGTTGTAGGCTCAATGTCTCAATGCTTGAAATTGGAAAACAATATGCTTGCTACTGAGCGGAGCTGTCGAAACTGCTAGGGTTTTGGAACTTCTTGTCAAGCTCAACAAGTGTCCTCATCTTTTAGCTCTTACAGTTCTCTGTAATGCCCTTTCCCTGATTAATATTTGTGCATTGGATTTCCCTGATTAATATTTGTGCACTGGATTTTAAAGATAACTTGATCTATATTTTCTATAAAACAAATCAATGATGAGCATTCACTGCCCTTGCTTTGAATACGGGTCTTGAGGACTAGGTTTGAACCTTAGTTTTGATTTTTTCTCTTTCACTTCATTGTTTCCTTGAATGCATTGTTATTGAATTTCCTATTAAGTTCTGGTGAATTTAGAGTGAACACTCACACTAGTGCATTATCAGCCATAGGGAATTATAAATCACTTTTTATATATGCATACTTATAGCTAACTTTGTTTTCGTTCCCAGTCTCATGCAATGTAGGAATTGAATTCCTTTTTTTCCTGGTGGCATGCAATTGCTCTTAATTTACGACCATAATTTAAAGAGCGGATGGATTAAGATGGTTGTAAAGGCAGGGAAGCCTATGTTATTATTTTCTTACATAAATTTTTTTTTGAATCATCTTATTTTCACTTATTTTTTATTTTAATAGGATTTTATTTAAAAAATCAATAATCTATGAATTATGGTGCATTTATTACATTGACATGCTAAACTGATTACTTGCTCATATTAACCAATCTTTCAATAAACAAACAACTTGTTCTCAGTTTTGAGTTTTGATTTTGATACTTTTTTGTCTTAAAAAAAGAATAAATAATTTTACAAATAAATCTAGTGGGAGTATGTTTTCGTATCCTAGTAAGGAGAAACTTCATGTGTTGACTCATCTTAGGGTGATTGGGGCCACTCTATGTAAGTCAACAATATTTAATCGTTCCAACGCAAACTTTTTTATCCTCTAATACCCAGGAGAGAAATATAATTAATTTCTAATGATATGAACAAGGATAACTCAACAACTAAATGAAAGGATGTTGGTCCGCATTTTTAGTAAAGCTAACTTATCCTAGAATGAGGATGCAAGATTAGGGCGAGAGAAGAACTATCTTTGATGGATTGTGGCTTAAAAGAGGTGTGGGGTGTGATTTGGCGGCCATATGATGTTGATGTAGATGGGGTGGGAAGGGGAGGTTGGGGGCATTGTAGGGAGTTCTATGGATGGTGTGTAAAGACTCCAGAGGATTATAAGGAGATAGGTTTAGAGAGGATGGGTAGGGGAGGAGGAATAGAGGGATGCTACATGAAGAGGAGGGGATATGGAGGCAAGGAGAGAAAGTGGCAAATAAGGGGGAGAGACATGGCTGTCTTTTGGAAAGCCCATTTGCCCTTCATAATTAAGTCTTTAGAAATCCTAACCTACTTAGCCAAAACCATAAAACAATAATATTTGCTTTGCATTTTTGTGACATTTTCTGGTTGATATGATTCAAAACGTGCTTCTTGCATTAGCATTCTTTTTTTCTCAATATTTAGCAAACAAAAACCATCAGACATTTCCTGATAGAACCAACACAAGATATAAATGGATATTAGATTGGTTTTTTTGGTGTGCTGTAATGAAGATTTGTGGTATTTGAGATTTAGATAAATGAGAACCAACATAAAGAATACCACATTTATTTAAAAAGTGAGGCTTAGTCTTGGAATGTTCTCAATTCCTCCCTCTGATATTTGAGCCCCTAATTATATTAATGTCACGATCCGGCCCGGTGAGCTCGTAGGTACGAGGCGGGAACGAGATCGGACATGTAATTTAAGTGCTCATCATCAGTTTCATGAAATTCTAAAAATAATAAAAGTATAATAAAAGCGCCTCTAAACTTTTTCCAATAAGTATCACATTTAAAACCATCACAAAAGAAGATCATGTACAAGGTGGTATAAATTCAATCTAGTCATTCATGATAAAACCACCCAAAAAATTCATAACTAAAACAAAACAGTAAGAACCTGTCACCCGTTGCTCGTCGACTATATGTAAACCTCGGGTGTTCGACAAAACAACAAGGGACCGAAATGTTTCGGTCCCTTAGGGCTTATGAGGGATTTTAGAGAAATGCAAATGCCATTTTATGCATGTGCCCTTGCCAAACTCATTTCCCTTAAGAGGGCTTAGGGGTAAAAATGGAAAGTCTAGCCAAAAGTTACTTAAAGCACTTCGGCGAATTTTAACTCCAAATCCGCACGAAATTTAATATAAGTTCTTTATACCGTTTTGCTCGAAATTTCGAGAGAAATCTAATGAAATTTATTTCGTCAAATTCCGACGACATCGAAATTTCACTTAAGTTCGTCGCGGCGCATCGATATGCGTGCGACACACTCAAACGACGAATTTCGGGTTTTACAATTAATCTCCATCTTAAGGGATTTAGCACTTTGTTCAAAATCATGCTATATTGTGGTAGCTTTAGGCATGCAATAATCTTTCATCAAGTGACGATCACTCTCCTTCTAAAAGAGTTCAAGTCTATTTTCTTGTTTTAGTATTAAAAATGCAAAGATTTTTATTTGCATAATCTGTTGTTTGCACATCCATTGTTTCAAAAATTTTTGTCTAACACCCCCTCAGAATTTATCAATTTCCAGTAGAAATTTATGGGTTGGAAAAAGGAGCAAGAAAATAATGCGGCTCAATGCGCTGAATTTTGGATTGAGACTTCAAACTCCATATCTCACATCTGCCAATTTGATTCTCATGGTCGCCTCAAGGTAAAGTTTTTTTTTTTTTTGTCTTTATGGAGAATTCTGTTAGATAAAAATGAAGGGCGGCTAAGGGTTATATCATTGAAATTTCTATGATTTACCGCATCTATTTATTTCTCTTTGAAGAAAATCTAAACAGAAGTATTATGTATCAACTGTTAAGTTCAATCTATTTATTTTAATATTTGTTGGGCCATTAACAATGAACTCAGGTTAAGGTTGTCAATGATACAAGGCCATTAATCCGTAGAATGGTTGAATCCTTCCTTAACAAGTTTTTCCCATCAGGTTATCCTAAAAGGTGATGCTTTTCTTAGGTTAAAGAAGGGCTTTTTTAATTACTTATAGTGGAAGGAAAACTTGGCATGGTCTATCAGCCTAGCTTTTTTATTATATTCTTATATTGTGCATCTGATTTCTTTTCCAGTGTTAATGAAGGATACCTAACTTATACTCAATTCCGAGCATTGCAACATTTTTCAAGTGCTGCATTGTCTGTTTTGTCGACTCAGGTACTTACTTTTTCTTTAGCTAATTTAATATAATCTTTATGTTCTAATTCACCTCTAAACTTAATGATTAATTAAACCCACCTAATCAAGCTAAGCTATTGATCAAGCCAAGTAGTGCCCTCATTATTAAAATTAGGTTTAGCTATGTTATCCTAACTAACTAAGGCCAAATTAAGCTACTTAAGGTCATTTACCTGTCATTGATAAACTTTAATTCAGGTTAATTAATGAAATCGAGTAATGAAGGGGCAATTAGGTAGTTTGTATTAGCCCACTACAACATCAAGCCTTTATCCCACTATGTGGGGTTGGCAACATGAATCCTTTTTCTCTATTTTGTCCATTTAAGAGTCAAATTCTGATATAAATCTAATAAATAAATGTCATTTGTAATACTTTATAATCAATTCTTTTTAGATCTGCCTCTACCTTTCATAACATAGGTTAAATCTAATATATCTACTCTCCTAACTGAGTCATCAGACAGTGTACACTTTATGGAATAAGTTGTGGCTCCACTGCTAGGCTCCTAGCTAGAATGTGTTATTCTTCTCATAACGTTGTATCACGCTTCACTAGGCTTTCAATTGTGGCATGTGTTGTTGCCTTTATCAAATAAAAATCATATGAGGAAGAGGCTTAATCCACCTCTTTTTTGCTTCCTTGAATTCTCACCATTGACTCAAAACCCTTCCATTATGTTCTCTTTTAACAAAGAAACCTCTAGATATATTTAATTGCTTATGCCTTCAATAGAATTGTGGAAAAATGCTACATTAAGCCCATCGATGTACTTAATTAGCTAAGTATTTATTTGATTGATAAAAATTGATCTTAGAATGGTGCTAGATGGTATGTATCGTATTGTTTAATGTGCCTTATTTTTGAATAAAATTGATAAGATCAATTTGCATTAATGATTAATTATGATTGAATTTCGAACAAATTGTACTAAATGATATATATCATACCATAAAGTTAGTATCACATAATACTATTAGCTAGTAACTCAAATTTAAAATTAAGACAACATTAATTTATAATTTGATTAAATAGAAGGCTTATGATTATTGCTAATGCAATACAGTGGATGCGACTAGTAATAAGAAATAAAATTCTTCAATTGAAAATCTTAAGAAAGAAATTCCAGAGAAAGTGGTTTTCTACATCGAAGTCATATTCTTCATTCAAATCTTATGGTACTCAAGTTTGTATACATGTCTGTGAGCTTTGCTTGTTGTAAGTGCGAGAGAGATCTTGGATCTCAAAAGTCATTTGGTAAAAGGTTGATTACTTAGTGTTTTGTGTTAGGAGTGGCTAGTTTCACACATGGAAGTGAACATTAATTACCTAGTAGGTTGTATAGGAGTAGCGGCTTATCATTTTTTTAATATAAGTGTTGTTGGTTTATTCTTTAGCCGTCAAGGAGAGAGGCTTCTGCGCTTTATGTTAGAGAAGGACTTGAGGAGTGGACGTAGGCTGGTTGTTGGCATAACTACGATACATCCATTTCCATTTCTTTTTCCTTCACTTTTATTCACATTGGTTTTTTTTATATAATGCAATATTTTATAAAAAAATTGCATATACTCTGATTATTTGATTGCTTGTAGTAACCGACTCATGTACTAGGGAAAATAAATTTTTCTATTTTTTCTATGAAATAATTGTTTTGGTTAAAATTAGTACGAAAGAGAAGATGTTGAATTTATTTGGTCTATGTGACATTTAGATGTAAGGAAAAATATTTTTGCTCTCTAATTTTTTGAAAAAAATCTTTCATTTATTTAAATATTTTTCAAAATAACCATTTCACAGCTCCTCTTGGGAGAATTAAAATGCAAAATAAACAAAAAACATAAATATACTTTAAAAATCCTTCAAAAGGTCATATTCATGACAATTTACCCATGATTAATGGGTTTGACTCACAATCAATCTAGATTGACTTCCTTGTTTTGCCAAAAAAAGCTGCCAAATCAAATATTTCTTCTATTCTAAATAGCATACCAAAACATCAAGTAATGCCAAAAGGTTTTCATGGAAAAAGAAAGCTAATGGATACCTAAGTATTTATAAATTATTCACTGTCTTCAATAATAATACAAACAAACTGATATTCACAATATCTCATCGAAATTCATGCCAATGGATCTCTAGCCTCAAATAACCCAAACCTATGCCAAAGGATCAAATAAACCTCTAATGTTTCAGATATTCACGATGCCATATAAAAAAAATTGAAAATTGAAAAAGTATTTGGAATGCCCCAAGAGTGGCCAATTTATTAGAATAATCTCTAGAGACTAAATTACCAAAATGTCATGTAGTATTGGTTTTTAAATTAACATAAGATCTATACGAGACACTTTATAATGTAATTGATTGCTTTCGTGGTCATTCATCATAATTACATCATGTTGACTTTGTTGATCAAGCAAGGTAACCTAAACTTGGGTTTGTTCTTGTTGATTCCTAGTTGATCTAGGGTCTTGGTTGAGTCATCACTTTATTAAGTCATTTAAGGCGCACTTAATATAGATATGTGCTAAGGAATTAGTGTGCCCTAAAGGGATGATATGATGTTTATGTTGATAAATGTACTTAGTCACATATGTGCCTTAAGTGGAATGAAAATATTCATTGCAGCAGAATTGGTGCTAAGGTATTGGTTTATGTTAGTAACATGAACTTCTACTTTAATGGGTGATAGATATATAAGCTTCAGCTTCCACATCAATGTGTTATATGAATCTGCATTTATTTTCACTCCAAGGAATGGCAAGAAATTGATACTAGTTATTACCTAAGGGTAGTATGACATTGGTTACATCAAAATATGCATGTTAAGGCACCGATGTACCTGTGCTTTTTGAAAACTCCGCCCTAGTAAGTTGTTTTTGATTTATGTAGGGTAAGTTCTCAAGCAATACTAAGGTTCTATACCACAAGCTTGGAGCCAGTGCTGTATTATGCCTTTAGACAAAACATTAAAATTAAGGTTATGTTCTACTAGCTTGTAGCTTAAGATGAATGCTTCTCAAAGCTTGGGAGGCCTATGCTTGATCTTTCACACTGGTAAGCTGTTGCAGACCTACTTAAGCTACAACCTTAAACAAACAACATTTGAATCAATGTCCTCACGTACATCCTGGGGTCAAGGCTCCATGTTGTCAAAAGCCTAAGAGCTGGCCAAGGCCATGCTCTAATTATTCTGCTTCAGTAAGCTTTTACAACTGCACCCAAGATATGACCTTAAATACAGATTGTAAAGATTAAGGTCCTAATTGTTAGTTGGTGCAAAGGCTTCATACGATTAACAAGCCCTTGACAATGGTATGAAGTCATCCTTATCAGCAAACATGAGTTACTTGATTAAAGAAGCTTCCCAAAGAAGCGAAAGAATTTTGATTTAGTTCTAATGTAAACAACAATTCTCAATGACTTCAATGGGTTAGTTCTAACAGCCACATCTAGATCCCTAATGTAATCCTTGTAGCTATAGCACAAAGCTCCTTGATTTGAAGCTATATTGGCACATCCAAAGCTCCTTAATAACCAAGGATAGGTAACTTGGCTAATGGTAAACTCTGGATCTTGCTAGGGTTAACCACTTATTTCCATTCCTCTTCCCGAAGTCTTGCAAATGCCTAGCATGTTTTCCTAAACGCTTGAGTTGAGCTAGTTCTTTAATTGAGAGTACTCTCTCGAATGGGAGGGATAATGAATGAAGGGAGTTTGCATTCATAGGAAGTTTTGAATCTTTGATCTACTAAATCCCGATCTAATAACAGGGAAAATCTACTTATATTTAAGTTCAAGATACATAATGTTCTCAAATTTTCACATGAGGTGGTTTGAGGGTTTTTTGTGAGCGATCTATTCTCTATGAACTCTTTTAAAACGAGGGAGGAACAACAATTGCAATTTTCAATCATGTACTCATCTCTTGGTTTGTAGCATGCTTTTGGATTGACTACTTGTGTTGGTTGTTTCAGTCGCTGCTAATTGCTGCAGGACTGCGACCCACTCCAGCCCAAGCAACTGCTGTAAGTTGGGTAAGACGTAAAGATAACTGATAAAAAATCTAAGTTTGTATATTGAGTGCTATGGCTTGGTTTCAAATGTTATTGCTGGCAGATTTTGAAGGATGGGATGCAGCATGCCGGAAAACTCATATGTAGTAGTATGGGAGCAAAAATGGACTCTGAGCCAAAGAGCTGGAGGATTTTGGGTATTCTTCTTGTTTCTTTTTTGTTTTAGTTTCAGCCTTTCTTTAATTTACCACTTATTTTAAAGTCCCAACTCTGTTTTCAAAATATAGTATGAATAATGCAGCATCATAAATCATATACTGACTTTTTGCAGCTGATGTGCTTTATGACTTTGGAACTGGCTTGGAGATTCTTTCTCCATTATGTCCCCAACTTTTCCTTGAGTTGGCTGGTTTGGGTAATTTTGCAAAGGTCCAATACAATCTTCATGGTTGAATTAATGCATCTCCTATCTAATTTTCTTTATGGCGAATACTTGTGGGTGGAGTATCTAATATATTTAATTGTTTATGTTCCTTCGATTGTAAATTCTCTTTTTATGTAGATGAAGCATGATGCGTCCATGTGCCTTTTGGTTTAGATGGGAATTACACTTTAACCCCATTTGTATCACAATACACCTGTAGCCCCCTTATGGTTTAATAATGTGTGCATAATCCCCATATGCTTGCGACGAAATTGTAATTATATCTTTTCCATTAAACTTGATCAGAGGAGTTGACTTAACTCATGAATCTTATAATGGGTATGGTTACTTATTTTTTTTTTCTTCATAAGAAATCTATGTTCTCCTCAAAATACCCTTATTTTGGATTTCAAAATTAAAAACCCAAAACCTCCACTGCTACTTGCAGACAAAATTCACCTACGATCAAATGAAGGGGACCGGCCGAGCTTAGAGCAAAGAGGATGGGTTGAGATACGAACGGAGGGAACCCTCTCGCATGTCTCTTGTTTTCTTTGTCACTATAGCCATGTTACTAACCAATTCCCTTAAGTTCATCAATGGATGAAGTGTGTGATTTAAGCTACAAATCAAAAAGATATTTCTGCGGGAGATTTGTTGCCCTTAAATTCACTGAAAGTAATCGACTGAGTGACGGACCTATCAAATGCCAAGAATTTTTTTTCAGTGATGTGAACAATTTCTACTAAACCAAAAAATATTGCGCTACAAACTTTAGCAGAAATGAACCTAATGATCATGATAAAATGCTAGGACTGCAAACGGATTTCTGTAATCAATGCTAGCCGTAATTTACAATGCTATCTGCGAGGAATATGGTGATGTAAGATATTTAGGATTCAAGAAGCTGACAATATTGGGTTTAATGCTTGCATTATTTGCCATGTGTATAACAATTGTACACTGAAGTAGATGGAAGATTAGGTTGAAGTATTAGTCATGCAAAATTTGACTATGATTTGTAGATATTATAGTATGCACTTAGTTGTATTAATGAACTTATTAGGTTTTTGCAAAGAACATGATGCTAAATTACCATAATAAGTAATCATATATAATTGCCCTTAATGATGACGCATGAAATTGTTAGAACGGTCCAGCTGGTCCCATAGGGACCGGTTCGTCGGACAGAGGCGCGATTTCTCCACCTCGCCTGTACACCGATCCAGCCGCAGAAGGCCGCCGAGCAGATTTGGAAGGTTTTTTGAAGGAATTGGGACGGAAAATTGAATGTAGGACAGTTTAGGGATTTTCTTTTAACTTGTATGCATTAAATAGTTTGTTTTCCTAGGGTTAAGGCATCTTGAATTTGGCTGAAATTGGAGATCTCTTAGATTTAGGTTTTCTTTTGGGCTCTAGCGGCGTCTAGAGATTTGGGAGAGATCGATCCTCCTCTCGAATAGAGGATCAATTGTATCTTGCTGTTTTTCTTCTTCTACTAGTGAATTTCTAGTGTTTTCACTTATATTTCCTACAGTTTTGTGGGAAAAACTGCTGTTTACTGCAGATTTTTGCTCTGTTTTTCATTATTTTGGGCTGTTTATTATCAAAAATCAATATTGAGGATTTTATAACACCTCAAAACACTTGATTGCATCCGATGATTGTAGTCATTGAAGAGTTTCAAAATAAAAAAGTAATATCAAAAGTTATAATAATTTATATAACAGAACTCAAATATTATTAGGCCATTGCGTGCCTACGTTGGAACAACAGTCGATAGTCCCTCCAGCTGTAGTCCTTCTAGCAACACCTTGTCCAACATCTCGTACAACAACAACTCTCCATCCAGCACTTCTCCCAGTAACCCGACTTCCAGTTGTTTTTGAGGGACCCCTAATTGCAACTCTTCTTCTAATACCTCCCACTCCAGCAACTCCTTCCAATAAGACCCAACCTAGTAGCACTACTGATGCGGACATCGGCACGAAGATCTGGCGCATCTATCACAGGAGGCGTCGTAAATCGACGGCTCTAATTTAAGTTGTCATTTATGAATTATTTTATGCATTTTAGTTTCTATTTTATGTTATTTTCTATTTTACCCCTAGGTTAATTTATTTGAGTGTTGTGGCCCAAGGGGCATTTTTGCAATTTTCTATTTTCTCATGTTATGGCCTATAAATAAGGGCCTTAAGCTATTGTAATGGAGGATGGTTGATTGATATGAAAATTTTGTTTTCCACACTTGTGCTCTTGAGAGAGGACGATAGTGAGATTTCTATGGAGAGGAATCGAAGTTTTCACCAGCCGCAGGATGGGTCCGGGCTCGTGAAGTGAAGTCCCTTGGAGAAGGGCAAAGCATCACCCGTCAGTCGTCGGAAGAGTCCGAGGCTCGCGGTTCATGTCTTCTATCTTTCGTTTTATCTTTGTTTTTGTTTTATCTCTTCTTTAAATTGTTTTTCCATCGTCTTCCTCCTCCCCATCTTCGTTTGGCCACCGGATTCACCTCCACCCGAAATTCCACAAATTTTTCCCTATAGCCGCCGGCCACCTTCCCCATTAGCTCCTCCACCGCCGGCCACCCTTGTTTGTCTCCATGAATGAGGAGTCAATGTCATCTTAAAGCTTACCTAAAGAGTTAAAATAATTTAGGAAATTATTTTCATCCTTTAAATTTCAAATTTTGAATTTCAAATAGTTTCCTAAATTAGAAAGCTATTGTAGGTAAGTATTGAATCTCATTCATGATGTAATTCAAATTTAATTTGAGTGATTTAATTTTGGGCGGTTTTCAAATTTTCAATTTCCACTAATTTGAAATTTAAATTTTTTCCTAATTTATCATTTTATTTTTGGAAAGTTACTAAATGAATTCTATTTGAATTTCAAAATTCAAATTGACATGAGGAATTAAATGTCATGAATTCCGTCTTAATTTAAATTTTATTTGAATTTCAAACTCAAATAGGGTTTAATTATTTCTTTCCTAAACTCCACCCCCAATTGAGTAATCTCAATTAAATGCATTAATTCCCTCATTCACTCAAAAGCTCTTTGGAAATAAATCCAAAATCTGAGAATTTTCCCCTGGCCGAATCTCCCAAATTCCCCAATGCATCCAATTATTTCTTAAATCAAATCATTGATTTAGGAAATCAATTCCCTTATTTCCTGTTTCTCTCACCCGCCCCCATATCCCTCTCCAATTCCCCAAATCCTCCTGGTTGTAATTTCCTTCCCCCCAAAACCGGAATTTTTTTTTTAAACCCAAGCCTTTATCATTCCACCTTCCAAAATCTGTAGTGGGGAATTAGGAATTAATTCCCTAATTTCTTCCCCTTATTCCCGTCAACCTCCTTTACAGATTTTCTCAAAATCTGTCCACATAACTTTGCTCCCCTTTGGAAAAGATTTTGGGATCCAATCTGATGCTGGCTGTAAATCACAAAGCCCCAACCTAGGAAATCTGAAATTTCCTCTCAGCTTTCCCTTAATTTATTCCCGTGGACAGCTCACCTCACTAACGGAAGAAATCCCCTTTTTTTTCTCTAAATCCCATATTAACTGAAATCTGCCAAAATCAGCTTTCTGTCTTGGGAATTAAATCCATTTCTTTAATTCTTCTTTGCTGGCTGAAATTCTTCAATGCTGTCCCGTGGGCATTGCTGATCTGGAAGAGGTCTCTCACGTTCATGCATTGCTGGACTAAAGGCTAAAGCTTCCCTTTTAATTCCCCTTGCTCCCAAGCATAGAAACCTGTGAATTTCTCTCAGGTTTTTGGTGAGAAAAATCTGAACTAATTCAGATTTCCAGTAAGGAATTGTATCAGATTTTTGGGACGATTTGCTTTTCAAGACGATTAGAAAAATCCTGTTTTCCGTCCTACATCAACTACTCCCAATCACATTCCTTCTGGCTTTACCCCTTCCCGATGTAACAACTCTTCCTAGAGCACTAATTCTAGCAACAACTCTCCCTCCATTACTATCCCAAAAACCACTTGTTTTCCAATAACAGATCTTACTCAAGCCACCAAAAATAACGGCTCTTGTTTCAACAACAAGTCTCCCTCCAACGTTACTTCCAAAAATAGAGCTTTAGACTTCTTATGGCCCACATCATTTTGCACTTATGCACACAATAGTTGAAACAATTAGGGGCTTAAAGAGGAATAAAGAGCAAGTATTCAGTTAAGATCAATAAGAACTACAAAAATTATTTTACTTTAAATACTTGAGTTTGGATGCAGTTGTTTTACTTTTTGTCATTGAATTATGTTCCTCTTCTTTTTAACACTAATGTATTACTTTTTACTTCATCTGCACCCCTCTTCTTGAGTTCCTTTGGACTTCTTGGAATCTTTCAATACAAGTGGAAGACATCTCTCATTCTTAACCTTAACCCACTTATACATTTCAAATAAATATTGAATTGATAATCACTGTGGAATGGCATGCAAATAGAGACTTGTTTTAATACTCATGACTTATTACTTTATATTTTGTCTATGCAAATGGATTTGTCACGCCATGTTTGCATAATATACCAGCCATGTCCCACATCCTACAAGTATAGGTGTTTGCATGATATGCCAGTTCACAAATTGCAATCTTGTTTACACTAATGTTTTAAATTGTGTAATTTGAGATGTGCCTTAGGATTAGGTACTCACAAATTGCCTTGAAGCATTGGCTTCACAGCGGGCTTATGAGTTGTAGGGCTTAGTTGTTTGAGATGTGCTTTGTGGCATCTATAATGTTCTTTATGCCTCAATTTCAATTTTAGATGGTTTTGGATCTCCTAATTTGAAAGCTGAAAGCCTTATTGGCGTTATAACTAAAATTATATCATATAAAAGGGAGAACCATGAACCTCAACTCATTTACACAAGAGCATGGTCTGGCAGTCGTATTGGAAAATCCTGCCCACACGAGGGATCCGCTGATGCTGTTGTGCTTCTGTTCATGTTCGTGTCGCCACCCCTTTGTCTGTAAAGATCTAATGCTGCCATCATCAACCCTAACCACTGACCCTTCTCCTCCCAATTTCTTCTATTCTCTTCTTTCATTTTTATATGTTGATTTAATATTTTTTATTTTCCCTTTTCTATTATCAGTTTAGGATGATTTTCATGAGTAGAATAATATCTTCCACTCCTGTCAAATTGAATGAAAAATATTGCAACCACATTTTAGTAAGAATTGTTTATTAGGCGTTATTGTTAAGCTACGTGGGATTTATGTGCACATTACGGTAGAGTGATGGAAATGTAACTACCTCTACTTAGAACAATGATTCATATACAAAAACATTTGTATCTTGCACTTAGTCATGGATAATCTACTTGTTCAGGGAATGGCAGTTGTTGCTGCAAGAGCTACGAGATTGCCAATATATTCTTCTTTTGTCAAAGAGGGCAATCTCAGCGATTTATTTGCCAAAGGGGAAGCTATCTCCACCCTTTTCAATGTTGTTGGAATGGGTGCAGGTATTCAATTAGCTTCCACAGTTTGCTCAACAATGCAAGGAAAGGTAGGCATTTTGTTGCTTTTTCCTTTTATCAAACGGAAATTTGCATCTAATCACCAGCTGATTTATACTACAATATATCGTATGAAAATATTTTGCATTTTCTAACCCATCCAATAATAACTTTTAATAGTTTAGAATGTGCATGAAACTTGTTAAAATGGGTTAACATTTCAACATCAAAGGTATGAGTAGATTGAATTCTATCGCCCTTGCTTCTTCTCAGCTGTTCTTGTACAACCTTCGTGTCTGTTCATTTTCACAGTAATGTTTCTTTGTGCTGAATCTGCTTATCTGGGACTGGTACAAAAAAAGTTGGTGAGTCATGATGAGGATGAAAGCTTTTTGGTAGCATAATCCTCCTCCCCTCTCGCCCTATCTCTCTACATGGAAAAATTATTCCGTGCGGGCGAATGAGGACGCGCCATATCACCTTTTTACTGTGTACCGGGTGATGTGATGTATTCTGATTCGCCTCCCGACGGTCCGGTGACCGAACAGAATAATTTCTCTTCCACATGAGGTTAAATGCATCTTGTTAAGCTCACTTAAACTACTATTTGAGCTCCTCCAATTGCTACTTCCTCCTACACCCAACTTACAACCTCTTCATGTATCACCCCATTTTAGATTGACCAAGGAACATCAAAATAGGTTTCCATATTTTCCTCCCAAGATTTTATTTTTGCATAGGTTTGAGTGTGAAATGGATTGGCCTTTGGGCTTGTATTTTGTGGACAATACTATGTTGGCATCATATCCATAATGTAATTGATTTGAATTGCTTCTTGCAGCTGATTATTGCTCCTCTGCTTTCTGCCATACATATCTATAGTGTCAAAGAAGAAATGCGGGCAGCTCCAGTGAACACATTAAATCCCCAGAGAACCGCCATGATTGTTGCTGATTTCTTAACTGTGAGAGCACCATCGCCTACCCACCTTATCCAGGAAGATGAACAGATTAACTGTACTAACCTTATCAAATCTATCTTTCTCAGACAGGAAGAGTGTCAAGCCCCGCCGACATTAGATATCGAGAAAATCTTCTGTTTCCAGATCGAATCATAGAGGAAGCTGGAAGTGTCAGCGTGGGAAAGCCATTTTGCAAAGTGGTAAAAAGCCCTTCAAATTTTGAACTGCTGAGAGCTTTATTTCCAGGTGAAAAATTTCTGATCCACCGCAAGAAGAAGCACATTGACATGATTCTGGAGAACAGTGCAAGTGGAGAAGATGCACTGAGAGGGTGGCTGGTGGCTGCCTTTTCTAAAGAAAGAGAGCTTGTCGACTTGTCTGAAGAGGAAGCTATGAATGCTGCTTATAAAAAAATGGAGAAGATTTTCCCCTCATTTCTCTCTGAAGTTAAGTCCAGAGGATGGTACACTGACCAGTTTTTAGATGGGAATGGCAGTCGTTTTGCTTTGTAGTATTTTGCCGAAGCCTTTGCTCTTGAGACTGATCATTGTGAAAGCTTCAATGTTATTGTTGAAGGAATGTAATGTGGTCTCTTGATGCATGTAAGTTTTGAAATCTCACCATTTCAGTATTCCATTGAGGCATGCTGATCACCATTTTGCTTTGAAATGTTAAATTTTGAAAATTTTAATGACCGTAATTCGGGGTGTAAATGAGTTGAGTTTAGCCTTATCGAGTTCGGCTCGTCAGAAGGACAATGAGCTCAAACTCGAGCTCGTCCCACTGTAAATGAGCTCTAGCCGGCTCACAAGCCATTGATGGGATTTTTAAAATTTAAGCCGGATTTATAAGACTTAGGTGTAATTTTTAAAACTGAAGCGGTTTTTTAAAATTTAGGCATGATTTAAAAAAAAGATGCAATGTTTACCATTTAAATAAAATTTAAGTTGTTCTTATTTTTTTTAAAGTATTTAAATTTAATAAATAAAATAAAATGATTTTTTTTAATATTCGAGCAAGCTCGCGAGCTCATGAGCAGAGCCAGCTCGAGCTCGTTTACTAAACGAGCTCGACTTGTGAGCTGGATAAGCTTGGCTTGCGAGCCCATCAACGAATCAAGCTCGAGCCAGCTTGGTTCACGTACGCCCCTAACCGTAATCAATTTTGATAATGGATAAAAAAGATTCCTCGGTATCATGAAGATTAAAAGGGATGATCCCATTCTAGAACTCATGCTCATCTTTAGTAAAAGAGAGAAGAGAAGCCAAATTAATGTTTTAAAATTTTTAATAATTTTAGCAAAGTGCAAAAGCTCATAAAATTGATACGCTAGAAGGGAATTATTGGTCCAAATGTCTATCTAAAAGTTGATACTTATTCCATTATCAAATTTTCAAGAGATATTGAAAATAAAAGCTGTTGAAACTTTAGATATCTCCTAAATAAAATTGGATCGACGATTACTATGATTAGTCTTAGAGTTAGAAAGAATTAGGTTGAAATCTGGTAATAGATCCAATGGTTTGGGGTAGTTGATTTTCAAATCAATTTATCAAGGAGTGACATGTTTAATAGTGTAGGTTTTTGCAATTATCTTTATAAAAAGCTACAGTTGTCCCAACGAACTTTTAGGTTTTGTTTGTGATGCTTTTCTTACTACTTAAAACAGCTTTTTAATATAAAAATTAAAATTTTTGTACTGAAAAGCTGCTTTAAGAAATAATTAAAAAATTGTTTCAAAGGAAGCCTTATGCTTGGTTGAAGTACAACATGAAAGTTAGCTTGCCCTTACTGTTTGGAGAATACCAAATCTTTCATCATAAAACATGGAGAAAAAATATACTCGTTTTGATTGTCACCATATATTATTGACTTCTGATCTTCCATTTAAAAGAAACAAGGATGCATTACTCAGAAATAGGGTTGAGAGGTCACCTCCTCCACATAGATTAAATGGTTCTAACATATTACAAAGACTTTTTGACATTGCTGCAATTATTGATTTTTCAATAGTACCATAGTGTAAAGTTCCTGAATATGATGTTCAATATAATTGGATTAAAAATATATATATATATTCGGGCATTATTTTATTGGAGTATAAATTTGATAAGACATTTTGGATGTTATGTATATTAAGAAGAACATATTTAATAATATTTTTAATACGATCATGGATGTTAAATGTAAGACTAAGGATAATATAAAGGTTAGAATGAACATTAAATAGTATTGCAGGAGAAAAAAAATAGTAACAAATAATAATGGAAGAATATTTAAGTCCAAAGCATCATTCTCGTACACATTATAACAAAGAAGATCAATATGTCATTGATTTCAAAGTTTAAAAATGCTTGATGGCTATGGATCAAACTTTAGCCGATGCGTGGACCTTAAATCTTTGAGATTATTTGGACTAAAAAGTCATGACTGTCGAATTATTGTGGAGGCACTCTTTCTAATTATATTGAGTTTGTTATCAGATTACATGTCAAATTTGTTGACAAAGCTTAGCCTTTTCTTCACAGGCTTATGTTTATCTAAACTAAATGAAGATGCTTTACGGAGGAGTGAGGAAAATATACCAATCATTCTATGTAAGCTAGAAGAAAGGAAAATTTTCTCTCAGATTCTTTGATTTTATGGAACATCTTTCTATACAAATATCTTATGAGGCTAGAGTTGGAGGGCTAGTGTAATATAGTTAGATTTATCCTTTTTAGAGATGTGAAATTTGGTTAATGCACTAGTCCTTCAACATTTCTATTTCTATCATATTATTCTCATGTTTAAATAAATATTTAAACAAGTTTAAAAAATATGTAAAGAATAAAGCACGTTAAAAATGATCTATATATGAAGCATATTTGGCTCAAGAAATCACCCACTTATGTTCTTACTATTTCGAGCCCCATATGAGAAGTACAAGAACAAAATTTGGTCGTAACATGAACTTCGATATCAAAGAACAATCGCAATCTTCACTGTCAGTTTAGAATGAATGGAAAGGCCATTGGAAAATGTGTTACAAGATTCCTCATTGATTAGGAAATGAAAATAACAAGTTTATATTTGTTACTAAATTGTAATGAAGTCCAACCTATCTTAGAGTCAGTTCTTTCATAAAGTACATAAGAAATAATGCTTATTTTTAATTCTCAAGTGTAAGTTAGATGATATGTTCTCAGATTTTTCGTAAGCAGTTTGCCTTCAACAAATATTGCAGTTGTTGAGCAAGTTATAACAAATGAATTCCCAACATGATTTAGATCATACATAAGTAAAACATATAATATTTCATAAATTTATATCTTATTAAATACTAAAAGCCATAAATTTTCCAGCTTTTCTTAGGTTTACGACCCTCGTAACAAGGTCTTCTCCAAAGGGCTGCAAGCACTTGCATGGGGACTAATGAGAAAAGTAAATACATGTCCAATTTATATAGTTAATGGATTTATATTTCATTTGAAGTCATGTAGCGAGGGAAGAAAGACTAAAATTGTTTAGTTTGTGTTAGAGGGAACACTTATGAATAAGGTAAATGCGATTATTACAGTATTCTAAATGAGATTCTTGAGCTATAATACCCCGGAGAAGATGGGAATCTAGTATGTTTATTCAATTATTAATGGTACGATCTTATACCAAATAGAGGCACAAGAGTTCATCCTACATATGGTATAGTAGAGGTTAAATATAGTAGAAGTTACATGAAGTTTGATCCGTTTGTGCTAGCAAGTCAAGCTATGTAAGTTTATTTTAACAAATATCCTAGTGGTCGTAGAGATAATTAAGATTGAATTGTTGTCATAAAAACCAAACCGCGGGGAATTATTGACCAACAATACTATGGATATGTGGTTCATAAAAATTTAGGTATGTAATTTTGACATTACTTAATATTTGTGATTATTTTTATATTAATATTTTTTATTGTGCCAATATTATACAAAAAAAATTTAGATGGTTCTTAAACATGCTGTGAGGATCAGAACCAATTTTGAAAGAAGAAATTATACTAATCTTAGGAATATGTTTATAGACATTAGAAAGTTAGGTGAGCGTCTATTATAGCTTGAAGAGAGCATATGGGGTGATTTGAATAGAGCTTGGGCCAATCCCGAGTTCACAATGTTGAGAGAATAGAACAAGCATAATAGAGTATTTGACTGTGGAGATTTAGGAAGCTCTCTTCACACGGGTGGTTTAGTGCCTCATACTAAGCATATGCGGAGACTGGTAAATGATTATTTTAATTTCATATATATATAATATTCATATTTGAAACTTCAATATAAAAATATTACAAAAATATGACACTTCTTCTAATAAAGGCTCAAATCCATTTTCCCTCATTATCTACAATTATTGCTTAAACACTTGCACCAATTTCATTGCATTTATAATATATTGATTATTTTTTTTAGGATTGTAATAATTCATTTGTAATCTCCAAAATATTAATCTTAAAATGCATAATACATGGTCAAAAAACTTTATAACCTGTATTAAAACAACAACTTCAAATAATTATTGATCATGTATCTTGTCTTCCTTGATAATTTTAAGTACTTTGAGTACAAAATGCATTTGCATCAAAATAATAAAGGTTTGAAAATGTGAACTCCAACATGTGTCACCATCTTATTGTAAATTAGTTTCTTTGTTCAAATCTCGACCACTAATTAACTCCCTAGTGCTTATATGAAAAATTATTTTTTCACGTTGAATTACTTTTAGAGTATTATTTCTCTTGCATGAATTTCTAATGGTATTTAGAATTCTTAAAGTTATCTCGAATAAATGCTTTACTTGTCAATGATTCTTTATTATAACCACCAAGGATAATTAGCGTTGGTGAGCAAAATAATAAATGCACAATGCCTGAGGATTATATATCTTTTAGAATTTAGTATGAGTGCATTTAAATCATTAAACTCTTCTTGCATATTATATGATCTATCATAACCTTGATTATATATTCCATGTATGCTTAATGAATGTTTTGCAATAAGTGCTTTAAGTGATGCCTTCAGTGTTAATGTATTTGTTGAAGAAACATAACTAACACCTATGAACCACTTAATTACTTGGCCCAACTTGTCTACATATCTCATCACCATAGAAAATTATTCTTTTATGGACACATCATGAGACTCATCAACATGAATAGTAAAGTAGGAATCATCAATATCTTTAATGATTATAACCAAGGTTTTAGTAGCTATACAACTACAAAGCTTTTTTATGCTTTCGGTGCAATCAATTTTAACTTAACATCTACATTTTCAAATGTTATTTTTTTTACTTCATTGTGATTTGTAAGAAATTAAAATAGTTATATATAATTTCCTTGATTATATAAGCTAGATGATTCATCATGCCTAGGGGTGTAAACGAGTCGAGTTGAGCTCGAGTCAGAGGTGTTCGACCTCTACTCACAAGTCAAATATCGAGTTTGAACTCGAGTTGAGCTCAAAAGTCGAGCTCGAGCTTGAATCATGACATAGAAACGAGCACTTCAAGCTGCTTGATTTTGGTTTTCCGCCCGCCATTTGAAAGTTCCCGCCCAGTTTTTCAGCCAGTAGAGAAATTTTCCACATAGTCCATCACTCTATTGCTTTTTCCCATGGGTGATAGACGGTGTCCATGTAGTTGACACCAAGTGGCCAAATGTTGGAGCCCTGCATTTCTTTTTCTCTAGGATAAACTAGCTTTTCCTAGTTGATTATCTTGTATAAAGCATTAGCATTTAATGCTTTGACATTTTACACTTGATAGTAAGAATTAGCCTAAAATTTAATAATATTTGATATTAACATTTAATACTTTTTCCCTTTACATTTGACATATATATATTTTTTAAGATTAAATTTAATAAAAATAATTATTATTTTTATTTAAAAAATCCAAAATTTATTCAAGCCAACTCATGAGCTCACGAGTCAAGCCTCATCAAGCTCGAACTCGAGCTCATTCAGTAAACGAGCTCGAGCTTGACTCGTGAGCTCGATAAGGTAGACTCGCGAGCCCATAAATGAGTTGAGCTCGAGCCGGCTCGGCTCACTTACCCCCCTAATCATTCCCATAAAATTTCTTAGTGGATAAAAATCGAACGCAATCAATAGCTACAGTCAACATGAAACAATATTCTTTTTTACTCCTCTAATTCTTACTCAACCATAGAGCAGGAATACTCTGGTCTTGATGCTTAATTAAGGCCTCACATTTCTGCCTTGCCTTATTGTGCGCACTATTATATTCTCCTACATGGCCCAAAATTTTTTCTTTTCTTTTACAGCTCTTAAATCCCTCGCTAACAAATGAGTCACTACCACCTTGACATGTAATAATTTTCACTTGAGGCTTAAATAAGTAGCAATAAAGACAAAATACAACATCTTTTTTATACACTTTATTCCATCCAATCAGGATATTCTTTAAACCATTTTGAGTTAAAATTACGTATAATATTTCCTATCATTGTTTGAGAGAAATGATAATTTTAGGGTTATTGGGATCCCTTTAACAAATAAGCTCAACGAACTTTATCCCTCTCATTTAAATCATAACTTCATATTGATGGCTGGAGACCAGCGTTAGCAGGAAGATCGTTAATATCAACCTTGACATGTTCTTTTCTCTTTAAAAATCATTCTAATTATAAAATACCTAAATGTTTCCTTGTATGTTCACTTTTAGGGCTTAACAACAAATGAAAGCATTTTTTGGGCATAAGAATAAATGAAAGAAACAAAAGAACAAAAGGTGCTCAGCAAGTTTAACAACCCTAAAATTAAATCACAAGTTTAAGATAATATTGATGACATTACAAGTGGGCATAACATAGTTTATTAAATTGCATTGAGATAAAATATGACTTCATCTATAAAAAGAAACGATCAGTCACTAACATATGACTTGCATGTGCAAAAACCAAATTCGAGGTTTTACAGATAAAAAACGTGATGGATTATGTTTTCTATAGTGAAACATGGAGGTCTCATATTCAATTCATCTAAACAGTTGCTCTACAAATACATGGATAGATAAGGATGCACACATCATACTAAATTTTAATTTAAGTATTTAAGCAGAAAAATCTGTAGAACCAAAGTTTATCTCTTACTCTTGTGTATTCAAGCTACAAACTGAACTTTTTTTATCAAATGGAAATTTTTTACTGTAAATGAAAGCCTTTCATCTGAAATTTAAAAAAATAACGACAAAATAAGACTCCTTGCCTTCAATCTGATAATCCAAGAATGACAACTATGAGTATGTGATGATTAAGCGACGGGAAACGACCGGTTCGGTCATTCTGCACGACTTCTACATGGAACAACTCCCGAGCATGAAACAACCGAGCAAAGATCACGACTCGTGCAGGTTACACCATCGTAACTAGCAAAAACTGAGCATGGTAGTATTCAAACTTGTGCAGGAACATGGTCGTCGTCGCCATCGAAGCTTGCGATTTAGAGTCTTCAAAGCAAAATGGCCCACACAATTGAAGGAAGTAAAGGAAAGGTGAGGGGTTCGGGCAATTGAGTAGGGTATTAGGGCAAAAAAATTTTTTTTTTTTGGGGGGGGGGGGGTGTTAAAGTTCAAAATATACAATTTCTCTAGGTTTTTTTTTTTAAGGTTTGACATTTGTCAACCCTGGGTTGATCTAGCATCCGCCAATGCTTGGGTGGATGGCATGTCCTTAAACTTGAGTGCTTTAAGCAAATCCTTGAAGGCAAGTGCCATGGATAAGTTATCTAGATTGAATATTCTATATGAGTCGGTGAAAGAGAGAACCCCGAATAAGTGGCTAGTCCCTCAGAGCAAGCAATGGGCCTTTTAGATGAGTATTCCATATGAGTGGTGAATATAGTTGGTGGTGTCATGATCATGGCCTTTATATCAATATACTTCACGTAGATTGAAAAATGATATATATGGAAGTTGGATAGCCTTGTTTGGGTACGATAGTCAAAAGAGTGTAATCTTTATAAGGTAAATTCTTCAAGTGAAGGCTTGTTGAGGCATGCTCTTTGGTCAAACTCAATTATAATATGTGCCTCATTCATCGAGCTCCTTATCAGCAAGCTCCTATAATACTGATATATCATCAAAAAATTATTTTGATCGGGCACAAATCTCGATGCAAAATCAAGTTGGAAACATCAAAAATTAAATCTGAAATCATTTGAACTCCGATTTTAGCAAAGTTATAGTCGAATTGAACATCTCCGAAGTACAAACCCAACGACACCAAATTCAACTCAATCCGAGCCCAAATGAGTCCAAATCAAAGACCTGAAGCGCATTTGGAAGGTTCAATCCATAATTTGGATTACCAAACAGTTTCCAAATGTGATATGCTTATAGTCAAATTGAGCGGCTCGACGAGAAAAATCCAACGAGCCCAAGATTGCTAAATTATAAGATCATTAAGACATTCAAAGGCCCAGTAAATGATCCACGATTAAGGGATTCAACATCGGTCGTCCATTCAAACCACTCCTAATTTTCCTCTGATCCTCCTCTTATTTAATGGTCATGCCACTATCAGAAAACTAAAAATAGACCCCTCATTTCTCTTGAGAGGGGACCCAAGCAAGAAGAGAAGAGAAGGAAGCAAGAAAAGATAGAAGAAAATGAAAAGAAGGAATAGAGCTCTTTGGCCACCAGACTTCTTGACCACCATCAGACTTCCACCCGATTGCCAACTGACATCGAGTTCTGCCCAACAGTCGACTGATGCTGGAATTTCGCCCGACAGCCGACTAACGCTGGAATTCTGCCCGACTAACGCTGGAATTCCTCCTGACCGTCAATTGAAGCCGGATTTTCGCTTGAACGTCGTCAGATTTCCAATCTTAGTTTGTAACTGAATTTCAACCCGGAAGTTGATCGGTGTAATCTGATCGTCCTCAATTCCAGGGATGAATCAACCACTAGTAATCTAAGCAAAGACTAATGTAATTCTTTGTATTTTCCCTTTTCCAGGGGTTTCACGTAAAAATTATGGTGTTCTTTTTTTATTCTATTTATGTGATGGATGTTCGTACAAAACTAAGATGAAAAAATTTCTAACTCTATCGCTGCGTATATTCTAGCACATAACAAATACAAATTTCATTAGTTGACTACTTGTCTATCTCTAAAATTTCTCCATAAGTGCTCAATCATATTCCAATACTCAATAATTATATTAAATTTAACTAAAAGTTGACTTCGAAAATTGAATAAATAAAATAATAAAGAAAACGTGTGATGTGCGAACACCATACAAACCCCCTTTTTTCAGCATGTTCACATTCAATTAACACTAATCCACCTTTATGAAACTTTAGCATTGCTAGAAAATATCAACATGGAGTTGTTTAATCTACGTTGACCGTCACATGTGGAATTGACCATTCCCAGCACACAAAATTTTTATTTAATATATTTAAAATTTATTTACAATTATTGCCTTATAAATAATGAATATTTTATTCTCCAAATGTGTTTCACGCGACCGATAACTATAAATGGGTAAGAAATGTCGATCTATTTTTTCAAAAAAAAAAAAAAAAAAAAAAAAAAAAAACTTTTAAAAAAAAAAAAAAAAAAAAAAAAAACAAAAACTGTTTAAAAAATAATTTTGAAATTAATTCATAAAATAATTTTATTATGAATCCTAATAACAATTATTCAATGTATTTATGAAAGGAATAAAAAAGGTTAAAAAGTTTAATTAGATTCCTCCTTATATTTTTAACATAAATTAGAAAATTTTGGGGCTTTTTAGTTGGATGTAAAATAAATTTAATGTAATTGAAATATTTTGAGTTATTTGGATGGGTGTAAAATAATTGTTTGTGTTTTTTTTTTTTTTCTTATTTGATTTGAAGTAAAATGAATACAATATCAAACCCACACTACGGGAAAACACGAGTTTACCGGCGGATTTTTCCAGCGGACAAAGTTGCGTCGGAACACACGGCGCCTGCAGCGGCGCATTGTACGCAGGAAAATCTACTGCGTTATTTCCGGCGCAACTTCCGCTGGTAACTCGGCGCCGGCGTATATTGCGCCGGTACATACGTCAGAATATACCTTCTTTTTATTTTTTTCGGCGCACTTTACAGCGGAAATGTTACCGGCGTAGTTACCGTCGGACAATGCGCTGGCGTATTTAAACTCAACGACTTAAGACCAGCGTATAATGCGCCGGAAATTTTTCCGGCGTCTAGGACGCCGGAAAATCCGTCGGCGGAAACCCTATTTCTGAACCCGACCCCGACCGCTGCTCATTTCTTTCGTTCGTTTCTCTCACAACTTCTTTCTCTCCCTCGTTGCCCTCCGTCGCTCGCCGTAGATCGACGTCGCCGACTTGTGTTGACGATCACCGGACGTCGCCGACGATCACTGCATTAGTGGCCGGGGAAAGCAAGCTTTTTGATCGTGAGTTTCTGCCTCCCTCCCTCCCGTCGCCTGCCTTAATTTTTTTTCATGTAATTCCTTTAAATTTGATTTAGGATTCAAATTGTAGATGTTTTATGTTGAAATTTTTTGCAAAATCAATTTGGATTCATGCCGGGTACTTCTATTATGGAAGCCATACTTTTTTGAGAGGTTTGATGGAGAAATATAGAGAGAGTAAGGAGGATCTACATATGATTTTTGTTGATTTAGATAAAAAATATGATAAAGGTTTCAAGAGTAGTGCTATTGAGAGTTCTTGCCAAAAAAAAAAAAAACTTACTAACGCTTATATTCAATGTTTTTTTTTGTTTCTAAACTATTCAAAATCAATTTGGATTCATGCCGGGTAGGTCTACTATGGAAGTTATAAATATATGATAAAGTTTCAAGAAAAGTGCTATGAAGAGTTCTTGAAAAGAAAGGAGTTAATAACAATTATATTCCAATCATTAAAGATATGTATGCAGGAGCTAGTACTTGTGTTCAAACACAAGGTGGTTTGACAAAGTATTTTCCTATTTCGATTGGATTACATCAAGGATCAGCCCTAAGTCCATATCTTTTTTTCTTTAGCCATGGATGTTCTCACTAGACATTTGCAAGAGGATGTACCTTGGTGTATGTTTTTTGATAATGATATTCTTTTTGTTGATAAGACACTTGTAAGAGGATTGTGATTTTGGGTATGATGATCAAGTCATTAATAAGAGTACACGTCTTAGATGGTTGTGAGACTTTGTAATGCTTTATGATGTAGAATGAGTTAAGTGTTGCCGAGATGAGATGCTTCGGTGGATGAGTGGCTTGACCCTTTTAGATATGATACAAACTGTTCATAATTTTGTATACAATCACCTTAATGACTTCCTTGCATTGAATCACCTATGACTTTGCTCTTATATGTAGGTTATGAATATTAGAAATCAAAAAAGTTGGATGTATAACCGATTATCTCAAGGACGAAAGACATTAACAGATGAATTCATTAATAGGGTGAACATTTTCATTCAGCAAGCGAAACAACTACCAAGCTTCATATCAGAAGGAAAGTTTCAATGTCCATGTTCTAAATATAAAAATCTAGTGCACCTAGAACCGGATCGATCATGCCGGCGTTTTTATGTGCGCCGGAGATTACCGGCGCATTTTATAGCGTCTAGTCCGCCGGAGATTTCAGACGCTACTTTGGCACCGGAATTTAGCCGTTGCTTATTTACGGCGCACCTACGACGGTTTATGCACCGGTAGTTTCTGTCGCATACATACGACGTAAACTACCGACGCCTTAGGCGTCGAAATTATCGATTGAAAATCGCTGTCTTTTATATCACATTTTGCGCCAGAATAGTTTCCGGCGCATTACAAAATGTCGGAAGACATTTAGCGACGCACGCCAAATCGGCACAGGAAAATCCGACGGAAATGCGCTGGAAACCGAGGATTTCCATCAGATATTAGGGTGTACCGGCTGATACTGTCCACCGGTAACAGCGTGTTTTCCTGTAATGCCAACATGATTGTGGCTGGTGACCAATAGGCGGCTACAATACGGCTTGTGACAGTGGTAACGGTGGCATGCTAGTAATGGTGGAGGTCGACAATGGGCGGCGATGGCTTGCAATGGCAATACCTTGGAATTTACATTATATTTCGAAATCAGCCAAATCCAACGATTTCTAAACACGTCAAAATTGAACTAGAATGTGAATTCCAAATACTTTAACATTTCACTCTACATTTTTTTTACTTCAAATCAAATATAAATATATTGAAATATCTCTATTCGGAATACGTTACACTTCTTTTACTTCAAATCTAATGGTCCTTTGATATTCTTAAGATCTATTATTTAACGAGAAGTTAATTATACCAAAATGAATAAAATAATAACATGTTATTTTAGTTAAATTGGACTTTGTTGTAGAATAAAATATTAAAATCGTTGCGGGCTAGAATATACATGGCGATAGAGTTTTAATTCTACATTATTTTAGTGTTGCACGAATATCCAACTCACACACAAAGAACACAAATTTTTTTACGTGGAAACACTTGGAAAGGGGAAAAACAATGGGGCCTAGCCCAGTTGAAAATATTTCACTATAATTTTAGTTGAGCATAATGGGTTGACTCGTCCTTGAGGGCGATCAGATTACAAATGTCAACCGTATGGTTGAAGTCTAATATCAAATCTGGTGTCACTTGGAAGTTAGGGCTTCAGTTAATAGTTCGGTAGTGACTTGGTGGAACTCTGGCGTCGGTTGATTGTCTGGCGGAGTTCAATGCCTCAAGTGGTGGTCCAACGAAGGTGAGGGCCTCAAGTGGTGGTCACACAAGGGTGAGGGCCTCAAGTGATGGTCCAGTGAAGGTGAGGGCCTCAAGTGGTGGTCGGGCGAAGGTGAGGGTCTCAAGTGGTGGTCCGACAAAGGTGAGGGCCTCAAGTGATGGTACGACGAAGATGAAGGCCTCAAGTGGTGGTCCGACGAGGGTGAGGGCCTCAAGTGGTAATCCGGCAAGGGTGAGGGCCTCAAGTGATGGTCCAGCGAAGGCGAGGGCCTCAAGTAGTGGTTCAGCAAAGGTGAGTTCCTCAAGTGGTGGTGCGGCGGAACTTAGGCGGTGGCCGAGGAGGAGCAAGATGGAAAGAGTGATCTTCAATCTCACTCTTTGAATCCTTTAGCTTGGGGTCCTTTTCAAGAGAAAGGAGGGCTCTATTTATAGATTTCTGAAGTGACATGGATCATAAATAGGTGAGAGATCAAGGGTGTAAATGGGGAGTGGTTGGATGGACGGCCGATGTTGAATCCCTTGATCAAGGACCGTTTGATGGACATTTGAATGTCTTAGTGATGTTGGAATTTGGTGATCTTGGGCTCGTTGGATTCGTTTCGTTGAGCCGCTCGGTTCGATTATAAGCATGTTATGTTTGTAAACCGTTTAGTAATCTAAATTGTGGTTCAAACCTTCCAACAGCGCTTTTAACCCTTGATTTGGACTCATTTGGGCTCGGATTGGGTTGGATTTTGTGTTGTTGGGTTCGTGTTCTCGAGATGTTCAGTTTGACTATAAGTTTGCTAATTTGACTATAATTTTAATTTTAGAAGTTTCCCACTTGATTTTTCCCGATCAATATAATTTTTTGTTGATGTATCAAAAACAATCATTCTACTATTCATAATGTTAATTATTTTAGTAATATGTCACTTAAAAAAATAACCAGAGTTTTGCAAATTATTGGCATTATTCTCTTAAATTAACAAAAAAAAAATAATTTTTTTTTTACTTTAGAGGTGGTATTCAAATTCGTAATAGGTTAACATTAATGTTCCTAGTTTTCCAACATATAGTCAACAATATTTGTACTTTATTTGCAAATAAAAATAAAATAGGAATATTTTTTTTAAAATAATTAAATGATGTCAGTCATGACCCAAGCAATGATCATTAACTATTTTTTTTTTAAATAATCTTAATAATATACAACCAAACACTAACTTGAAAGAGATGGCTTACTATAAACTATTACTTAATTCAAAAAAGCAGCTTAGTTTTATATGTTAGACCAACATGATGAATCTTCACAGGCTTGAGTATCAGAGCTTTTCAACATTTTTCTCAAAGCTGTAAGAGTTTCAAGGAAGAAATTATTAATTATTATCCATTATTACATTATGATTTCTAATCATCTTTTAAGGTGTAATTAGTTAAAAGCTAGCTAATTAGTATTGCTTTGAGTCAATGATTAGTATCTAAATTATTCTTGTAATTAGTGGTGATTAGGATGATTAGTTAGGGAATTAGATTTGTATTATTTGAATAAACTATTTTGGGAGAGGGAAGTCGTGAATAATAATGAATAACTTTTTCCTTCTTTCTCATTTCTTCTTTTCGAAATATTCGTAAGGCTTCGTTCAATATGATTTTTTTTTTTTTTTTTACTTAAGACTTCGTTTGTGATAACTTTCTTATTGTTTTCTAAAGTAATTTTTTAGTACAAAATTTCTAATTTAAAAAAATTTGGTATTAGAAAGTTTCTAAATATCAAGAGTTATGCTTGGTATCTAAATTTTAATATTTACTTATATAATATTTTAATATCTCAGTCACATCAATATTTTATAAAATAATAATAATTTTAATTTTAATGAGATTTAAATATTTAAATATTATATAAATAAATATTAAAATTTAGATACTAGATTTGTAAATAGATAAAACTTATGGGATTAATATGTAAATCACCCTTTAAAAATTGAATCCAGTGCTGGCCAAGTAAACCTCCCTCTAGTGCAAAGTATCAAATTATTGCAGTTTGAACCAATAACACATAGCTATCAAGCATAACTCTTCTTCCTTGAACCTGCCAAAACTCCTTTCTTTATCCTTCATTTCCACACGTTTATCAGTCTCCTTTCCTCTCTTCTTCAGTTCTTCTATTATATAAATAGCTTACAACGCCATGAATGGCCTTCAAAAGCTTCGATCTCTTCCTTCAATTTATCAGAGCGAAAATGGTGAGAGCTCCTTGCTGTGAAAAGGTTGGACTGAATAAGGGGCAATGGACTCCAGAAGAAGATGAAATTCTGGTTTCATATATACAGAATTATGGACATGAAAACTGGAGAGCTCTTCCAAAAGAAGCTGGTAACTTGAATCTATTTGTTCTTTGTTTGATTTTAAGTAATGGAAGAAAGAACTTTGTGTTGATCATATTATATGATATATTTTGGTTTAATAGGTCTTTTGAGGTGTGGGAAGAGTTGCAGACTCAGATGGATAAATTATCTAAGGCCTGGGATAAAAAGAGGGAACTTTACAAAGGAAGAAGAGGATGCAATTATCAGCTTGCATCAGATGCTAGGAAACAGGTAGATATACATACTTCTTGTTTGTATTTATTTATTTATTTATTTTATTTTTAGGTAGAGGATGAGCTTGAAATAGTGTTTAATTTCCTTGATCTTGAAGATTTCTTATAATTATATAAATTTTAGAAATTTAGGTTTTTTTCTTTTTTTTTTTCTTGCCTCATTTGAAATATAGATATTTCACTATTTTTTAGAGTTTTTTTTACTGAAACACAATTTATGATAAGATTTTTTTTAAAAAAAAAAAAGAAAATTAGAATAAGCTTTGAAGTCGTTGGATCTATTTTTGAGATGAGCGTAATATATAAGTAATTTGTATTGCACTCAGCTCAAAGCAGATCCAAGAATTTTAAAGCCAAAAAATTATTTTATCAAATAAGATTCAATAAAAGGAAAATTTTAAAAATAGTAATAGTGACATTCTTTTTATTAGATGAATGTATCACATGGTTCTCTTTATGTGCTGATCTATGTAATTTTGGTCTCTTTTATTATACATTTTTATATATTTGCTCTATGTTAAAATAACAATATAGAATAATATTATAGTAAAATAAAGAAAAAAAAAATGGAGAGATTATTACATGCGGAGTCCAGATCGGAGAATCATCCGATTTTTATGAGTGTGCGTAGTAAGAGCATAGTTACTGTTCATCACTGAGCTTTTATTACGTTTTTACTGTTCACATTCATAAAAATCGGATGTAGCTTCGATCTAAACTCCACATGTAATAATCTCTTGCCATACTGACAACATTTAACCTTAACATAGCTTCTATAAGTACCTTTCTCATTAGACTTTTTTGTAATTTTCGACGCAGATGGTCTGCAATCGCAATGATGTTGCCAGGCAGAACAGACAACGAGATCAAGAACGTCTGGAACACACACCTGAAGAAAAGGTTGAATCCAAATCAAATTCTCCCAAAATCCAAGAGGAAGATGCAAAGACAAGATAACTTAAACTCAATCATGGAGTTCTCTTCGGCATCGGTGTCGGAATCATGCAGTGATTTCTCCTCCTCATGCACTGAATCATCAAATGTTACAGAGGGGGATAGTAACAATGCAAGTGGAAATGATGGATCACTGGAATCAAGACATGATCTTGGGGTTGAAGAGATTGATGAGAGCTTGTCCATGAATGGCTGTGATGATTCACCATTAATGGTGGCTGGTTCACCCATTGAGGAGGACATGAGCTTTTGGCTGAGGATCTTTGAAGCTGGAGAGTTGGAAGGATTTCCTGAAATTTGAATGATTTAAGTGTAAATCCCTTTGAGTAATTTATAGTTCTGGTAGAGAAAAGTAATTTGAGTTATAGATTTGTTTCATTTATTCAAATTAATGTGACAAAAATGGTTAATAAATTTTCTTTTTTTTAATAAATTTATTGGATTCAAAACATGAATACAAATATACAATAAATAATAAAAAAATATTAAAAAATTTAGTATTGTGAAGCAAATTATAACAAATGTCAAAAAAGAATATTAATAAATTAAAAAAATGTTAAAAAGTTTATTAATGCAAAGTAAAAAATCATTAAAATAATAAAGAAGGGTTTTTAACTGCAAAAGCTCGACCACGGTGGGACTCGAACCCACAATCTCCCGCTCCGGAGGCGAGCGCCTTATCCATTAGGCCACGCGGCCAGATTTCAGATCATTTGTAATAGTTAGGATTTCGTTTTGATGACTTTAAAAAGAGTGCAATGTTATCAATTTTATATTTAAAATTTCTTAATTTAAATTTATTTTTTTTTGAAATATTACGAGATTTTATATGTCACCATAAAATTCATCTAATTTAACACAAATCTTGACGTAAATTTTGTACCTTTTAAAGCATCAAAATATTAATGTCATAAGCTTTTATGATTGATTGAATGACCATATAAACTTTATTTCCAATGAAGATCGATTGAAAATGAGCATTTTGATGAGGTGAATCTAATAATAATAGAAATATATTGATCACAGTTCAAATTTGTCTGACGGCTTTCTTACTGCTTCTTAAAACAGAAAAAAAGTTATCCCAAATGAAATTTAAATTAAACAAACAAAAAATATATATAATTTGAAATATCACGAATTATTTGAAAACCTAAAAGACCTATAAATCTTGCATGTTTATAATTAAAATAATATACTGGAAGAGCCCAAGCTTATTGACATTTCACTACAGAAAAATAGCTCATTTCCGACAGAATTTTCGGTGGAAGTAAATTCGTCACAAATTTCCGACGGATTTTTTTCAACGAATTTCCGACATAATTTTTGACTGGTTTTCCGACAAATTTTACCCGAACAAATTTCGTAAGAAATCCGCCGGAAACATTTCCGGTGGATTAATTTACGTCGGAAGTCCTTTTACGACACGAACCAAACCGGCGCACGAAATTTCGCCGGAAAGTGTGCCGGAAACCCAGAATTCCGTCGGATTTCACATGTTACCGGCGGATATAATCCGCCGGTAATAGCGGGTTTTCATGTAGTGTTTGATACAATTAAGGTATTAATATACCTAAAAATATATTATATGATAATGCCTTGATTTTTATTAAAATATATATATTGTATGGTTAAAATACTTACGAAAACAAATCTTAAATTTTTTGTCTCATCAAGATTTTAGTTTCTAAAAGCTTTATGCCATTTTCATTCGTTTTTCCAAACCAGAGAAACAAAAATCGAATTTGAAAAAGAAAGAGAGGAGAGATGAGAGAGAAACCTACGATTTGGGAGTCGTAAAGCCATTTTTATCAGTTGATCCAATAGAAAAAATTGTTTGTCTCGAGGTAAGCTACCATTTTCCTATCTCTGATTTCAATGTTTTGATATATATAAATCACATGATTTACATGATATACATGCATATCATAAATATTGTACGACATGCATATGATAATTACAGGTGTACTGATATAATAAAATGTTATATAAACTATTTTGTAACAACTAGATATAGGATTGACAGAACTTACTGATCATTATTCTTAAGATATACAATTGTATTGAGGTTTATTGATCATATGATTTGTTACTATTTCATTGATTCTTATGCTCTTACAATTATATGTTCGTGCTGATAGTAATTTAATGATTATATGCATACTGTTTAACATATTGCCTTGCATTAATTTTAGCTATTGATTTTAATAACCTGCTGAGCTGTTAACTCACTATGTGGTTTTACATATTTTTAGACAGTGACAGAGCTAGAAAATGTTTTCAGCATGAGACTAATTCGCATTTCCGTGAAGTTCAGTTTGACTGTAAGCTTGTTGAAATTGGAGTTCATATGGTCTCTAATTTAATTTTTGAAGTTTTTAATCTTGATTTTGCTTCAAGATTGTGCCGGATCAACATGATTTTTGGATGATATATCAGCTGGCCCCCTATTTTCGGACGTCAAGGCCTGTAGAGTCCAAAAATATATATTATAACATTTTAAATTAGTTGAATCGCAAAAAATTGCATTCCAAAAAATTAAAATTTGCTCAAATTTGACATGAAAGTTTCGTTAAGTTCCGAAAGTGTTAAAATTAGATCCGAAATGTCGAAAAAGTGTTTTGGGGATCCCAAAAACATCTTATTTGGATTGTCTGCCACGTGCAAATACACATTCGATAGTTGAAATGAATAACATGAGTGTTAGTTTCATTAGCGTATATATTTGAATGTTATATATATATTTCTCACAAAAATTTATTGCATTTGTTACATAAAAATATAAACTTTTTCTTATAGATCAAGTCACTTGTTTATTAAATGATAGAAAAAAATACATAAAATAATATTTTTCTCAACATATTTCTAAAAACTAAGTATTAAAAAAGTGAAACAAAAAATATGACAATAATTTGTATGGTATAATCATGTCAATAGTGTGATTTTCTCATAGTGCATGAAAGAAAGCCATCAACACGTTCTCTTAAATCATAGAGAAGATAGCTTGTAAAATATTGATTTTTTACACACCATCTAATATAAAAAAAATTATAATATTATAAAAACCTTTGCGTAGAAATATCAAATAAAACCTAAGTTAGCATATTACACTATATTGTGATTTATAGGAAGCATATATAGACTTCAACGTGATCAATAAATTGTGAGGGCCCCACTTCCCACATTTGAGTGAAAGAGATATTAATATGATGGACATAAATTAAGGAAACTTTTCACGCGCACTTTGGGCACTTTGTTCTAAGTAGCTGGCAATCGTCGGCTGCAGTTATTTCTTATTTTTTTAGGTTTGGGCCCCACTCTTTATTAACTTTTTTTTTTTGGAAAAATAGGGGCATACATGCCCAATTTTATTCCACAAAGAGAAAGGTTACAATGAAAACACAGAAGAAAAGAAAGAAAATAACTAACAAGATCAAAGAAATAAACTAGACCTAAAGCCTCCTTAAAGCAGGAGACACCAAACAACAAAGTTCTAAAAAAGAACTAAAGAAAAAAAAAATCCATAAGAAGATATAACAATAACCCCAAAAAGGATCAACCCAAGGCTAACAGCAAAAGAAACCTCAGAAAAACTTAAACAATCAGCCGAATCAAAAGGTAGACGGTTATCTCCAAACAAGATCCCCCAAAAATGCAAGGAGGCCCTCCAAAAGAACCTAGCGAGCTCCAAAGAATAGCAAGACTAGATCTCCTGAAAAGCAAGCAAGTATTCCAACCAGCCAAAACAACTCTTAACCTGAGGATGCCTGACTGAGGAAGCCTGACCAAAACATTCCAAACCTCCTGCACGTAAAAATCAACCAACAGTATAAGAGGGAAAAAAAAGAAAAAAAATACACTCCAGCCAGTCAAAACCAAACTTCCCAGAATAAGCAATGTAGAGGATCCTCCAGAAGCAAACCCTCCAACCAATAATCAAGAGAACTATTACACCAGCCAAAACAGGTCAAAGGAACCAACTTTCTAGAACCTCAAACACCAAACCGAGTAAGCAGGAACAAAAAATAATCCCAATTCTCCTGCATACAACAACCTCCCAACACTATCAGAGGAAGAAATAACTTCAAAATAAAGGGCCAAAAGACCCCGGACTCATCTAAAGGGAAAACTATCATATTTTTAATAAACTATCCACCTTAATGGTTACTAGATTAACCTTCCAGCAAAAGCTGGTTGCTAAACTAGCCATTCAAAAGAAAAAAAAAAATATGAAAATGCCCAAACATCACAGTCCAAAAAACACTCAAACCACCACATCTATATAATCCCGTGCTAAATTTTGGGCAAAGAAGCCCAATTAAAAACTTTAGCTTGAACCGCAAACCTAATTCGATTATAGATATAATCCTGAGTGTTGAATTTATTATCCATTTTTCTATAATTTCTTTCTTTCCAAATAAAATAAAGCGTACAACAAGTATAAAGAAAGTAAAGACTTTTAGCATCAATATTCCAATTCGAATTCCAAATAAATTTGAAAGTTTGAATTAAATTAGGTCTAAGCATAAATAAATTAATATTAGGCACAAACATAGAAATAATATAGCAGGAAAAATCACATTCAAAAAAATAAATGTCAATCCCACTATTACAAAGGATACAGTTATCTGGCACAATAACGTTCCTTTAATCAAAAGATTCGCCATTTTTAATCCATTCAACATAGTCATCCAAGCAAAACAAGAGAATCTTAAAGCATATTTCTTATGCCAAACATAATTAAACCAATCAACCATATTAATATTAATAAAGAAGAAAGAATAAAAATTCTTAAAAATAGGAAAATTAACCTTGTTCCAAGAGATCGAAGAAGAAACCAGATTAACAATCGGAATTTTCAAAATCTCATGAGCAATAATATCCGGAATATGATTGGGAATAACCCGCATACTATTATAAATCCCAATCACCCCCCTTCTTATTATGTAAAAGAGAATCCTCATAAGAAGAAAGAAGTTCCTGCAAAGCCTTCCCATTAATCCAAGGATCCCAAAAAAGAGATAGCATACTTGATTCTACCAAATTAAAAGATATATTATTTTTAATATCACTAGCAATAACACAAAGATCTTTCCAAAATTTAGAATCTTTAGGAGAGCAAAGCTTCAAACAAGAGATATACTTAAATTTAACCCAAACCGCAAGCAGGCTCAGATTATTAACAATCCTCCAAATAAGAGAATAGTTAAAAGCAAACCTTAAAAAATTCATGTTAAAAATCCCAAGCCCTCCCACTTTCTTAGGCTTGCAAACTTCATTCCAAGCAATCATATGAATCATTCTAACATTAACCTCACCATAAAAAAGAAAATTAGAATAAGCTTTTAGAAAATTAGAAAACAAAAGCCTTTTAAGAAAATTAGAATAAGCTTTTTAAAGAAAATTACTGGAAATCGAAAGACCTAAATATTTTAAAGAATTTTGGGAAATAGGGATACCCAGAATTTTACTAATATCTTGAGCCAAAACACAATTTTTAGAAAAAAAATTATGGAACTTTTAACTTGATTGACCTGAAGCCCAGACACTTTATAGAAATATTCCAAAATCTCATTTAACTTAACACCATTCCTAATAGAAGCTTTAGCAAAAACTATAACATCATCTGCATATAATAAATGAGATATGGAATTCTCACCAGCCATAATACCTTCAAAATTAATCATATTAGACTGGTCCTCAAGGAGATTAGAAAAAGCATCCATAACTATACAAAAAAGATATGGGAAAAGAGGACAACCTTGTCGAATACCAAAGGAAGAACCAAAGAAACCATTAAGGACAATAGAGAAATGAGTATCATCAATGCACCCTTTAACTCAAGAAATAAAGACTAGAGGAAAACCTTTTTGAACCATCCTATTAAAAAGAAAATCCCTAGAAACTAAATCAAAAATTTTATGAATATCTAACTTGGAGCAGAAGAATTTCTCTTATTCTGACAGTTAAACCCTCTTAATAATTTCGTAGCCAGAATAATATTGTCAGTAGAGATCATTTTCTTAATGAAACCAGATTAACTATAATGAATAATCAAGGGCATAACATCCTTCTTTCTTAAAGTAAGAATTTTAGCAATAGTTTTATAAAAAAACATTACAAAGTGAAATAGGTAAAAAATTAGAAATTTGAGAAGCATTACTTTTTTTTTTTTTTTTTTTTTATCAAGGTAATAGCCATTGCTTTAGAAGCTTTAGATTAGTAACCAGTCTTGAAAAAAATTAAAAATTGCATTGCAAAAACTAGGCCCTATAATATCCCAACTCTTCTTAAACAATTCAAAAGTAAAGCCATCCGGACTAGGAGTAGAAGAAGAAGATCCAGAAATTAAAAAAACCACTTTCTTAATATTTTCTATAGTTATCGGAGCAATTAATGAGCCCAAATAACCATCAGGAATTTTATTACCAAAATGTATAGAAAAAGAAGAAGAGAAAATCAGCTTAGAAATATTGAAAAACTCCTTAAAATGGTTAACAAAGGCCTCAACAATCTCATTTTGATCAGAAATAACATCATTAGAAGAATAAATATCCTTTATATTAATAATATTATGCCTATGCCAAATCTTAGAATAAAGAAAACCAAAGTCATCTTCCCCTTTAGATAACCATAAAGCTTTAGCTCTTTGCATAAACCAAGAGGAATATAAAGATAAATTATAACTAAGTGAACCATTAACATTCATAAGAGCCGAATTGAGATCCAAGTCTAAAGGATTAGATTAGATTTTAGAAAAAAAAAAACTTCCTACTGCTTTTAAAGAAAATCAATATTAGTCCTGAGATCTTGAGAAAAAACCCAAACTTGATTTTTAATCAGATTCTTAAGAAGCCGCAATTTCTCATAAAAAACATTCACCGGATTATCAATAGAGAAACAACAAAAGCTTCAATAAGAATTTCCCAAAATTCATTTGTTTTACAACAATAATTCTTAAAAAATAAATATTTTATTGACTGGACTAAGCCGATAATTACAAACAATAAGAGGAGAATGATCAGAACACATAGGGTTGTCCACATGATAAAAAGAATTTAGAAAAGCATCTAACCAATTATCATTAATTAAAACACGGTCTAATTTAATATGAATCGAAGAATCAACTTGCTGGTTAAACCAAGTAAAAAAATGACCAACCAAAGAAAATTCTTTAATACCAGCATTGAAAATAAAATTATTGAAATCCTCCACTTTTGCATTGTTAACTAAATAACCACCCAATTTCTCTTTAGGAGACCTATAACAATTAAAATCTCCTAGAATCACCCAAGGAGAAGAAATATTATTTGCAATATTTAATAGATCATACCAAAGAGAAATATGAATAACTATAGTATTAGCCGCATAAATTATAGTAATAAAACCTTACAAGAAGAATTTACCATAATAGAACCTTGAATAAATTGATTAGAAGAAACAATACAATTAAAATCAATGCGAGAAGCATCCCATTTGATCCAAATTCCACTAGGCAGAGAGCTATTAAAATTATGACAATCCCCTTCAACATTGAACAATTTATGCTTAGCCGAAAACCAAGGATCCAAAGTTTGATCCAATTTCACCTTAGCTTCAAGAATACAAAAAAGTTCAATAATAAATTTAGAGATCAGATGTTTACAATCAATAACTCTATCCAAATTATGAAAACCTCTAACATTCCAAGAAGTAATATTAGGCATAAACATAATTATTTATTTGAAGAGGTTATTGCCTTTTTGGCAAATCTTGATCTTGTTAATTTACCTGAACCTAAAGAAACTTTAGAAACAGGTTGATCTTTAGCAGATCCAATCGGTATGTCAATAATCTCCTTATTAAAAGTAGCCAAAGCAACTTCAACATTACCGTTTTCAGAATCAGCCAGATTATCCTCAAACCCATCCAAGCCTGAAACTTATTTATAATAATAGTGTCTTTATAAGAACAATTAGCATAAGGTAAATTATTATCCATCACAGAAATTGAATGTTCATGTAATTCTAAAAAAAATCTTCTGAAGGAGAATTAAGATTAGGTAAAGCCTCTTTTAAACCAGAAGAATTAATTTTCAATTTATTCAAAATAAAATTCTCCGGAAAAGAAATCTTATCTTGCTTATTAGAAATTAAATTCCCTTCCCTCGATTCTTCAAGAACCTTAGAAATAATATCTGAATCAAAATTTAGAAAAGCATCTGAAAAAAACCTTCAAATTAGAGGTATTCTCAGTAGAAGTATTAGAAATATTATTCTGCTTAATTACATTATGAGCTTGAGTTATAAGGATAAAATGAGTAGACTTCACCCATCTCCTAGTCTTACTACGTCCTCTATCCAAACCTACCTTAGGTTTCTCTTTTTCTTGCACAAGATTCACCTCATTAGAATATTTCGATTTAGACGGACAATGAAAAAAATAATAAACTAAAGAACCACATCCAGAGTACGGAGATGGCTTCCAGTCATACACAATATTTAAAGAACTAATGTGTCCAGCAATAGAAATGTTCACTGCATCTAGAATGGAAGAATCTTTATTAATAAGAACACAAACTCTAGCATAAGTAAGTCTTCTTTGTTATGTTGTTAAAACATCAATAGAAATAGGAACACCCACAAGACTAGCAACCTTATAAATACCATCAGGCATCCAGCATACTAAAGGTAAATCCATAATTTTAATCCATATCAGAGTGGAGGAAAATTCCTCACGCTTAGGATGAAATAAAGGTGACCATAACTATAAGATAAAAGATTTTTCAAAAAAGAACCACGGTCCTCCAGACCACACCATATCAAAATCTTTAGAACAAGAAAACTTAAGAAGGAAAAAACCCTCACTTAAAGCAAAAAGATTAAGTTTCCCTTTTAACTTCCATGTTTTAAGCATTACAGCATGTAAAGCTTCAAAATATGGCCGTTTACCCAAAGAATACCCGATTAAAGTTAATCCTCATTTTTCTAACTCCGTAGCAACAAAAATGTGCAAGATTATCCAAAGATTGAACAAAAGAAACATAATAAGGTTTGGAAGAAGATTGAGTAGATGTCAATAAACCGTTCCAGGCTTTCTTACTATTCGGTGAGACCCTAGATGAGGTATCCAAAGATTTACCTGAAGGCAATAGTGGAAAATCTTTTGCAAGATCCATAGAAACACAAAGAAAAACGAAACGAACGAACCTATTAGGGCATCGTTTGCCCTCACAAACCTTAAAACCCTAGAATCGCATCTTTTTCCCAGAGCTTCTCTTTCCTTGAGCGCTCCCATTTTCATGTCATTTTGTTGGTTTAAACTTAGAGTTATTAATTATTAATGTAACATTTGTTTTTGATGGGGCGACTACAGTCGCCGCCCCTCTTTCATTTTTTTAAACTTTTTTTTGTTGTATGACCCATAATTTTTTTTTTCAAAATTCCAAAAAATGGTATGTGATGGCCCAAAAAATTTCTAAAAATTTTAGAAGCATTTTGAAAAATTTTGAACATTTTTGGAGGTAAATGATACCCTCTTTTTTGACTATTTTCTTCCCTTTTTGTCTTATAAATACCCCCATTGGGGCAAGAGAAAAATTGTTCAATTTCTTCTCCTCCCTTCTCATTATAACTTTTTTTACAATTGAGGCATTTCACTATTTTTTGTAGGTGACATCCCTTACTTAAATTCAGTGCCCCTCTCATGTGTAGAAGTTATAATTTTTGGACTTCCTATCATTTTCTTCCTCAATTTTATTCTAACATTATAGGCATTCCCCTAATTTTTGTAGGTGACATCCCCTACTCAAATTTAGTGCCCCTCTCTTATGTAGAAGGAAATTTCTTCCTCCTTCCCTTTTTTTCTCATCTAGCTTTCTACTTACATTAGAAGCATTACATTGTCTAAGATAGGCAGCATCCCCTATCAAGATTTAGTGTTCCTCTTTTATGTAGAATGAGCTTTCTTCTCCTCCCTTTTTCTTTTCCTGTGCTCTTCTTCTTATTTTAGAGGCATTCTACTATTAGAGATATGTGGTATCTCCTATCAAGCTTTAGTGCTCATCTTCTTTGTAGAATGAGCTTTCACTTCCTTCATTTTTTCTCTTGTATTCTTGTTACATTGAAAGCATTCTACTATTTGAAATAAGTGATATCCCATATCGAGCTTCAATACCCCTCTTTTATGTAGAAGAAGTCACGATGAGAGAATAAACAAACCTTGATAGAAGAAGATCAACATCTGCCTGTATTCAAGGGTGATTAGAGAAGATCTGGCGATAATAATACCTGGGAAGAGAACCAATGATTCTCAATAAACATGAAGAATTTTGATGATGTTTGAGCAAAAATTTGGCGACAATTGGTGTCCAGGTGAAAGTGTGGCGGCGATCGGTGATTGGGCAAAAGTCCAACAACTATCGACAATCGGGTGGAGAGCTGAAGGAAATAGTTGGAGGGTATGCCACTATTAGTAGTTGAGTGAGAAGTTGATGAGGGCTGATATGAAATGAAGAACCGAAGGCATACATCAGCTAAAAGACTGATAATGGCGATGGTTAAGTTGCATTCTTTTAAGGTAATAATCATTTATACTAATGTGTGCGAACATCATATATCCTTGATTAAAGGAGTCGAAGCAGTGTTCCATGTTAGTAGTTTGGTGCCACACTAATAGTGTCAATTGAGTGGAGGCCTGGTGATGATCATGTTATAATCTTTAACTTTTCTTTGAAGAGGAAGTTGTAGGAGATGCTTCAATGTGCATTAAAGAAGAAGTTAATATCGCCTACCAATGATATTTGACATTTTTGAAGTTGTTTGAAGTTGTTTGTTTATATGATGATTCTGATGTAACTTTAGTTTCAACTTTTTTCAAAAATGAATGTATAATTGAGTATGATATATAATTTTGCAATGTGATTCTATTGATATTGCATATAAATTTGTATGAGCTCAATGCTTATTTTTCATTTGAAATCAACTTGTCCCATAAAGGAATATAAATTATTTATATATCTTTTAGACATGCTTTGATATATTGCCCCCTGCATATTTTGAGGCTTTTTTAGACTGCTAAGTTCTTCATATAAGTGATGATTTTATCATCCACTTGCTTTCATGTAATCTCTATCGAGAAATATTGTTCACTTAGAGCATTACTCGATGACATTGACCTTTGTGAAAGAGGTTCAGAGAATACATAAATGATGTATGACCTATATGAGGTTGTATATCAGAGTGTTGATTCGATGTCATTAACCTATATGGAAGACGACTAGAGAATCTACCAAGGATGTATGATCTTTTTGAGATTGTATGTAAGAGTGCTGCTCGTTGTTGTTAACATATATGAAAGACGTCGAGAGAATCCACCAAGAATGTATGACCTATCTGAGGTTATATGTCAAAGTATTGCTCGATTACATTAACCTATTTGGAAGAGGTCGAGAGTATCCACCAATGATGTATGACCTATCCGAGGTTATATGTCAGAGCACTACTCATTGATGTTAACCTATATGAAAGAGGTTGAGAGAATCTACCAAGGATGTATGACCTATCCGAGGTTGAATGTCAGAGCATCGCTTGATGATGTTAACCTATATGAAAGAGGTCGAAAGAATCCACAAATGATGTATGACCTATCTGAGGTTGCATGTTAGAGCATCGCTTGATGATGTTAACATGTGTAGAAGAGGTCGAATCGAATCCCTGTGTAATCGATTTCACCTTGATTGGGAGAAGGCGAATGCCGCATGTATCCCAAATCAAATATGAAGAAATGTCTATCTTTAGACCATTACTTTTTTTTTAGGTTTAGATTAAGACATTGCCTAAGGCCAGAGTATAAGTCTAGCTATGGACTATGCAAAGCTTGAAATTTATTGGATGCATCTTTGTATTTGCTAGAAGCTTTATGATCCTAATATATAGTCTTGGATATTGGAAGAGTTGGAGGAATATTCTTGATCATGGTTGTAGTCAAGGTTGCCCCTCAATTTAAATTTAATTTCTATGAAATTGATGCAGCAATAGCTGATGCCAAGATGTTGGCATAAACAACCTTTTAAGGTTAGCGCAAAAATTATCCCCCAGTCAGGAACCACGTTCCCATAGACAACGCAAACTGTTATGTCATGGAATATTCGCGGCAGTAGAGAAGTATAAATTCTAATATTTTAGCATTGTATGAAGATCCAACACACATACAGATAAAAGAGATTGTGCAACATTTATAAGAGATACCAAGATTTTTATATGGAAAACCCTAATTATGGGAAAACCATGGGGTCTAGCCCAGTTTGAATGAATTCGCTAGTATTTGTAGTTGATTACAAATGAGTCCAAATCAAAGACCCGAAGTGCATTTGGAAGGTTCAATAAAAAATTTGAACTATGGTCCTTCCGACCAAACAAACACTTTAACAATGATTCTTCCTATTTTCACCATGTAACACACTCTATATGATGTATATTTGTTACATCAAGCCAAGACATTCCCTCCAATAAAAGGCCTCATTTGTAATCAACTGCAAATACTACCTTCTGTGCAAGCCAAGACATTCCCTCCAATAAAAGGCCTCATTTGTATATTTTATTGTTTTATATTCAAGAGTTAAAAAATAGACTTATGAATATATGAATTGAACTTTTTAGTATTATATATAAATTTTGAGAAATGAATACAATCAGTTATTTTAATGAATATAATTTATAGCTTCTTTCATTGATGATTGTATTAATTAAAAAAGATTAATGATTCTAATAGATTAATTAACAAATAAATAGATTTTTTTTTTTGCAAATTAGACTCTAGGTGTTATAATATAAACCCTAGGAGAGCGTATGAGATAAGAGCTCGGGTTAGGGGGTCAAAAAACCAAAACTTAACATCTCTTAGCATCAGAAACCAAACTGCTATGCGAAATTAGAACCTATTTAGAAGTTCTCCTCTTCCGCAAACTCTTTATAGGAAAACAGTTAAAACCCTAATCCTCATCGTAGCAATGGCAAGGTTGTTGCCAACGGCCACTTGCTTCCCGTCACGCCTTTCAAGTTGCCGGAGCCGAGCTTCTTCCAGCTCAACGTTTACGGGCGCACCCCTATTCACCTCAGTAAGGTGAGCGTACGCTTTTTAAATTTTCCCCTCCGCTCGATCTGAAAAAAATTGTTTTTTGTGTTTTGCTGAATCTTTTGTTTAATGAAATATTAGGGTTTACCTGGCTTCTATTGTTTCTCAGCAAGCTAAAATGGCGATATTGTTATTCTTTGTTTAGTCATTTGAGAATGGAGGAGATGAAATAAGGGTTGAAAATCTCAATTTTCAAATCGAATGGGTGCAGATTGAGAATCAAACTATAATCTGCCTGAAATTTGTTTCATTTAGGGCTGATTTGTTTAGAGGTAATCATGTGTTTGTTTTGGTAATAGAAGTCAATGAAAGTGAGTTCTTTTTTTTTTTAAATCAAGTTCATGAAAGAGAGAATTGAGTTTCACTTATGAAGGCTTGGAATCCATATACAAAAATGTTATAAATTTAATATGATCATAGATGAAAATGGATCTCATTGCTATCTAGATAAACATTAGGTCTATGTTCATGTAAAATACTTAAATTAAAACAAACTGACCCTAAGTACTATTCACTTCATCCGAAGTGTTGCAATAGAATTGCCGAAAAAAATTTCTTGTGAGCAACAAAGAGATCAATTGAATTAACTTTTGATAAACAAAACTAGCACCATACACACGGATATGTTATAAAATAATAACCACTAACACAAAGACAAAAAACACCAATATTTACTTGGTTTCATAAAAAATGACCTACATCTATGGGGGCAAAGTAGGTTGCGGTGTGATACTAATGTTTCTCAAAATCAATTTGGATTCATGTCGGATAGGTCTATTATGGAAGCCGTACATTTATTGAGAGGTTTGATGGAGAAATATAGAGAGAAAAGGAGGATCTACATATGATATTTATTGATTTAGAGAAAGCATATGATAAAGTTCCAAGAGACGTGCTATGGAGAGTTCTTGAAAAGAAATCAGTTAATAACGCTTATATTCAAATCATTAAAGATATGTATGCAGGAGCTATTACTTGTGTTCAAACTTATGTTGCACCGATACGGATACGGCGACACGGATACGACACGATACGGATACGGGACACGTCAATTCTTAAAAATATAAGATACGGGTACGGCGGGGACACGACATTATAGTTTATAAATCATACATAAAAATCTATGTTGCACCGATACGGATACGGCGACACGGATACGACGCGATACGGATACGGGACACGTCAATTCTTAAAAATACAGGATATGAGTACAGCGCGGACACGACATCATAATTTATAAATCATATATAAAAATTAAGAAATCAATCAAAGCATAATATTTGAAATTACAAAAAAAATGACAACAACATCATTTGTAGCCTAGCTTGTAGCTTATAATATCAAAATATAAGTAAGCATTAAATGTCTAGTACAACAACAAAAGCATAAACATAAATTGTCTAGCACATAAAATTTTAACTATTCAATATAAGGAATGATATGATTAGCTTCTTCAGTGGTTTGTCTTTGAACTTCTATATGATCTTCAATAAATATCATAGCTTTTAATTCAGGCTCATCAAGTGAAAGATTAGTAATTTCTAATATTCTCATATCATCAAGAGACTCAAATCCATCTAAAAAATGAGAGAACTTTGCTCGCATCCGCGGAAGTAAATACAACGCATTTTTTTTCGGATTTCTTTTTGTTTTTCAACGGACACGTGTATCGGATACGCGCGTCCTTTTGAAATTAAATAGTATTTTAATTGGATACATCTTTGGTGTATCCGACACGTATCGGTGGAGTATCGGAGGTGTATTCGTGTATCGGTGTATCGGATACAGCACGCCTTCATAAATAGGTGTATTGGTGCAACATTAAAAATTAAGAAAGCAATCAAAGCATAATATTTGAAATTACAAAAAAAAATGACAACAACATCATTTGTAGCCTTGTAGTTTATCATATCAAAATATAAGTATTAAATGTCTAGTACAACAACAAAAGCATACACATAAATTGTCTAGCACATGAAGTTTCAACTATTCAATAGAAGGAATGATATGATTAGCTTCTTTAGTGGTTTGTCTTTGAACTTTTATATCATCTTCAATAAATATCATAGCTTCTAATTCAGGCTCATCAAGTGAAAGATTAGTAATTTCTAATATTCTCATATCATCAAGAGACTCAAATCCATATCAGAAATGAGAGAACCTTGCTCGCATCCGCGGAAGTAAATACAACACATCTTTTTTTTTTTCGGATTTCTTTTTGTTTTTCAACGGACACGCGCCGATACGCTTGTACTTTTGAAATTAAATAGTATTTTAATTGGATACGGCTTTGGCGTATCCGACACATATTGGTGGCGTATCGGAGGCGTACCGTGTATCGGTGTATCGGATACAGCACGCCTTCGTAAATGGGAGTATCGGTGCAACATAGGTTCAAACACAAGGTAGTTTGACCAAGTATTTTCCTATTTCAGTTGGATTACATCAAGGACCAGTCTTAAGCCTATATCTTTTTGCTTTAGTCATGGATGTTCTCACTAGACATTTGCAAGAGGATGTACCTTGGTGTATTTTGCTGATGATATTCTTCTTGTTGATAAGACTATAGAGGGAGTTGAAGGTAAACTTGAATTATGGAGGTCAACCTCAGAGTCTAAAGGTTTTCGCTTGAGTAGATCTAAAACTAAATATATGGAGTGTAATTTTACTAGCAATAGATCTAGTGAGGGGATTGTGACTTTGGGCGATCAAGTCATTAATAAGAGTACTTATTTTAGATATTTTTGATCTATTGTTCAGAGTGATGGTGAAATAGATGAGGATATTATCAACAGAATTCAAGTTGGATGGTTGAACTAGATGAATGCATCGGGCTTGTTGTGCGATAGAAAGTCCCACTCAAACTTAAGGGAAAATTCTATAAGATGGTGGTGAGACCTGCAATGTTTTATGGTGCCAAATGTTGGCCATTAAAAGAGAAGTATAATGCTAAGTTAAGTGTTGCAGAGATGAGGATGCTTAGGTGGATGATTGGCTTTACCCTTAGAGATATGATACAAAATGAGCATATACGTGAAAAGGTTGGAGTAGCTCCAGTGGAAGATAAGATTAGAGAGAGTCGCCTTATATGATTTGATCACATTAAACTGTGGCCTTCCAATAACCCGGTTAGGAAAGTTAAGGTATTAAATTTGACTTATGTTAGGAAAGGTAGAGGTAGATCTAAAAAGATTTGGTTAGAAAATATTAAAAATGATTTTTCTTTATTAGATTTAAATGAGAATTTGACTTTTACATGACACAATGGCGAAGAAGAATTCATATAGCCGACCCCACGTAGTGGGACAAAGGCTTGATGTTGTTGTTGTTGTTTGATTTTTTATGTCTCCTTGCACCTTTTCCTTTATTCATTTGATAGAAAGGTAGACTTCACCTCTATCAAGGATATAGTGTTTTTCCATAGTGGTGGTAATTTGTTTATAAATAGATGCTAGAGAGCATATTATCTCAAAATTTTATCTTCCTCTTCAAAATTCACATTCAAATTTGTTAGATCCAAAGTAGCTTGTTGTAGAAATCTAAGTCTCTTGTTTTTGATGTATCACCCCTCATTTAATTTCATATAACCCAACACGAAGGCATCTTTATAGTCTATGGGATTCTCTTTTTTCTTTGATGTGCTTGGATTTGCCATGTTTAACGGACTCCTGTGGATGTAGGCTTTGTCGGATGCCTAGGAGGAACCAGGGAATGACCTGTATGGCCACGTCTGCTGCAGGAAGCCCGCAATTGGATGGTGATGAAAATCCATATGAGGTGACCATGCATGCAAGTAAAAATTTTATCAACTAGTGAACATGCGAGTAAAAATTTTATCAACTAGTGAATTTTATGAATGATATAACTCCATGTTGGTATAACATCTTTGGCCATGTTAGGTTCTTGGCGTGAATCCAATAGAAGGGTTTGATATGATGAAGGCAGCATATACAAGGAGGAGGAAGGATGCTGAGAAAAGAGGTGATGAAGCATATTTGGCCAAAGTAGGTTAAGAAGTCATCTTTTTTTGTTACTTCAACTATAGTGAGTGTATTAATACTGACTTTTACCTCATATTGCTTCCTTTAATTATTTATTTTCATTGAAGTTTTGGGTCTTTCATGGTTATGGGTTACCACATATTATATAAGTATGGAATGTTTCAGCTGATTTTCAATATTTGATTTTGTCAGTTAGAGAAGGCATATGATAAAATCATGATGTCACAGCTTACAAGTCGGAAGAAAGGTCTCACATTTGGTCAATTCCAGGTCAGACTTGTCTATTTGCTTCTGTTTATGTTATATTTTTGGTCAAACTTATATTTGCAAGCATATCGTTACAGGCAGGCCATGATCTTTCAAGTTTCTTTTTTGATAGTTGAGTAGGATTTGATCTGTTTCACTTATATTTCATCCACCATTTTTACTGGAAGTTTGTCTTTACCGTTTTATCATGTCGTGATAGTGTATTTTTTATTATGTTTAGGTCTCGAAGGATATCAAGTATGCTGACAAACAGCCAATTGTACCATGGGGGCCCAGGTTATCTTTTGTATTGCTTATATTATTTCAAGCATCTGCTTATTATTCTGTGAAGATAACTTACGTGTTGTAATATATGTTGTAGCCTAAGTTTTTGCTGGTTTACTTGTTCTACATGCTACATGTTGGCCCCTTGTTCAGCTATTTTAGAATTTATGAAATATTTTGTTGAATTTAGGAATTTTAGAGGGAAAACTTATTCTTTATTACACAATTTCATCCCTATTTATAGATCTATATAGAATGTTAAATAAAGAAATAACTAAATTATAAAATCAGACATTATTGCACTCATATATTCCTTCCTAAATTAGCTACCTAACTATGGAAGGGAATCATCGTAATTCAAGCGGGCTTCCCACAGATCCTTATTTGTGTTCGTGGGATCACTATAAAGAGAGAGAGGCCGCGATTTAACATATTTGATATGATATTCGATCCAAATTTGTAAAAGCTTGATTTTGCTATGCTTATGGTGCTATTTTTTTGTCATGGTTTCTGTTCTTAAGCCTAATGTTCTGCCTATTCAATCTCTAGGCATAAATAAGTGCAATATGTTTAGCAGCCATTCTAGGTTACCAGCGGATTATCTTGCACTAACAATTGTATTTCGGAATGTTTAGTGAGAAGTGAGGAGATTCAGAAAATTAGAAAATTCTACAATAGTTGATGGCATATACACCTTTTCTTCCCTTTCTCTGATCATCATTTATGAATAATTTCAATTTAATTTATTCTGTTGTAGGTATTCAAAATCCAGCGTAAAAGATATGCGGATCAATATGGCTATTTCGGCAGTCTTTGTAAGTACTTACTGCTTCCCTTTGATCTTGCTTTGTCATCTACAACGCATTTATATAAAAAATCATTGTCTGCTTTCCTTCGTTTCAGTCTGTAACATCATAGTCGCTTGTTATGGGAAGCCATAATAGCTGTCAGGCTATCAGTTGCTCTTACCTCAACTATTCATCTGGCTGCTAGAAATTATAGCTTTGAAGGGAAAAAAAAAAACTAAAACTTTTTGCCTTCATACAGGAAAAATGTGCCGTTAACCTTTTGCAAATTTTGGTGATTAATCACATTATCTTTTGGAGCTTTTCGAAAAATTTTCTAGTTTAGATGTAGGACTGAAATTGCTTCATATCTTCTTATTATTTAGATTTAAAAATTATGTTAATGAACTTACTTGCAGAAAGAGAGTGAAATAGCTTACAAGTTTGTCAAATCAGATTTATTTTCATTAGAACATGCTGCAATATTGTTATGATATAAATAAAAGAGTACAGTTTATGAAATCTGTAGCTCATTTATATTTATTATCTACTCTTTTGATACATGCATATGCTTTTTATTTCAATTATTTGAATTTGATGACGAACATATCTCAACTTCATCTTTCAGGCAATATGGATTTTTGTCAACCGTAATGCTGAATGGAGGCCTCTGCAATTTCTAGCTTTCATATTTTTTTACCGTATCTTTGAGAAGTTGAAAGCTTCTGAGCCAGTAGTATCTTCTACATTAAATGTGAGTGAAAGAATACATCATTAGATTTTTTTTTCTTTTTTTTTTTTTTAAAATTTTTGCTTGATCGCGCCAATGAATTTATAGAATGTGAATTTTAAAATTTTCTTATATTATGCGCTTTCATTTTGGGAAATTTATAATAGAAGTTTATGAGATAAATTCCTAGTTAAGGCAAATAGCTGCAACTGAGTTCCTGCTGACCATATGTTGCAGGAGTATGGTGAGGATGAAGGTAGGGGATTACGTATGGGAAAGCGTATGCTTCGCTCTCTTTCACTTGTTTTTGGATGTATCGCTATTTCTTCGTTGGTAAATGACATGAACCCCTCATTTACTTGGGTCTTGGATGCTTTAACATTACTGAGTGGAATTGTGCTTTTCAGATACTCAATTGATTAATCTATCTCATTTTATATTTTACTTGTTCTAGGGGTACACAGGAATCCTAAATTTGATTGAGTTTCTTGGACATTGCATTCCTGTGTTTTTGTACAACAATCAGGTAATCTCTCTTTTTTTTTTAATGATATTTTATAACTAGTGTGAAACAAAAGGGAACTAATGTTTTTAACCCAAAAGCTCTATTGGAGATAGCCAAATATTTTGCACCAATATATTTTTCAATTATTTGATTTAAGGGGTGCAAACTAAATTCTCTCATTTATTTTAACAATCTTCCCTTATGCATCAGCAATCTAATAGAAAACACTTATAGATCTCAAGTATTTCCTATCATTTCTTGGAAAACAGCGAGAATTCTCCCCAAAAATCCACACAAAATCACGAAAATAATAGATAATTTGTATTATTTGATAAAAGGGAAATGAAAAATATCAAAATACAATTGATCTTCAATTCGAGAGGAGGATCTATCTCTCCCAAATCTCTAGATGCCGCTAGAGCTCAAAAGAAACCTAAGAGATCTCAAATTTCAGCCAAATTCAAAATGTCCTAACCCTAGGAAAACAAACTATTTAATGCACAAAATAGCTCCCTTGGATCTCGCTGCATCTGTGGCTCGTACAAGAGGCGGAACCTCCGCCTCTACTTCGCCTGTAAGCCAATCCCGCAGTGGACCGGTCTAACACAATCACTCCCCAACAGAACTTTTTCTTAAACTCATCATAGATCATGCATACTTAGCAACATGAAGCCTTTGTACGATTAGCCTGTTCTCTGTTGTTATAGCAAATGCATAAATGCAAGCAGATTTTCACCAATGCCTGTTCTCTAAATTCATTTTGTATTAATTTATATTTGTGCATGGACAGGAACTAATTGTTACTACGGCAACATCAATTATGCTCTACATCATGGCTTCCTACTACAAATAAAAACATCTGAATCATGACCTGATGATCCATCCAACTTTTTAATGAAGGTAAGATTTCATTTGGGATTATTTTTTTACTGCTTCTTAAAATAATTTTTTATTATAAAAATTAAAATTTTTATACTTAAAAATTGCTTTAATACAAAAATTTTACTTTTTATATTAAAAATCTGTTTTAAGAAGCAGTAAGAAAGCCGTCCCAAAAATCTCTTGTACTTAAAAATTGCTTTGAGAAATCCGACTAATCAAGTTTGATTTCATAATGATTATCATCATTTTTTGAAGTAAACTTTTGAAAATATCTAAGATGAGGATAAGCCTGGAAGCAAATGATTAGGGCTTCGTTTGGGACTGCTTTCTATAAAGTTACGTTTTAGTACAAAAATTTCTAGAAAGTCAAAAAAAAAAAAAAAGCCCTAAAACTATTACAAACGAAGCTTAGGCTGCATATAATAGTTTTGACATGGAGTTCACAGTTCTGAATAAGAGAAAATTTTTCTTTTTCATTCAGTGAAATGGCTGCATATATCAATCAACCTCTCTGGATTCCATATCAGTGGGATTTCCATGCACTTCTCCTCTGTTATGAAGATTGCGAGCTCTCCTTGCTGAAGAAACAAAGTTATTTTTATTGAGAGTTGCATGTGAGAGAATCACACTCATCCTAAGTGGTGGTTCTGTATCATCTGTGTACTACAACATCACAGATTCTGAGTTGCAGAGTGAAATTTTGACTGGAATATCTTGTTTTTTTCATCTTCTTTCTGTAAATTTTGACGGTTTTGTTGATTCATTAGTTGTGGAAGCTTGGCATTATACTGTGAAAAATAAAAGGGAAATTTACATACATACCACTTTCTAACATCCTATTTACATATCTAACACCCAAAATTTTAATATTACATGCATACCATCATATATTATTTTAATATCAAATATACCACTTATATTTCTTTCCTATCACTCATACATTTCATTTCTACCACTCATATTTGATATGAAAATGAACTATAGGTGGTATGTATGTAATATTAGAGTTTTAGGTGTTAAATATGTAAATAGAATAGTATTAAGTGGTATGTATGTAAATCTCCCAAAATAAAATTATTTGATTCTTAGGCTTCGTTAGAAACAATTTTTTTACCATTTTGTAAAGCAGTAAAATTTTTATATAAAAAAAGTTACTTTAAGAAGCAATAAGAAAGTCATCCCAAGCGAAGCCTTAGTTTGAATCATTATTAAAATGTGAAATGTTAAATTAAGGTTTCATTTGAAATTATTTTCTTACTGTTTTTGAAAGATATTTTTAGTATAAAAATTTTTATTTTTTTTATAGATTTTTTAGTTTAAAAAATTTTTATATTGAAAAATTATTTTAGAAAGCAATAAAAAAGTTATTTGAAACAAATTTTTATGTATTGATTGTGTTCTATAAATATTTATATAATATATCAGCAGTACAAAAAATTTGTTATAACATTCTGATTTATTTTGCATTATGATGAGTTTATTTTTATTATAGATATTTTATTTTTATACATAACGTGTTATTTTAATGTAATTAGATAATTAAATAATATAATATAATTATTTGAAAAATAATGAATAATTTATGTTATTTTATAATTAAATTATTTGATATTTATGTGTATAAAAATGTTTAAATTGTAAGACTTCATAGAGTTCTCTAACTCTTTGCATAAACTCGCATCATAATTTATGTAAAAGAATTCGAAACAAAAAAACTTGATTTTACATAAGTCTTAAATCCTCAAGATCTTAAACAAGATGATTTTCACAATCTTTAATCGGAAGAAAAACATACCTTGATTCATTTTGAATTCGTCGAATTTCGAACTATGGTTTCTCTCCCTTCTCCCTTCAATTTCTTCTATCATGATTTTAAAGAAAATTATGAAATGAGTATCCGTATTAAGTGATTTTTATTAAATAGTTACAACAACAGTTCAATGTATTTCTTCCATGTACAAACTATAATATTAAAGATATACACATCTTAAAATTTATTTATTTATTTTCATTTTTTAATTTTTATACTATAAATAATATATTAAAATATATAAATATAAATAAGAAATATACTGTTTTGTAATTTTTAGAGACAATTTTCTTGATTTTGGGTTTCAAAAGCCAAACATAATAAGAAATGAAGAAAATTATGTAGAAAGGTTAATAATTTCTTCAAATTTCAGGATAATTCCCTCCAAAATGATGTAAAAATTTATTAATTCTAAAAACTTATTACATAATTTCAAATTCTTGAACATTTTGAAATTATTGGTTAAAATATTTCCCCTCTGAAAATTTAAAATTAGAAAGAAAGAAAAAGCACTATTTCAAAATTTTGGCCTTGCTCTTTTGAACTATATCCAAGCACTTGAATCTTTAAGTTAGATGATTGATTGTTTCAATCTTCTTCCTTGCATATTTATGTGCATTTGTATTTGCATGTAGTTCGACGGATACCTGACTGGCTAAGTAGATCTAGCCTCAAGAAAGTCATACAAATTTTTTTTGAATTGAAAAATTTTTTCTTAAAAATTACTTTAGAAAGCAGCAATAAAGCTATCCCAAACAAAACCTAAATCGAAATATCATATGACTTCAAGGGCACAAATAACATAGAGCATATCACCTCAAATAACTTTTAAAATACAAATTTACTATTTAGATCACATATAAAGTCAAAACACTTTCAAAATATTTTATGTTACTATCTTTTCCGGATTATTTACCTATACTCATTACCATTTTGAGCCCATTCATTTCTCTCAATTTTTGGTGATTTATAAATCATCATCATAGAAGATTTCTCATCTAAAAAACAATCGTTTGCTTGATTAATATGATTATGTAAATCATCTCTTAGGCTTCATTTGTGACGACTTTCTTACTACTTAAAACAGTTTTCTAACACAAAAATAAAATTTTTGTACTAAAAAGCTGCTTTACAAAGCAGTAAGAAACCCGTCACAAACGAAACCTTAATCATAATCTACCTCTTGTTGTTCACCCAATCAAACTAGAACACAAACAAGTTTCCCTTGTTAAAAGTATCTCTTAAAGGTATTCATTCTATAGTACTATCAATACACTATAATACAACAATAGTATACACTATAGTCTTATAAACTACAAGTAGAAATACCATTCTATAGTAACATTAGTGTAAGTTCTATGAGGCAATAATAACATTTGAGCTCTATGAATTAAATAGTAAGCCATGCAGAATAATACCTGTGGTAAACTAGGAGTTTGCAACATGCCTGCATCGACACCAAAATGCAAAACCTCCACCTCTGCCCTGAGCAACAGCAATCTCATTATCAATGTAAAACCAGATGAAGAAAGGGTCCTTTGAAGTTGGCTCTCGCTCCTGCTTTCCCAGGCTTATTTCAAAGGGACCAAGTGATCCTACCTTTATTCGCAAGTACTCAAACATGAAAGCCAACATTTTCTTCTTCCAGGAGAACTTCCCTTCAAATGTTAGGGACCCAATTGGCCCTAGATAGATTCCATTCTCAATTCTTTTGGCCTGAAAAAACATTATATGTATGGTTAGTTGATAGGAAACATTTGAAGATTTCAAGTAAATCCTATCAATTTCAGAAAATCAGTGAGAAACTCTTCCAAACTTCAAAAGAAAATCAGAAAAACAAAAATTTTATTGCAATAATCAAATAGATCGGAAGAAAACAACAAGATACAAGTGATCCTTTATTCGAGAGGAGGATCTCTCTCCCAAATCTCTAGAAGCCGCTAGAGCCCAAAAGAAAATCTAAATCTAAGATATCTCAAATTTCAGCCCAACTCAAGATGCCCTAACCTTAGGAAAACAAGGTATTTAATGCATACAATTCAAAAGTAAATTTCTAACAGTCCCTACATTAAAATTTCCCTCCAAATCCCTCAAAATTCTTTCCCAAAAAGTTTTGTCGGCTTCTGCGGAGTAGACGACATATGGGAGAGGGGATTTCTCCGCCTGTGTCTGTGTGAACCGATCCCTATGGGACTGGCTGGACCGGTCTAACATTAGTATTCATGACTATGCATCAATTATATATCAGAAATTATAATTTTTTATTGTTTACAATATCTAATGGTAATTAGCAACAAACGACTTTGGTGTTTCTTTTTGTAAATGCAAATCTGAATTTTTGCATGGATCTAATTTTTTTGTACACGGAAAGATTTTTGAGGTATTTCACAAGTTAGGTCATCCTCATGTAAGGAGTTGATCATCCAATTTCTATTATAAAAAAAATACAAACATAATCCATTTATGAAAAAACATATAATAAGCATCAATTCTAGGATAGTTTTACATCTTGAAAATTGTTATGTTAATTACTAATTAGCATCATCATCGTCATTGAAGAAGTTGATTATCATCATGATCATCACTTAACTTTCATTAAATGAAGAAATATATATTGTTTCTTTTATGAAAAGAATATAATATCATCTTCAATTGAGGGAAAGAAATTGATCATTATGAAAGTAAGGAAATGGAACCACTATCCTTTCTTATTAGCTTAATGATGTGAAACGGAAACGCCATTTACTTTCCTAGGTGGCAAGATTAATTAAATCCCAAATCAATTTGGGGAGAGAATGGAAATCTGAAATTAAATTTCAGTGGTGGGATATCCTCCCCTATCTCACCATATTCCATTAAGGCTCCAATGCAAGTAATAAAGTTTAGAAGCTTTACAATCAAGAATCTTTTCAATTAAGCAAAGTAGTAATCAATTATGCAATTAAATCATTCATCTCCATTAAATTTTGATATAGTAAAAAAATGATGTTAGCTTGAATCATGAATTAGGTTATTTGTATGCAACATAAAGATGAAGTTTGGTGAATTCCTCCTATTAGGCCACTTTGGTGAGTATGCCTAGAAATTAAATTTATAATGTAAAATTGTTATTCTTAAGAATAATAATATATCAAAAGTCATTATCATGTTTATTATTTGTCATTTATCTCATTTTCCTTAATGTTTTGGTTTGATCTCTATTGCATTTTACATCATGCTAAAGATACATATAAATGCATGGCCACCATGTACATCAAGTGGCCTTGACCTTCATCCTTGGGGGATTGAGCATAAGCTGATTAGCTGCTTCTACCTGTCAATTTATTCTTGGATGGTGAATTAATGCAAAATTTGTGACTGATATAGTTTTTTCACCATTTTATTAGCAAATTGTGAGTCCTTATTCCAACAAGTATTGTATGTCAGAATTAAATCTCATAACCATGGTTTGTCTAAGGCCTTTACCTCAATTCATTTAGGAGTTATTTGTTTTGAGGTATTAAGAGTACTGGATTTAGAATATATGGATTTTGAATTTTGAAGTGTTTGGTATGAAGTTGAATAAATCAAAAGAATTTCATTTAAGGAATTTAGAATTCCTCCAACGACTCATTTTTTATGGATTTAGAATTACCCCGAATGGGAAGAATTCAAAATTTATCATTTGTTCACAACCATGGCAATGTCAAAGCCGTCCTCACGACCTCACCATCCCACTTCCTACTCCCTTGACCTCACAATCTCATTGAACTTGATGAGGACATCAGCAGAAGATTTGACACGTTTATCAAAGGAGGCATCGGAGATCGATGGCCACGATCAAGAGCCTTTATTTTTTATGCATTTTATGTATTGTTTATTTTTATATTTTAGTTTTCCCTATTTTACCCCTATGGGTAGTTAGCTTGTTATTGTAGCCCTAAGGGCACTTTAGTTCTTTTTCTTTTGTCATGTTGAGGCCTATATATAAGACCCCCTTCTCTTGTATTTGAACGATGATTTGATGAATAAAATTTCTAGCTTTTGTCTTTTTCAATGTTGTGAGCTTTGAGAGAAGAAAGAGAGCCCTAGCCGAGGGTGATTGCAATACATGTTAGTCTTCGAAAGTGTCCAAGGCTCGCGGCTTATCTCTATCCCCATCCTCCCTTACTTCCACCTCCGACCACCCCTCCTAAACCACCCCAAACCCACCAGCTTTCTCCCCTCCAGCACCCTCGCCCGCCGGCTTCAATCCTCCCCCGTTTCCCCTTCAAAACTGAGACCTCCCTCCCCTTGTCACCGCCCCACCACCTAAGCTGCCGACATCCAAAGAGGCCCCAAGCCGCCGACCAAATAATCCCCACAAATTTGATTTTCAAATTCAATTTCCCCTTAATCACCTTCCTAAATTAGCCTATTATTGATTATGAAAGTTTCCTATTTTAATTCAAATAAATATTTGAATTTAAATCTCTTTCCTTATTGATAATTCTAATTTAGGAAACCTCGTTAATTAAATCAAATCTGAAATTAAATGTTATATTTAATTTTAATTACTAACTAAAGTCAAGGGCCCGATACATTGAACCTAGACATCATCTCTCCATCTGTCATATGGCTCCCCCCCCCCCGCCTTGTTCTCTCTCCAATTTAATCTCCAATCCCACTTAAAACTCCCCATAAATACCCCTAAGCCGTCGGCCCCCCTATAACCATATTTGAGATAATTTGGAATTCAAATTAGTCCCTTTCCCTCCCTTTAGAAAATCTGAAATTAAAATCAAATTTTCTAAGTTTATTTATTCTACCTCCCTAGCCCTAAACCCAGGATTCCCACCCACACCCTAGCCGTCCCCCTCCCTTTCACTCTTTACTCGAAACCCCCAAGCCGTCAGTTCCTGCCCTCCCTCCTTCCATCACAAGTCGTCGGCTCCTCCAAGGATCCCAAGAAAGAAGTCTCCCATATTCATGGATGGCCGATCCTGAAGTCGACAACGGTTTCATGTACGATTCTTAAGGGCAAATCGATATTCTTCAGTCGCCGTTCTTCGACCCCGATTGGGAGCTAAAAGATTCCGTCGACGATTATGTCGACCGCATACTATTCCACCTAGCCAAGACTATTGACGAACAAAGACCCTCCGGACAGTGGCAACTCGTCGAACATCCACCTGCGTCTCCTTCTCCGGCCACCTTCCCGTGGATCAAAACCGTCAGCGTCCTAACCCTCTTGGTGGTGTCATTTGGATTGATAAAAGTTTCTCTCCGCTAAAAGCCTTTCATAGAGTGTGAGTGAGAGAAAACTCTAGGTGAAAGTTCTAAATATTAACCCGTGGATTCTTATTACGGCATATTTAGTTTTAGTATATTTTTCTGATATTATTTTAGTTGTTTTGTTCTCCTTGTTACTGCTTGCCAAAGCAAAACGTCAATTGAGAATTCTTAAATTTAATTCTTGAAGTTCATTAATCTTAAGTGGCAAGCTTTCCAATAATTTTATTAATCCCTTGCAAGTCCTATTTGTTTCACATCATAACTACACTTGCAACCCATCCAACCTTGTGACCTTGTCGACTTTACAACCCTAGCATACTACTGACTTTGTGACCTCATCAACCCTTTCAATGTTGTGTCCATCACTGTGTCCAAGATTTAAATAAAATAATATATTAATATAAATATGAATTTATAAGAGTGTATTAATATAAAATAAATATTCATTTTATTTTGAGCCAAATAAAAAAATATTTTTCTAAATATATTTTACAATCAATCAAATAAAATGTATATCATTCAAAATGCATGTACTATAATTATTTGATATCAAACGACCCTTAATGAAATTGTCAATCATCATAAGAAAGAGAAGCCTCTATCTGCTTAATAATAATAAGAATGGATCGAGAAGATCCATGCATCAAACAACAACTGCCCATGTGCTAATTATTTGCTAAATTTTATAAGATGATTGCGAAGGAGCAAATTTCAAACACTATATATCTTTCTTAAGAACTCTTCTATACTTTTTCATGAGATGTCTGAAAGTAGCCTTGATATATTACCCATTCTACAAGGCTTCTTTCTTCTGACTGCACTTCTTTAAGGATATTAGTGGCTTCTTATTCTCAAAAACATCTCAAATAAGGTGTTCATGCCAACTTCCTAAGAAATAGTTCGTCCACAAACAAGTATTTGGGGGCTTCCATCTTGATCTTTTTGAATTATGAAATTGATCTAGAACTCACAAAGTTGTAAAGGTATCCAATGAATAGGTAAATCTAAATTGGTCAAACTTCCACTTGCATAAATTAAGGTTCTTCAATATTGGGTAAAATAATTTTATAATCAACTGATTACTTTGATCACCAAAATTTGATAAAAAATCAGCAAAATAGTTCTATTCCCAAGGAATGTATAAAATTCTAAGACACTCCAGTTTGTTGACCACTATCTCAATTTAAACAAATGCTTTTACATATTCAGGACATGAGTCTCATACTTTCCATTGAGTTGATTGACGACCATAAGCTTGATCACACGCTTTATTCTTATGAATAAAATTAGATTTCATGTGGCTTTGCGACTTGCAGTATTAAATAAGTTTATGCATGCACGCATTTCCTTTAGCTTTCACAAGTGGATTTTGGAATATGGATTCTATGAGATTTACATAATACATCATTATTGTGATTTTATGTATGATAGGACTACAATGGGTCAATATTATGCCAATCACTAGTAATGGATGAGAAATTTATAAATGGATACTAGAGACAAATATATTTTCTACAAATTTTTATCAATAAAATTAAAAATTCAACCAAATGGCCACTTTAGGAGGTATTGTGTGAGTAAAGCATAAACAATTATTGACTTCAAATCTTGCACAGCTAGCATTTCAATATGAAAAGGGCGATGAACTATCAAAGAGTCTCTAAAAGCCCTTACGTTATATTAAAAAAGGCTAGAAAACTTTTGGTGGCTTTTGCACAATAAAACATTGAGTAACAAATTAGTTCTTTATCGATGAGTATGAGATAATTCTTCCTAGAAAAATTTATAAGAATCATTTCAACCAATCTTCTTTGAAGGTGATGTAAAGAGATGACAGATCACATGTCGGTTTTGACTAGAAGGGAGATGGTGGTCTAAAAAAAAGTCATAAAATCAACTAAATCTTATCTTCCTTTGAAAGAATCAAGGATATTCATTTTGAATTTAAGTGGAGGCTGCTCCTTAGTGACCTGGAGTGGAAAAAGCATTAGTCGACTGAGAAACCCACTTCGTTGGTCTCTTGGACAAAGTCTTTGTAATGCTTTCTTACAAAATGTAAGAGTCATCCTGAGATGACTTGCAGAGATTAAGGGATGTTGCTACAAATGCTTTCCTATGGAATGAAAGATAAGTCATCCATAGTAGAGTCAAAATGATCAAGTCATGCTGTTACATTCGGGCGACATCTTATGACATCATTGATAGTTGGCCAAAAAGAGGATAACGATAAGGAGCAATTTGAGCGAAGTGCTTAATAGTATTTTGGATCATTGTAGTGAAGCAGTCTTCCAACCTCTAAAGTTTATTGAATACGGTGTAATTATATATTTTTAACTCTGGGTGTATAACTCCATTTAGCATTATATTTTACAATTTGCTTCTTGGTTCAAACCATGATTTCGGGTCACTACACCCTTGAGGATATTGGATCATATATGTTCTGCAAAAAACACGGTAAAACCTATTTGAGATTATGAGGCAAGTAAAAAGAAGAATCAAATTCCTTTATCTCTAGACTCAATTCTTACATAAAACTAGTTTGAACCCCTTTGTTGAGAATGGGTGAACCAGAATATTGAATTATGAAATAGAAAATTAAAGGAAGAACAAAATAGAAACAATTTTGGTATACCTAGATCTATAAGAAAACTAGCACATTGATGAATAACTCAAAACTAGTTCATATAAGGCTTGTTTATTTTCATATATTTAAAAAATTAAACAATTTTTAATAAACTGATTTTCATAAATACAAAGAAAGTTTTTTTTCTGATGCTCAACAAATTAATATGACCAAAAGAGAAAACAAAATTGTATTAAGACCATCTGACTTGAAAATGCTTCAGGATGGTTTAATTTTATGACATGTATCATATAAATAAAAAATTGAAAAAAAAAGTAACAAATTCGAAGATAATGTTACAAAATAAATTCTATCTTTTAATTTTCTTAAGTTCAAAAATGCCTTCCACAAATTCAAATTTGCCTTCCAGTTTCTTATAAAATGTCTTTCAATTGTTTTTATTCATGAAACACGATCCACAAAATTAAACTCATTCTAACGTATTTGCGCCTTAGAAGGTTATGAAACAATTTTTTCCATAATAAGCATCAAAGAAGATTAAGAAACCTAAGCAACATAACATAACTTAACCGAAAACACTGCAGTTAAATCTTTCATGAAATTAGACGATCAACTAAATGGAGTTCGGATTGAATAACACATCATATTAAGTATGAAATGCTTACCGTTGCGTCAAATCGCTGCACCGCAGTGACGGGGAAGTAACTCCCCTTATCCAGCCGACTCTAAAGACAACAACACAAAACATCTCATATCAGTGAGGAATACAAACAAACACTTTGTGAGCGATAAAAAGCAACAGACATTATCAAGCTATAACCTCACCTGAGCAGTAAAGATAAGCATCCAGGTCCTCCCAGGAGACTTTGATCCCCCAAGCGTCTCCAAGAACGATGATGAGTCCACCTTAGCCTTCTTAATGGCGGAGATGGCAGAGAGAACATCCGCAGCTGGAACCATCCGTGTTTTTGCGGCCTGCTTCAGCAGGAGCACATTATTCTCCAGGTCCTGGTTTGAAATACCTTCCGGATCTTTATATGATGAAGTGGGAGGAAAATTTTCTGGTTTTTCTTCGACGTCCGCTACCTCGGATGCTGGTGATACTGCCGTCAAAACCAGGGGCCGGGATCCATGACCGGTTGTTGGGACTCCGGCGAGAGAAAGATGGGCGATTGAGCAATTAAGGAGAGGAGAAATGGGCTTTTGGCTTTTGAATGGAAGAGTGAGTGGAGGCCTTGAAGGAGGAGAGTGGAGAGCGAAGGCCATCGTTGGCCTCCGTTGCATTCGTGGGAGTGATAAGCTGTCGTTTTACATGAACTGATTTTTATATCTGCTCGTTTGTGACCATTTTTTAAAGTTTTTTTTGTAATTTTTTTTTATAGAAATATTAATAAAAAGTGACAAGAAAATATTTTAAATGAAATTTAGGATAGATTTGAAAGGCTGTTATAAAACTATTAAATGAATAGAGTAAATTTAAGATAATTTTTTTAAATGATTTTTTTTATAGATTATTAATTAAATGAATTTGAAAAAAAAAATAGAGTTTAATTTATTCAAAACAAGTTAATGGCATAAATCAAAATAATGAAGTAATTACAATTTTATAATATTTTATAAATATAAACAATATTAATATTTTTCTTACTGAAGTTATGCATCCATCATCCATGATCTACTATGAATGATATTACTAATTTTAATTTATGATGTTGAAAGATTATTGGATGTATTTGATTGTTGCCAAATTCAACATGAAATTTCTTGATTTAAGCGATGATGATTGCAATTACCTTTGACAGCTTAGGAATCCAATTTAGTGATCTGCTTGATTCTATTAGATCATCTCCAACCGAAAATCTCATTTTTCACTCCAAAATGCCGGAAACTACAAAATGCCGTGATTTCATCTCCAATGGAACGCGTTTTTCACCCTTTTGCAGTTAACCGTCGCCTCTTGTTTTCCCCGCGACAAGTTCGGTAGAGTGGTAAAATTGGCGGAGATGAACAGTGCAACGCCAATATTGGCGTCCCACTGTTCACCCGCAGCCATATAGCGGAAATTTTGCAGTTCGGCTGGAGCTGGCCGGGAGCTCCATTCAAGCGTTTGGAGGTCGGTTGGAGATGCCCTTAGTAATTAGAAGTTCTCTACTTGATTTCATTAGTAATTGAAAGCAAGCTAGATTGAAAAACAGTTGCTGAAATGATATAAACCTGAAGGTTTTAATAGTAGATGAACTGAATGTTCTGCCTATATTTGAAAATGAGTTTGTTCTGTTTTGTGCTCGTACAAGTGTCTTTTTGAAGATGATTAAGGAGAAAAATAAGAGTAAAAAATGAGATCTGGCGTGATGTTTTAGCATCTTTAGCTAGTGATCGATCAGTGGTCAGCCACTATAAATAATGAAATTAAGGTTTCGTTTGAGGCAGCTTTTTTACTGTTTTCTAAAACAATTTTTTTAATAAAAAAAATTAATTTTGTAAAAAAAGTTATTTTAAGAAACAATAAAAAAGTCGATGCCTATAAATAGATAGTTTAGGATGTTAGAATGACATAGCATAGGCAAATCAGTTTTGAGAGCTATAGGTCTAAGAAGTGTAGTAAAAACTATTATGTGTGGAATCTAAATGTGTTGATTAATTGGGTTGTTATGTTAAATTGGATCACAAAGCTTGTCGTGTGTATGCTGGGGGTACGAGGGGTGTACCCCCTGTTTGGGTTCAGGTGCCTTATACTCAAAAAATTTTTCAATACAAATACCTGACAATGTGCACCCGAGAGCCCCGGCATTACGTAACTGTACGCCCCGACAATGTGCACTTGAGCACCTTGGCGCTACGTACCTGTGCACCCTAGCGCTAAACAACATAGACCAGAGCACCACAACAACATAGATACAACGCTGGCTCGGATCAAGACAAAGGTTTTAGCGCTGCAACGCTTAAAACTGGCATCGAAATGGTTTTCTTTCTCATTTTTCTGAAGGGTTGCATCCCTTGGAGTTATTTTACTTGGCTTTCTTTTGTATTTTCAGTTAGAGAAAGTGTGATAAAGGTTCATGTGAGAAAAGAAACAAGAATAGAGTGAGAGAGAAGATAGATGTGTATTTATTTCTCCCAATTTTCATAATGGATTTCTTGGTGTGGTGTGACTCCATGATTTTTTGCTATTTTGGATTTTTCCATGTTAAATCCTAGCATTCTTTACTTTTCCATTGCTTTTACTTTCTTGCTTGTTTCATCATTATAGTGTTTACTCCGCATCTTCCCCAACAACTTCAGAAGGTTTGCAGAGTTTTTTATTTTAATTGGTTTCTAAGATTTTTTTAATAACATTGGTGATAATTTTGTTAATGATAGAAAGTATGTTATTTTGAGTGTTGAATGAATTACTTTTGTAAAAATTATTTTAATTAGAATTTATTTATTTATTTATTGCTGTAAAAATTGAGATGGAATTTAACTGATAATGTAAAATAATTAGATCTAAATAAATTTAAAATTATTAAAATTTATTTAATAAATTAGTGAGTGAATTATCGCAAAATATTTATATATTAAATTAAATATATTTCTCTTCATTCTTCCTTTATCATTTTTACATGCAACAGGCCACATTTACACCTTTTATTCTCATGCAAAGTTCATGTTAGTAGAAGATACATACTCTTCATAAGTTTAATTAAATTAATTTATAAATTATTTAATGAAAATGAATATATATATATATATATATATATAAACTCTCAACTCGTCGAGCACTATCGAGTTAATTGAAAATGCGTCAAGGATTGTGTTGAATGCTCAAAACATTTTGACATAGTTAGAATGTGCCAAATCGTTTGAACCGTTGGACAAATATGCTCCTTAAATTTCTCTCAAAATATGCTCCTTTTGGTAATTTAGAATAATGTACTTCTCCTTCTTAAAATTATCCCACATTTAAATGGCTATCCAAGAAAACTATATTCTAAATTAATTAATTATTGATTTCTTCATAAAAATAAATAAATCTAATATGAGATTTATTGCAAGAAAGGGCAGCAAGAAATGCCCTAAATTTTAATCTCACCTCCATTAAAATTGAAATTCCTCATTAAACAATTTCCCTCCTAAAATTTTAAAAAAATGAATCAAATTAAATCTTTTAATGGAGTAAAAGGAATCCACAAGGATGAGTTGAATCAATTCAAAACATTCCACAGTGCAACACAAATTTAACAACATCAATCTGCTAGATTTTGGAAGCTTTTGAGCTGAAAGGCTAAACAATTTTTGTGTTTTAATTGTCTCTTGCTACTTATAAATGCCGAAAAAAAAGGGTTGTCAGTTCTCACGGACGTTCTCCAGCAAATGAAGCTGAGCGTTCTGCAGGAGAGCCCTAGAAGCTTCGTTTGTAGAGTCGATCATGCGTAGCAATTTTATATCATCCTGCCATTTCTCCATTTGCTCCCGATGAATCCTTGGCGTATATAGATTACCGAACACGTCAGAAAGGCCCAATAATGGTTATACTTGTTGAACATATTACGAATAACTACTTACAAGATCATACGCTCTTCAAACTCAGAACTGAGATCCTTGAATAGTTGCTTCCCTGTCTCAAGCATCTCCGAAACCTAGCTTAAAAACAGGGTAATTAACGCAGATGAATATTTCGAAACTCGAAGAAATTTGCAGTTAATTAGATTAAAAAAAAAAAAAGCTTACCTGCTGAGTGAAGCGATCGATCTTCTCCAGGATGCGCTGAATGTCTGACTCCATCTCTTCCGACACCTGGATCATCTCATCCGAACCAGCCGTGGCCATCATTTCTTCTTCCACGCCAGCTTCGACTCCTGCGTCAGTTCCCTCAGTGCTTCCTTCCTATCAATGAGGTTTTGATCAAGTTTAAATAACAATAATAAAAAGAAAAACAACGAAGATTATGAGATCTTTGGTAGCTGGCTCTTGATCTGGATCCTCACCGTCGTCTTCTTGCGCTTGCGCAATACCTCCATCGCTAAAAATATCTTGAAGAATTCAAATCACTGAGAATGGATATAATAAATAAGATCAGTGCCAGGCAGACCAAACTACAGAGCATTCAGCGACCACATTGATCAGTTCTGAAGAGTTGAAGTTAATCAAAGCATTTTACCTCTAGATGTCAACCAGTAAGTGATCTCAATCCGATTTTTCCTTCTCTCCAGAAAACCGCAGATCCCTGAATAATCAGAAAGCACGCTCCGATCAATCAAAGGTGAATTCAGACTGTGAAATTATCAAATAAACCGCAAGATTAAAAAAAAAAGGGAAATAAGAAGACCTGGACTCCTGGAGAACTCGCCGAGCTCTTTTCCTCGCTATCCTTTCTCATCTGTAAATTCAAAAGCAGCAAGCCTATTTATAGACCATGCGTGATGGAAGGGAAACGAACAGGCCAAGGAGGTAACAATTACCGCCTACTATGGAGCAATAATATGGATGTTATTTTCAAGAGGGAAATGGGAAAGTTCTACCCTGAGTTTTGCTGAGGATACTGTTACCGTTTACCGGTTCTTAGCCGGATGTTTGAGTCTAGTGAGCCAATCCGTAGCTACTTCGAGAATAAAAAGAATTTTTTTTTAAGGCTTTCAAAATTTTATGATTTATTATCACCCAAGGGAGACATGATTGATTATTTATTATTGTGATTAGGGGTGCAAGTAAGTCTGAGCCGATTCAAGTTTTGTTTGATGAATGACTCGTGATCTGAGCTCATTGAACTAACTAATCAAGTTTAAGCAAGTTCCTACTTAACTCATTATCTCACGAATCGGCTTGTTTAAAATACATTAATATAAAATATACTTAAAATATATGAGGATTCAGAATTTTAAGCGCAACGTTGTAAAAATTATTTAAAAATTAAATATAATTTTCTTTAATTAAGTTATTCTTTATTATTTTTCTTATAATTTCTTATTATTTTTTTCTTTTATTATAATAATTACTTAAATAATAATCATTCCAAACTAACGATTTTTATTAGCTGCAGTAAGGAAAAAGGCTTTGTGAGAACCAAAAAAATTGAAAGAAATAGGTATGGCCTATATATTATACTATATGGATAAAAAGTCAAAATGATAGAGAAAGTACCATAAAGATCCATTAGTAAGTTATTATTTGATAAATACAATTCAGAAGTGCTTATTTATGTCATGATATGAAAAGTGAGAAATCAACTTATGTAATAGAGTTGATCTTATATATATAATCATGGAATATGGGTGTCTAATCCTTATGGACTTACTCGAAAAGTACAATCTATAAATTCATCATGAGGTGCGGAAGCTTTTGATCCTTTTGTTTCGGGGGGAATAGCTTCTCATCATATTGCAACAGGTATATTGGGCATATTAGCTGGTCTATTTTCATTGTAGTGTATGTCCACCTCAACATCTATACAAAGGACTATACATGGGTAATTTTAAAACTGTGCTTTCTAGTAGTATTACTGCATTTTTTTTTTTGCTTTTATTATTGCAGGAACTATGTGATCCGGTTCAACAACTACCCCAATCAAACTATTTGGCCCCACTCGTTATCAGATGGATCAGGGGTACTTCTAGCAAGAGATATATCGAAGAGTTAGGGCTGGACTAGTCGAAAATCTGAGATCATAATAAACGAGCCGGCTTATGAGCCTGCTCAAACTCGTAGAATAAAGCTCAAAATTGATTAATTAATCAAGCTTAAATACAAGTCAATAGTGGCTCGAGCTCAACTTGTCTCGTAAACACCCCTAATTTTGTTAATGATGATAATAATAATATATCTTCTTGTGGTCACTAAATCGGGTGTTGTCCTGGATTGTTTGATTTCCCCTGGATCTTCCTAGGTTCCTGCTCCAATTGTAAATGTCCCTACTGATTGTGTGGATGATGAATTGGTGGTTTATGGTGGTGTGGATGGGGTTGTTTCCCCTAATTTGGTGCCTCCCATTGTGGTTGTATCAGGTATCAACTGTTGTGTGAATTTTAATGATAGTCCTAGTCAGGTGGAGGATGGGGTTCTGACTGTTGGCAAGTTTGGTGAACAAGCTGTGGTTTTTGGTGGGGAGGCAGGTGATGAGATGGATATAGTTGAGGTTCCTATTTCGGTTATCTCAAATGCTAATTTTATTACCAATTCGGTTAGATGGCAATGTGATTGGTTGAAGGATGACATGGAGGATGATAGCAATTTCGAAACGGTCTCGCTTGATAAGTTCATTTCGCAACATAAACGTAAATCCAAAAAGAGATGATTTTCTCTTTGCCTAGTCTGATTGCTTTTGGTTGCTGTGGATGGGAGGATGAGAGCAATTTCATTGCTTTGGTTGCCAAGTTCGATTCATTTAGTTTCGGCATTGATGATGAGGAAGCAGCTCTGCTGTAAGCGTCGTTGATGGCCAAGGTTGGTTGGTAACCTGGGTGGCTTGTTTTGTTGATTTGGCTACTTCTCGATTTCGATTTTGTTATCTCACATGGATGGCCCCACCTTGGCAACCCGATGCTGGTTTGAGTCCACAAAGTTTTTATGCTTCCCATCCATTTATCAGTTTACATTGCTTCTTGTCTTTTACTTTGTAATTTATTAATGTGGCCCTGTGTGGATAATAATAATAATATCTATACGGGAGCTTATTTTAAAATTGATAAAGGCTAATCTCACGTGGTGAGTAAAAAATAAAACAAATATAAATTTATTATTATTTTATTAAATTATATGTAATATTAAACTAAAGATTTTTAATAAAAAACCATTCAAATGAGCTAAATTATATGTTACAACTCAAAATTTTTCTCTTCCAAATATCTTCTCTGATTTATTTTATTGTGGTCTCTCTTATTCAACTTTTTGTAGAGGGAAATGGAAGTACACCATTAAAGAGAGTAACAACCTATGAAAGAATAAAATATCAGAGGTTTTATAGTGATGCAATTGAGTGACTTACATCTATGGTGTGATCAACAAGAGAATTATTTGTAAATCAAACACAAGCTATAATTGTTCTAAATAGTTGGGGAAAAAATTCTCTTAAAATTTGAGTTCTAATGGTTTCCCTCATGGAATTTTATCATCTTCGGGTTCAAATTAGGGCCAAATCCAACAAGCTTATTATTGATCATAGGTCCAATCAAATATGGCTAAGCTTATTCCATCCCCAAGATACATAAAAAATCTGAAGGCTTCACTTATTTGTAGGATTTAAAGAAGACAGAAAAATAATTTAATCGCTTCTGAAAGATATGTCGAATCATAGAGAAAAGAATTGGAAGCGTACATGAATCCATTGAAATGCAGAATTGAGGTTTTCGATCTTCCACGTTTGAAACGGCGTTCTCCAAGTGAGCGAGATACCCCCTTATTTTCAGTCTAGATTGAAAATAAAGGAATTGACAACTTAGACACTTAAAAAGAAGACCACGATATTTTTATACTTTAATTGTATTTATTTTATTTCAGACCATCATTAAAATAAAATAAATACTTGGCATCTACACAAATAATTCATTTCATACAAATTTAAATAAAATACCATATAAGCCGAATAAGAATTTAATTCTTAAATAGATCACGAATTTAATTGACTCAATTTTAAATAGCTTCTAATGTATTATACTTTATTTATATTTATAAATATATTCATATCATAGATTATGCTCTACAAAAATTACATATCACCATTAACTTCAAACTAATTTGGTCCTTATTCCTATTTTTAACTGTGTAAATGGTATTTATGAGATCTCCATGAATAATAATTCTTGGAATCATCAATCCTTTATTATATTCCTACTAAGGCTTCATTTGGGACGATTTTTTTATTGCTTCTTAAAATAATTTTTTAATATCGCAGTTATGACATATACGGATTTGTTCTGAAATGACATGATATGATTGTGTGCTATGAAAAGGGAGTTATAAGGGGTCAGGATCCTATGAGATCCTGTCTGTGTCAGGGAAAATCTGAAATGAGCTCTGAAATCTGTTTCTGAATACAAGTTTCGGATCCAATGCTAAGTTCTGTTCTGGTGCTATAAGCACATCTGTTCTGGTGCCATGAGCACAAAGGGAGGCATAATGGGCTAGAATCCGAGTGATTCTTGCCATGAGCACAAAAGGAGGCATAAGGGGCCAGAATCCGAGAGATTCTGTCAATGTCTGGGAAGGGAGGCATAAGGGGCCAGAATCCGTTGAGATTCTGTTAGGGTCAGGGAATCTGTTCTGATTTGATCTGTTCTGACTTTTGATACGTTCTGATTTGATATGTTCTGAATTGATATGTTCTGATATGATTTGATCTGATATGTACGATTTTGTTCTGTTCTGATTTGATCTGATCTGTATGATTCTATTCTGATTATGATTTCTGTGATTTCTGTTCTGATTCTGATTCGATATACGATTCTGTTGATATGATTTTTGTCTGATGTGGATTCTGAGGATTCTGATTGGAGGTTTGATGTCTTGCTGAGCTGTTGTAGCTCATCCTTGTTTTCTGCGTGGTTTTTAGGTTCTGGGAAAGGGAAGGAAGTCCTGGAGTAGGAGTTCAGAATCTGATCTGTTATATGTATTTTGTACTTTTGATTTTTGTACAGTCATGGCTTTTCTGTTCTGTTTTTCTTTCTGTCTGAAAGCATGAGCTGTATTTGTATATGATTCTTTTGAGGAAGAAAAAATTAAATGATCTGTTCCGCTGCATTTGATGTTTATAGTAAGCTTTGTGCGTCTGTTTCTGTCTAAATGTTTGGAAGAAAGTTCTGAAATAAATTCTGAAACCAGATCCTAGAATCAGTTCAGTCAGTTTGAGCTTGGATCACGACCCGAAGCGAGCGGGATCCGTCCCGTTCGGGTTGGGTCGTGACATTAATTAAGAAATATTTTCTAATTGAAGATTGCATATTTGGGGGCTGATTTGAGAACTGATTTGGGACAGAATTGGGGGAGGACTGTTTGAGTATTTGTTGTTTATTATTCGCTTTACGTAAGTGATTTTTCTAAGATAAAGGGTATGTGTTGTTTGTTGAATTTAGATTGTTCTTAGGGTGTTTGGGCTCTAACCGGTGGCTAGAGATTGGGAGAGCCGGGTCATCCTATCCAATTGAAGATCTACTTATATATTGTCTTTGTTTCATAAAACTTTCAATAAAAAGTGTTCTTCTGTATTCTATTCATCATTTTCTTGTTGTTGGTTTTCATAAATTGTTGAAATCATTTTCAAGTAAGGCTTTTCCTAAATTACTGCAAGCCCTTCCTATCAAATTGGTATTAGAGCGATGTCTTGGGCTAAAATTTAAGTCCATGTCACTGATTTTTGCTACATTTTCTTCCCACAATGCTAATTTTCGTCGTTTGAAGACTAAATTCATCAATTTTTGTTGTTTTTCACAGTTTAGAACCTAAATCCGTGAATGGTAGTAAAGAAGATGAAGATGTTGGAAGACGAGATGAAAAATCTCAAGGTTGGAATGGAGTAAAGACATTCCGACATGTAAGGGAGGCTCTCATTCATAGAAAACCACTTCAAAAATATGGAAGACATGACGAAGAAGTTGATCGAAATGTATTCAAAAGTCTCACCGACAATTTCGAAGGCAAAATCAAAGGGGAAAGAGATTCCAAAGGAGGATGATGAAGTGAAGAGTGTTTTCCATCAAGGACTACCCCCGAGGGGCCTGTGGGTGAGCTGATAGGGTAATTCCAAATGAAGGACAATAAGGAGGGGGGAGGTTGAACCCTTTGGGAGACTACCTGGGCATGGGGAGAGGTGGGATGGAGGATGTCATGGTTGAGCAGAGCCATGTGGTCCAAATCAACTAAGGGAGTAAGGGAGAGAGATTCACACCATCATTACATAGGAGGAAGATGCTACAATTTAAAGGGGGGATAAACCATTGGGGTATGGATGCGAGATCGAGAAAGTTGAAGATGCCACTGTTTGAAGGGGAAGATGCTCGGCGTTGGGTGTATCGGTGGAGCGTTACTTTGCGATCATCGGCCTGACGAAAGGGGAAAAACTCATGGCGGTTGGGCTTTGTTTGGAGGAAAAAAGCCTAGAGTGGTTTCAGTTGAGGGAGGCTTGATATCCGATATATTCATTAGGGGAATTTAAGGAGTATTTGCTGGAGCATTTCCAAGCCATTTAGGAAGGAGACCTCCACGAACAATTCTATGCCCTAACTCAAGAGAGGATAGTCCTGGAGTATCGGAAAAAGTTTGAGCTACTATCGAGAAGAGTGAGAGGAATTTCTGAGGAATGGTTGGAAGGGAATTTCATGAAGTGGTTTAGGGAGGGCATACAAGCAAAGCTCAGGGTGCTGTGACTTAGAGGGCTGAGAGAGACAATGAAGCTTGTTCAAAGGTTGGAGCAAAAATGTTGGAGGGAGAAGGCCAACATGAGTAACATGATGGGAGGGGCTTACAGAAGTACCTCTACGACTCTGGCACCAAGAACTCAAACAAAGTCGTTTCAGAAGGAAGCACCGAAGAAGAAGGGAAATGGTGTTCTCCCTGGAGACAACCTCAAAAGCCTTACAGAAACGAAGGTGCAAGATAGTCAGACAAAAGGTTTATGTTTCAAATTTGATGAGAGGCATACATCGCGGCACAGGTGTAAGGACCAAACTATTCAAATTCTCACCGTCTACAATGACGAGTAAGCTGAAGAGGGAGGTGGGAGTGAGGCATTAATGAAGGAAAAAAATTGCATTTAGACATAGCAAATGCCTCCTTGAACTTTGTGGTGAGATTCTCTCTAAATCACACCATGAAAGAGAGAGGTGAAATAATAGACTGAGGTAGTGGTGTTGATAAATAGTGAGGCTACTCACAACTTCATCTCCAACCAGGTTGTAAATCAATTGTGGGTGAAACTAGTGGATAAAGGGTGCTATGGAGTGATGATGGGCACTGGGAAGATAAAGGCAAGTAGAGAAATTTGTAGGGGGGTGGTTCTAACCATATAAGAAGTCCGGGTGAAGGAGGACTTTCTCCCATTGGATTTAGGGAGCACTGATGTTATCATGGGAATGAAATAGTTGCAGAAGTTGGAAAAGACCAAGATTGATTGGTAGACACTAATGATGGAGTTCAAGGTTGAAAGAAGAAAAATGTTTATTAGAGGGGATCCTAGCCTATCCAAAACCTCGGTTTCACTCAAAACCATGGTCAAGGCGATACAAGGAGTAGGGCTGGACTACTTGGTGGAACTGTAGGGCCTAGAGGAGGGCCGAGATTCGAGGTAGGCCAGGTGAGTGAAACCATGATGGGCACTGAGAAGACAAAGGAAAGTAGAGGAGTTTGTAGGGGGGTGGTACTAACCATATAGGAAGTCTAGGTGAGGGAGGACTTTCTCCCATTGGATTTAGGGAGCACTGATGTTATCATGGGAATGAAGTAGTTGCAGAGGTTGAAAAAGACCAAGATTGATTGGTAGACGCTAATGATGGAGTTCAAGGTTGAAAGAAGAAAAATATTTATTAGAGAGGATCCTAGCCTATCCAAAATCATGGTTTCACTCAAAATCATGGTCAAGGCGATACAAGGAGTAGGGTTGGGCTACTTGGTGGAACTGTAGGGCCTGTGATGACAATGTGTTTCTACGGGTGGGAGTATTGACACGGCAAGAGTGGGAGCCACAGGAGCGAGTGGTTAATTTGGAAGAGATTATTAAGAAATATTTCCTAATTGAAAAGGGCAGATTTAAGGCTAATTTGAAGAGAATTAATTAGGAAATATTTTCTAATTGAAGAGGACAGATTTGGGGGTTGCTTTGGAGGGGATTAATTAGAAATGTTTCCTAATTGAAGAGGACTGATTTGGGGGCTGATTTGAGAGGGAAATAATTAAGAAAATATAAAAGATTTGAGATAGAATTGGAGGACTATTTGGATATTTGTTGTTTATTTATTGCTTTAAGTAGGTGATTTTCCTAGGGTAAGGAGCATGTGTTGTTTGCTGAATTTAGATTGTTCTTAGGGTGTTTGGACTCTAGCCGATGGCTAGAGATTTGGGAAAGCTGTATCTTCCTTTCCAATTGAAGGTCCACTTGTATCTTTTCTTTATTTCTTAGATCTTTCAATTAAAAAAGCGTTCTTTTGTGTTATATTCCTAATTTTCTTATCATTGATTTTCTGAAATAGCTGAAATCAAATTTCAGTCGAGGTTTTTCCTAAATTTTTAAAAGCACTTTCTATCAGCCACTTTCTATCAGCTTCTTGTGCCATAACTACATAGCTCAAAAGAACCTGAGGAAGGCTGAAGAAGCTTCTTGTCAAGCTGCAGATGAACATGCAGAGCTTTATCCTACCTCAAGCATCTACAAAAGATCATTAACACTCATGGCGAAGTACAATGGACTTGCAGAGCTAGGTGATAGTACTAAAATTTTCAATGAAAGTAAGATTCAGGTATCCTCCTGCTTTCTGCAGCTTTCTGCTACAATCTGCTGTTTTAAAAGTAATGTTAATCAGCAATGGATTTTCTCCTCTGACTACCTTTCTAGCCCCCTCTCCTTAGTTCCTAACATACTCTTAAGAGGAATTTGTATAGAACCCCCTATAGCTCAATCTTTCTTGGAAAAATGGCAGTTGTTTTAAAACCATGTAAATACTAATAACATATCATCATATTTGGTAAACAGGGAGAATTACTTAAAGCATACATGAATTTCTTCAAACTCAATTACAACTAGAATTAATTATAAAACCTTCATATATTACAGTACCTCACATGCTTCATCTACTAAGTACACCAAAGGCTGAAGCTGCACATCTTTGAATGCTGCTTAGCATGACATTGTCGCTGAGGCTAAAAGATTACTCAGGGCCTTGAATGAACTAATGGGTAGAGCAGGCTCAGGCGTTAGGTCCTAATGTAAGAATTTGGGTTTAACTTATTTGTGAAAAAGATAGCCCCTTTCTGTGAAATAGTAGATATATTTCTGTTTAAAATGTCATGCAGATGAAGGGCTTGTTTAAAGAGTAAGATAATCCCAGTTCTTCTATTATTTTTCTTTTTAAACATGTATGTAGTCTAGTGTAATTCTTTTGTACAGTATAAAAAGGTGAAATTATTCAAAATAGTCTTTTTAATAATGCCTGATTAGATTTTGCTTCTCTTGTTCCCATTCACTGTAGAAAGTGTAAGAAGTCATACAGTTTTGCTTCTCTTGTTGGTGAATGGTGAACATGTGCAATGTAAGTAACAGAGCCATCCAAGAATTCAAAGGTTAATATTTAGAAGAAACACCCAAAACAATATAAACCCTCTAATTATGAATTATTTGCCAATTAGCTTATGCTAGATCATACTAGGCAATGGGAGAAGGCCATCTAATAAAAACTGCTATCATTTACTCCTTTTGTTAAGCTCTTCTAATGCATTTCATTGGGCAACAACGTTGTTCAAGCGAAGCACCTTTGATTTTATTAGATTTAAACGAAAATTTGACATTTACGAGGACACTGGAGAAAAAGGATTCATGTAGCCGACCCCATGCAGTGGTACAAAAGTTTGATGTTATTGTTGTTATTGTTGAATGTTCATGAAAATGCTTGAGATCAATAAGACTATCAATGTTCACAACTACCGTTGTTCAGCTCAGTAAGTAATTTAGCTTTTTGGTATATAAAGAAGCAGTGTTTGAGTAAAATTTTTTGCAACGTTTACTAAACAAAATAAGAACTAACTAGATTAAGTAAATCAACTATGCATGTAAAATAGGAAGCTATTGACTGATAAATCTGAAATGTTAGGAAAGACAGATTAAGTAAATCAACTCAAGTTATGTTCACTTAAACTTTAAAAACTTGGCCAGTTTTCTTTTTCAGTCATTAATGATATTTTCTTTTATTATTACTAATAACATAAATAGAAATAAAACTACAACCATCCTCCCTATAATTTCATATTAATCTTATTAATTACTTCATGCAAAATATAAAAGTGAAGGTTGCTTCTAAGCAATCATAAACGGAATTCACTTCTCACAATCATCAAGATAAAATTTGAAAATGATAACTAATTCTTGTTAAATTTCTGCAAACAAAAACTGAAACTCAATTTCAAAACTTAGGTTTCATTTGGGGCAGCTTTCTTACTGTTTTATGAAGCTGTTTTTTAGCACAAAATTTTTTCAATTTAGAATTTTTGTACTAAAAAACTGCTTCTTAAAGAAGTAAGAAAGTTGTTCCAAACTAAGCCTTAATTATGATTTTACTTTGAGCTTCTCATGAAATAGACCTTGGTGCAAGTGCTTCACAACCAGAACATCAAGTTTCTCAAACTTGCAGAAGAGAGCATCAATTTTTTCAATAAAAGAAAACATGTCGCTATTCCAAAAACAGAATGGAAGCTCTTTCGAGTAACAGAAGTTATTTGCAATTGCAATATCTGAATCAGATAACATAATTAATTACCTTCGCAGAATCTGAAACAGGAGGAGAAACGCAACAAAAAAACCTAATACTAATAAGCTACAGATCAAAGCTGGTAATTGAATAAAATCACATTGGTACAAATAAAAGAAAAGCCAAGCTTTTCATGATGATCAAACCTTTCCATTTCACCAAAATTCCAGCTCTAAGCAATGGAAACCTTAGCACCAACCTCCTCGAGTTTCTTCTTCGCATCCTCCGCCTCATCCTTACTCACAGCCTCCTTAAACTTCTTCGGGAGACCCTCAATCAGCTCCTTCGCCTCCTTAAGCGCAAGGCTGGTAAGCGCCCTCACAACCTTAATAGTCGCAATCCTTGCATTGCTCGGCACCTCCTCAATGATAACATCAAACTCCGTCTTTTCCTCCACGACGGCTGGTGCGGCGGCGTCGGCGGCGCCAGCACCGCCAGCCGGGGCAGCGACGGCGGGGGCGAAGGCTGCGGCGGAGACTCCAAGGCGCTCTTGGAGGAGATCGACGAGGTTTTTGGCTTCGGCTAGGGTTAGGTTTTCGATTTGGGTTCCAAGTTCTTCTATTTTGGTGGCGGCAGAGATTGGGGTCAGGCGAAGGTGGCGGCGGCGGTAAGAGGGGAGGGCTAGGGTCTTGGAAGGGAAGGGGAGGGAGGAGGAGGAAGAGGAGGAGGAGATGAGGGAGACGGAGGAGAGGGCTAAGGATGCCATTCTTTGTATGCGTTTGGTTACTCTCGACTGTTTGGTGCGAAGGGAGAATAGGGGAAGATAAGATGGAGCGAGGATAGTGGCTGTGGTTTGGAAATTATTGGGACAGGTGATGGGAGGCGAAATATAAGTTCGGACAACTAATAAAAATTTATCGCGTCACCTTGCGCTTTAGTTACGCTTTTTGACTTGTGCTTTGGTTGCGCTTTAGTTGCGCTTTTTGACTTGCGCTTTAGTTGCGCTTTACCTGCGCTTTAATTGTGCTTTACTTGCGCTAATTTTAAAATAATATTTTATTAATATCCGGACCTATCTCTGCGTTCGGTCACCTGACCCAATAATTTGCCCTGTGGTTTTGTGCTTAACTGCTTCTGCGCTTTTGGTATATTTGTGTGCCGCCCTGAGGGATTTTGAGGATTTGCCTTACATAGACTCATAGATATAAAATATTAAAGTTTTAAGTATGAGATAAAATGAGATTTTCATAAATCTCCTCATTTTTATTCACTTAAAATTATTTTAATTTACATATTCCATGTCCAAATTTTATTTTTTATATAATTTAATACTCTTATTAATGATGTTAGTTGATATCCTCGAATATTTTTTAGAGCTCATAGGTAAAGATATCGACAAGGATATGTTGCAGGGTAGAGTGGAGCTCGTAAGCATGTGGGGAGTAAGACCAGTGTGCATGTGGAGATTGGAATAGTAGCAGGTAAGGGTATCGACATATCTGACTATGCAAGTGGTGGGGTCGATAGCTCGTTGATGATGTTAGTCTTGTTCCCTACATGCTCCACTGATGACTAGTATGCATTTGCCATCATGGATCATGATCCCACATAAGTGGAGCATGCCGGGGAACAAGATTAGTGTGCATGCAGAGCTTAGAGGTAGGTGGTAGCAAATGCGAGGGCACTGTCATCTATGACTGTGTAGGAAATGGGATTGGTAACTCACGAATGAAGTTCATGTTTTTTTTGGGTGCTTTATATATAAATAGTAAAGTTAGAAATAAAATTTATAAATTATATAAATGTAACTGCTATGCATGAAAATCCCTTGACTATTATCTAACAATCATCGTATAACCACCATCGTCCAACCACTATCGCTCATCCACCATCATTCGAGCGCTATTTTCTTAGTGTCATCAAAAGATCACAATGGCCTAATCGCCATCACCACCCTCCACAATTTTTGTAATAATCTCTATTACAATCATATGAAACCAACTTCGATTCTCAATTTTGTACTCATGTCTTCTCAAATTGAGCGGAAGAGCCAACTTATGTAAGCTTACTTATGTAATGGACCTCTTCAATTCGGTAAATTCACATGACTTCTTCCTTCGAATGAGTGTGAATGATCTCAAGCCTCCCACTCCATCCTACACTTTTTTGAGTGAGAGCCACAAGCTCCAAAAATCCCATGACAATACAATGGTCTCCAAAAAGATTGTTGAAGAGGCAAGTGCCCAAACCTACATCAAAGCCTCTTTTCACTAAGTGAAGCTTCTCTATTTTGCTTCACCATGGGAAAGAGGTCTAGTGATAGTTAGCCTCCAACCCATAAAATATCCCAAGGATATCTAGTGCATCATGAAGGGAAGAGTCATGCAAGATGACATAAACCAATAGGATGATAGGTCTTACATTCTTGAAGGTGTGGGAAGAAATTAACACCAAGTGTGGTCTCTGTCTTTGATAATCGTTGACCCAAATTTAATAATTCATCCTACTTAGTTGGAGGTTGAAGACATTGACCCAACTGCCTCGTTCATTGAGGAACCACACGATTTAGTCTATCCATTGTGACAATCAAGTCCCACCTCAAACCCTTAGGAGCCAATTGCTTTCCATCAATAAAGGGTAACTAACCATGTAATTAAAAAGGTAACTGAATTAAATCAATTTAATTAAACCTTGAAACTATAAAATGCCATAATTATATCAATTTAAATTAAAAAAATTATGAATAAACCTTCTCTTGAATAAAAATAAATAGAGAAATCAAAATAATATAAAGTAAAATTGTACATAAATTTTAATTTTTAAAGTAAAGGCTTTTGATAATTAATTAAATGCTTTAATGAATTTCAAAGGATTATGAATTCTCATGAGTTGTTCTAGAGGTTAATCATGACCTCTGATAATTAATTAAATGCTTTAAAATATAAGTTCCAATTTTTTAAATAAATTTGTCATATCAAATATTATAAAAAAGCTCAAAATGTTAAACACTTTTGAGCTTCTCATAATTTTAGTGATCATTAATTTTCTTCGTTTGGCTTCCACAAGAAAGAACTATTTTGATGTTGAATCAATCCCATTCAAAAATTTATAAGTCACACTTTTATTCAACTTTAAAATCATAAATATGTTTATCACTATTTTAATTGAGAGTGCTCATAGAAAACAATCTCTCTTGTGATATGATTAATTATATGGGTTTTCTTTTATTAGAAATATGCATTGGCTCATAATAATAGAAATCTTATTTGACACCCACATATCAAGTAGAGGATGGTCTCTAGAATGTTAACTTTCTTTTAAATATGCAGTTTTCTTTCAACCCATTGTAAAATATTATTTATGTAATTTGGAATGGTATATTATTATCAACACTATACTTAATTACAAATATAACATTTTCAAATTCATACTTAAAAATCCTCATAATTTTGCTCCATTGATTTTTTTTCCTTCGTGCAACCTCAACGACATGTTTTCTCTCTTTCTTGATCATTATAAAACAATCAAAATGTTCACTGTCTACTACCACTTTGGCTCAATTAGTTTTTATCTCAATAGTAAGAGAATCATTGTAGTGGTATGCCCTTAAACACAATAAAGATCATATGTTATTTCTTTATTTCAATAATAGTAAAAAGAAAAAAAATAATAATAATGAAAATTATTAGAATATGAATTCCCTTTATATAAGTCTAGCACTAACATCTTGAACTTCAATGGAGCTTAAGCCTATATAGTTTGGCTTGAAAAAGGATTTGTTGAGGCCTCATGCTTTATAGGTTGACAAGGAAAAGAAATCTCAAAATTACTCTCCTCTAAAAGATATGGCTCATCATCTTGAGACAAAGTTGTAATAATAGTCCTTTAGAGTTAGATGTCATCGACACTTAATGGACACAACATAATCTTGTCCATGAGAGGAATAAGGAATATGAATGGATTGTGGAAGGTGCTCAAATATATTATGAATCATCTTTGCCAAATGATTCTCCATATATTACACTGGTTTGAAAGTGATGTGCATGTTAGATCACTTGCCATGAAGATATCAATGGTGATCTTCAAGGCGATCCATGTTCAAGTTCCAACCTTTGGCTTGATCCATGCTTGCCACAATACATATGATGTTTGATCACAAAATGTATGTTGAAAAATATTAAGATCATATTGAAAAAATGATTCACACCCGATATGTGAGAAGAAAAGAGATAAAGTAGCTCTCAAATGAATCTCATGGAGAATTAGTTAATAGAGAACCATGTTGAACCCTTTAGACTAAAAAATGTAAATAAAGCTAAGTTGCAACTAAAAATACAAGAGATTTTGTAGAGAATTTTATTAAGGCTTCATGTGTTAATGAATATTCATTAATGCCCTATTTATAAGCAGATACAAAGATCAATGTTTACATAATGGACAATATTGTATAATTACATGAAGAATATTGAGATTGAATATGTTATAATCACTATGTAGCAAGTGATTTGTGCATAAAGCTAGCTCAGATTATGAGATGTAGATGAGTTCTAGATTGAGGAAGATAACCTCTAGTTAGTAGGTGAATGTTTAAGATGAATTGGCAAGCTCTTTTTTATATGGCATTGATTGGAGAACGATTGATGCATATCTCTCGTGAGTTCATTAGCAAAGTATTGAAGACTAAGGGTATGTTTGGGACAATACAACATTTTATTAATGTGGTTGCGAAGTGATTGTGGGAGAAGTTATTTTTTCGATACTATTGGGTAGTATAAATATGTTCTTTTTTGAAAATTTAAATATCAACTTTCTTTTTGTTCTACAAATTAGTCGATCTAATTGCAAAATACAACTTCCCACCATTTTTTTTTGTAAAACAACAAGATAATAAAAAGAAAGCAATAGCTAAATGAAAATATGATTGTTATATTAAAAATAAAATAGTTAGAAAGCTACTTTAAATAGGCCGTTAAGTTAAAGTTTCCTTGGACGACTTATTAGAAGATATCTCTCTTTGAGATTTAAGATTTTAGAAAAATTTTAACTGATTTAAATACTTATGATTTTAGAAATTTTAAAGTTCTTTGATGTCTTTTGGACTACTTATTCTTCTTGCTGATAAGACTAGAGAGGGAGTTGATGGAAAACTTGAATTATGGAGGTCAAATAAAAAGTTTTTAGTTTTTCGTTTGAGTAGATATAAAATTGAGTACATTGAGTATAATTTTAATAGTAATAGATTTAGTGGGGGGATTGAGATTTTGGGCGATTAAGTTATTAATAAGAGCACATATTTTAGAAATCTTGATTAAGTTAGATGGTTGAAAAGGAGGAATGCATTAGGTTTGTTGTGTGATAGGAAAGTACCTCTCAAACTTAGGAAAAATTATATAAAATGGTCGTGAGACTTGTAATGCTTTATATTGCAAAATGTTGGCCATTAAAAGAGAAGCATAAAACTAAGTTTAGTATTGCAAAGATGAGAATGCTTAGGTGGATGAGTGGCTTCACTCTTATAAACATAATGTGAAACGAGTACATACATGAAAATATTGGAGTTGCTCTAGTGGCTGATCATATTAGAGAGAGTCGCCTTGGATAGTTTGGTCACGTAAAACGTTGACCTTCTAATGACCCGGTTAGGATAGAAGATGTATTAGATTTGACCTAAAAAGCATAAATAAACATAGAAAAATATCTAAAAATATTTGATTAGAAAATATTAGAAATGATTATTTTATAAGATTTAAACGATAATTTAGCTGTTAACATAATACAATGGAGAAAAATAATTCATCTAACCTACCTCACATAGTATGATAAATACTTGTATTTATAATTTTAAAATAACTTTGTTTAATATGATTAAGACGAAATATATGTATATAACTAATCTATTTGATTAAATGTAAGTTATTTTATAAAGGGCGATTTTTTAAACTAAATATCGTTTAAAATTTAATAAAGTGATTAACTAACAAAAAAAATTTTAAACTCGCCAAAGTTGCCCTTTTAACGGGCAACTTTTTTACTTAAGTCGCCCGTTAAATGGGCGACTTACCTTGCTAACTCAGCTAGCCGTTATGTGCAAGAAGAGCATACGAGTAATGACAAAATATACTACCCGTAAGTCGCCCATTATACGGGCAACTTAAGTAAATTAAAAACTCGGCTAGCCGATATCTGACAAGCAATGGGAAGAACTACTACCAATAAGTGGCCCGTTTAACGAGAGACTTACTGATGCTGACCCAACTAGCCATTAATTGACTATCCATATGGGGAGTTCTCCTATAAATTGTCTATCCGTTTCTTATTATGATGAAAAAAACCAGTATCTTGCATCCATATAAAAATATATCGAAGCAGAAAGTATGTGTTTGAAAAGGTTTCTTCAAAGCAGTTAATTATGGAGGGTAGCAATCGAGTTCATAGATGTTTAACATTTCCAACTGATGATGCGTTAGAGGAAAAGATTAGAATGAATGAAATCTATCAGTTTTGTGTACATTCTTGGTCAGATAAGTTGGACTGCAAACTATGGGAGACACATCGGGATCTTATGAGATATCCATCTTATAGGGATGGAGCAGGTTTGAATGAGAAAGGTTGGAAGTATGTGCAAAGAGATGTTTCGTATTGTGCAGCACATCTAGCACTGATTGACACTCGAAGGTTAGATCTACTGAAATTAGACATCTTGATGATGGATCGTTTGAGGAGATCGTAGCAAACCCAATGGCTGATGTTGTTAACTATATCCTTTATCGAAACTTGGATTCCAAGGCTGAAGCATTCCTGATCAAGACATACGATAATCTGAGTTTTTTGCCAGGTAGAGAGAGGAAGAACTTTCTTGATGTTATGGATTGGCAATGCGTCGAGCTTTGGTTCACACAAAAATTTGGTTGCTGTCCAACACAAACCCAACTTCAAGCACACACTCACATCGTACTACAAAAGCATTGAAGGACTTTATTATCCCTAAAGCTTTCATATATTTTGCTATTAACCTAATTTTAAGGTTGTTATATGTGTGATTTAATCCTTCTATCAATGATCTTTGTAAGTTTTATGATAGTATATGTATATGTCAGTATGAATATGAAAATGTAGCCGCTTGTTTGTTATTTTTAGAATTTTTAAGGTTTTTAGATATGTATCAGTTTAGGGCTGAGAAGGATTATGATTAAGTATCATATGATCTATTTTTTGAAGGAAAGATGTATTTATTATATATATAATTTATGATTTATTGATTTTATAACTTCAAAATCTTAAAAAAATCTATGATTTATAGCATATTTTTATAACTTAAAATAATTTTACTCCTTTGATATATGTTTCTCATAACTTATAAATTATGATTTATAGATTTATATCAAACTTCATTTAGGACTAAATGCAAGAGCTTAATGAATTTCATGATACAAAATAATAGTTCCATAGTAGCATAATAAGATACATAAATAACAAAATCTAACTAAAGCAATTAAAAGATACATGATACAAAAAATTAATGCCTCCTTTTATGTCGATGTGGAATCGCATCAGTGCCTGGAGTAAAATGCTGTGGTGCTCATAGTGGTATGGTAAGTAGATGGCGATGCTCCTAATTACTAACATCCTATTGAGTAATTCAGGGCTTTCCCAAGGAAGAAGGTATGAACTAAGGTGTGGAGGTGTTGTCAAACTCTACCGTGAAGTGGATCTAAGAGGGACCAAGATCAGGATAGGAGGACGGCCCATCATCATATGGATCTATAGTCATAACGGGTGGACTAAAAACCTAAGTATCTGTCTCGTCAAAATAATGAGCATCGTCAATGTATATCTATTTTCGCAATATTTGACACATATCTCCAACTATATTCACGTCCACTTGCAAAGGTGTCGCCTCAATACCTCCGAAGTATGGTTGCAAACTCCTCTCCATGCTCACAAAGAATATCGATGCAAGGATAAGTAATTCAACTAACCTTTTATCATATAATTAAATTTAAATAACTTAAACTTACCATATGACGTTCAGCTGGTGATATTGGATAGCATGTACTCGGAGGATCCACTGGGGCCTTTAGCATATATAGTGTAGCCCAAGAATGAAACCATGCTAAGTATTGCTTCACTTTATAATCATAGTCCAACCCAGGAATCTCTCCTGTAATAATGAATGCGCTTCTGCTCTCCCATAGTGCATTACTTGCCTGGTGATATAATGCCCAATTTTTATATGCCTTACCACGTCCATCAACCATGAAAAACTAGGATCCATTGGCATGATATCGGTGGATGGGCAATATCCAAACTACCATAGTACTCGATCACGGAGATGTCACTCAACCATTTTCCAACTAATCAAAGGAACTCTAGAGAGCTAAGTGTCTTGACTTGAAGTGCATATCTCTGAAACCTAAGCACGAATCTCTACATTATATGGTTCCCATATTACCTGTATCATTATGTATATAACAATTTAATCTTTATAATATTGAACTAATATGAATAAAATATACAAATATAATTGTACTCAACATACTTGACTCTCTAGTAAGCCATCAAGCTCATCCATGTATGTTATAACATTCCCTACAAGTACCTCCCGAAGCTGTTCCTCATTCCATCTATTTGACATGTATTAATATTTTAGCAATAAATGGATGTACCTTATTGCATAACATAAAATATAACTAATATGAATAAAAATTACATAACATAGATATAACTGATTACCTTATTCCAACACTCAAACCATCAAGTTGAACAGGAAATGGGACATGAAGTTGAGGTCTTCCAACATGTAGATGCTCCCAAGCCCATATCTGTAATAAGTGGATACACCCTGCTATGTTTGCTCGTTTTGGTCTAGTTGCTTCAGATAGCTCCCTGTACAAATGAGCTAGAACTGCGCCTTCAAGTGAGTATGTCCAGAAAGACCAAGATGACATGTCTACCTCTTGAAACTCACGCATATTTATTCGAATGGGTTATGGTAACCTACATGCTTCTTGTTCGATCTTTCGTAGCATTGATTTTACTCTTGGTGCAAAGAGACTGATTGCATTAATTTTAGAACTCTCTAGCTTCTCTATTCTTCGCAAGTGCAATGCCACAACATTATAATATATTGATGTAACCAACACTTGAATGGGCAAACCCCTAACTCTTTTAAGAACTCCATTAAATGACTTTGATGCATTAGTTGTCATAATTTCATAATGAAATCCAATATCATAGGTTAGAGCCCACAATGTAAGATTACGCTCCACTAACCACTAGTGAATATCAGCCTTAACCTTTATCATATCTTTCATGCAACTATCAAATACCATTGGGTCATCAGTGCTCCCGGCCATGACATCTTATGGAATATAAACTCAACATCACCAACACCCATTTGATGCACTGCTTTTTTTATATTTTCACGTAGGTGATGACGACAGTGATGATTGATGTGCTGCATTTGGAAAAAATTCATGACAATCGTGCACCAAACTAGAGTGCCTATCAGAAATAATGCATAAATCAGGTCAGGTACTAACAACTGGACATAGTATATGCAACTGGCTCAGAAATCATACCCATGAATCAACACATTCTGATTCTACAATTACGAAGGCTAGGGGATATAATCCACTGTTAGCATTAATTCCCACAGCGGTAAGTAAAGTGCCTCGATATTTGCCTAATAAGAATGTGTCGTTAAGGCAAAAAATATGGTGATAGTAGCTCCAACCATTTATCGAAGGCCCAAACGAGAAAAATAATCTCCCAATTCTATGATTCTCAGACATTTGTATCTTATAAATAGTTTCAGGTATTGAAAATACAACAGCGTCCATGAACAAATTTATGGTTCTATAAGACTCCTCCCAACTACCAAACACAATTTTCATAGCTTTCCATCTGGCATCCCAAGCTTCATATAAGAAACTTTAATTTTAAACTTTGCTTCAATTTGGCCTATAATCTCTCGTGACTTGAGATCCATATGCCTTCTAATGCTGGGCAATATGAAGTAGCTTATAAATTGAGAATTATATTTTCTATGTCATGTTGTTAGAATCGGAGTTGAGCATGTATGTTGGTTCTTCATGGAAGATATTTTCCATATGCCTCCTAACTGTTTGTTAACCCCTGCATGAAAATGCCATATACATGACATGCATGATCTGCCACTCTGAACACAAACCACAGTGAATTTATATCTGTCTGAAGCTACAACGACATACTTTACATTATTTATAATCGACCAATCCTGTAATGCGAGCTGAAGATCATCTTTCTTATTAAAACACATACCCTCTATCAGCTCTATTAGAATTGAAAATTCTTCCTTAACTTGGTTACCAACATATTCCCTATCATTTGCTACATCCTCATCCCACTCACGAGTTGTTGCATATGCCTTCACAAACTCAATGTTTACAGTTACACCTTCTGCAGTGCCGACATTCATGTAACAATAATGTTGAACCATGATATGGATCTCTTGATTCATATCAACATTCATTTCATCGAAATGATATTGTGCGTCATCATCACCATCATCAGGACCTAAATTGCTCGATCCACCACTCATTATTTCGTAACCATCATCAATATTGACTGATGATCCCTCGGAAGTTCCTGGAATGTCAGGACAAAAACTTATTTGCCGTTCACTCCATCACATAAACCATATTTTGTTAACAAGAAGAAATTTCTCAGACAATCATAGTTTATGTAATACACACTAAAAATTCATAAACGAGAAACTTACTCAGGACATTGTAGCACGAGACTTGGATTGGTCGAACCACCTTCTGTCACCCCGTCAAAATTATATGTTTCATACACTTGAGATGTTATTTGCTCGACAACTAAATATTGTGCAACAATATCTTTGACCTCTACATAAAGTAGAAGCATCTGCCCAATTGCATGCGCTAACACCATTTAACATACCTCATCATCCTCGACAGACGAAGCTATGAACTCATTTCCTAAGAACAGACGACAAACTTCGACGTATCATATTTAAGGGTTTTCAGAATCATAATCTTTAGTTGCGCTAAGTTCATCTTAACAGACACTTGCAAGGGCTGATTCCTCCCCCCAATATATGTTGGTGAATATCTATCATCTAAAGAAAACTGTCCACCATACATAAGAACAAACGATGATCCCCATTCAGATATTATGGAATACTACGTATCAATAATGCTATCCTATACAAAATTTTATTTTAAAAAACTTTGTAACATATCTTTACAAAATATAATAGCATTTACATAGCAAAAAAATAAAAAAAAACTTCCTAAGACTCTAATCATTACAAAAATATATTTACCCAAACAAATCTACCTAAACATTATATCCCTCAAAATAATATCATTCTACATTTACCCAAACAAATCGTAGCAACAACAAAGTATTATCCACAAATCAAAGTTATCTTCAATCTTTCGCAATGAAAAAACAATTCTCACACACAAATCTTAAGTCTTAGCACTAAATCACACATAAACTTTCAACATAATACACTCTAACGAAGAAGGCTACTAAAGGAATGCAATTTAAATAAATAATTATAATGATAATAAAATAAAATAAATTACAAAGAAGCTTACCCGTCGGCTCTGCTCTTCGTTTGCGAACTCCCTTTCCCGTCGGCTGCTCTCCGTTCGCAAATTTAGGGCATGAACCGGAGAATCGGGAGGGAATAAAGTGAATTATGCTTTTGACGTAAGTCGCCTGTATGTAAGTCGCTGGTTAAACGGACGACTTTGTCCAGTTCTAAATTTTTTTAAAATGTTTGCTAATCGCTTGATTAGGATTAAGACATAGTTTTAAAAATTGCCCTTTTACAAAATGGATGCCTAACGTACGCTTCACTTCCAAAATGGAAAATTCAGCTCGCAGTTCACCTGCTCTCTTCTCCCATTCAATTTTCAGCGTGGAATTGATCAACGAAACTTCCTTCGATCCGAAGGTAACCTCGCAAGTCGCAATTTCGATCCTAATTTATCTTCCCATTCCTCGTTTTCTTCCCCACTGGCTGAAGAATCGGGGAAGAGGATTTATTCATTGTTTCGTTTAGTTCCAAGTTTAGAACAAGGGACATCGACTCTGTCATCAGCTGCTGCTGCCTCTTCCTCTTATCCTCTATCTCTGCTCGAAGTTTTTGGGGCTTTGAGGATTTGATGGGGGCGAAACAATCCAAAGAAGAGTTGCTCTACCAGAAGGTGAATCAAGGGAACGTCGAAGGCATCAAAACCCTTCGCTACGGTGGAGCTGGACTTGAGGCGAGTGGGAAAAATTCGAACTTCTTCTTTTTGTGGGTTTGAAGTTGGGAGATTTCGTTTATTTTATCTAAAAAGCGGTGCTCGAGTTGTTTGTGGTTTTTGCAGTGGGTTGACAAGGAAGGAAAGTCTCCACTGATTCTTGCATGCACGCGTTCTGATCTCCTCCAAGCTGCCAAAGTTCTGATTGAAATGGGTGCGAATGTGAATGCTTATCGCCCTGGTAAGAGGTTTGAGTTTCTCCTCGCTTTCTGATTTTTTTCTTTTTTTTTGTTATGATTGTAAGATTGTTGGATTATGGCCTGATGGGATAGATATTTGATATTTCTGACAAGTTTCTGTTGCTCAAATATAGAATTTTGAGAAACTTATATATACAAGTCCTTTTAGTTTGGTTCATTTGTGAAAAAAGACAACTTTTTCAGTTTTTCTAAGCTAGTTATCAATTTTGAACTTCTGTATGAACATTGGTGCTAAATGACTTTAATGATTTTTGATCCATCATAAATTTACCTGGGTTGCATAAAATTTTCAAAATTTGTATACAAAATTTGGTCTTCTTCATAAATCAGTTTTGAGAAGTTTGTATGCAAGTTCTTATAGCGGTAAATTTACTATAAGAACTTGTACTAGTAACTTTGTAGTAGTTGTATGTAAGTCATTCAGCAAACTCTAGTAAATTTACTATGGTTAGCCCAAAGCAGGGTAATCTTGCTGGGTTTGTGGACTACTAGGCTTGTATCAACCCTACTAAATTTACTAGGATTGCAGAAAATCATGATAATTTTAGCTAAGTTTTATCGATCTGGTATTTCTTTACAAGTTTGGATGAGTTACAGGCTTTAATCAAACCAAAGTAATTTATCGAGAGAAGTATCAGATTTTAAGAGGAAATTCAGCCAAAAAAACATTTAAGGATTTATTGAAAAATTTTGCTAGTTTTTTTAGATCTTTAAGCATAATTTTTTACAAAAAAAAAAAAAAAATTGGAGTAGTTTACAGAAGTTGATAAATGTTGTCCTTCTTGAAGTAGCCAAACAATAGAGGCTTATATAAAAAATTTCCCAAACTATAGCTAACTCATACATCATACCAATTGAAATTTGGTGCCCTTTGAGTAGTTCATAACAGAATCTAGATAATACAAGGTCTAATGCTTCTTTATTTGTTATTTCAGGGAGTCATGCTGGAACTCCTTTACATCATGCAGCAAGAAAAGGCCTCGAGAAAACTATTAACCTACTTCTTTCTAATGGAGGTAAATACCGCTCAAGCCATGTTTGATCGATATCTTCTTTTAGCACTTGTCTTCTTTCCAATGACTTACTTCAAACTCCATCAAATGTAAAATATAAATAATACTTGTTTTATTTGTTTTTTTAGCAAATCCATTATTGATGAATGATGATAGCAAGACCCCTCTTGATGTAGCTAGAGCAAGAGGGCATTCCAAGGTTGTTCGTGCCATTGAGGTCTGTTTCTTGCCTTGTATTTAAATTTGAAATGGCACAAGATGTGTTCCTATTGTGCTTACTGAAAAAATTTTGATGAGGCCTTGTCAGCTGATAGCAATTCTTTTAGCGCAGAAACGTATATGTTTATTTTCTGGTTGGATAAGGGAGATTCATGGGCCAAGCATATTGGAAGCATTTGTGCCACAACTGGTATCAAAAAAAATGTGCGTTCTTTTTTATTTTTTTATCTTCTACTCCGCTAGTATTCCCTATTCTTCTGCAACAATCAGCAAATATATGTCATTTTTATATAAATTGTCATTCATTTGACAGTTGGGCTGTTGTTTTACCTTGCAATTCTCGTAATCCTATGAATCCTCAGAAATTTGAGCTGGCTATATATCCTAATCTACAGGTATATTGAAGTACTTTGTGTTTTTCTAGTTTCTTTTTCATCTTGCTTAGATGAATTATATAGTGTAAATTGTATCTTCATTCTTGAAGTATTGACCATGTAATTATTAGGTTCCTTATTCTTAATAGTCATCATGGCCTCCCTCAATTTAAGATTAGTGTGTATTCGTATATAAATATGCAAGTACATGTCTGTGTATGCACGTATACATTGTGTTGCCCATGAGTGTCAAAATGGGTTTTCGAGTCGGGTTCGGGTCTAATCCAAAAATGACTTGTCATCCATGACCTGACCCTAACCCGACATAGATAGGAAAAAGGGTCGGGAACCCAAACCCTAACCCGACCCGAAACAACCCTCCAACCCGTTATTTATTATTGTTATTTTTTTCTACTTGAAATTAAACTAATTAAATTACTTATTTTTGGAGTTTGTGAACTGCAAAATTTTTTTCTTACTGCAACATTTAAAAAAAAAATCGCCAACTAATGTGTTGTGCGGGTATAGCAAATTACATTTGTTGCACCTTATCTATAACAAATTTTACTAAAAATTAGGGTATTTTTAAAATTGATATTTTATTGTCCCCATTAAAGAAAAATCCTGGCTTCGCCCTTGGTTGCTAGTTTAAATGATGGCTAATTATAGCAAATGGTTTTGGTCAAATATTTAAAGTCCATAACACTCAAATCTAAATGGGTGAAAAATGATTATTTTCTGAGTAATCTATATCAAATTAGTTAATAATTCTTCAAACCAGTCTGTCACATTTCCTTTTTTTGTGTCTTTTCTGCTTTTCTTTGATAAATGAACCTTTCCCTTGAAACTAATCTAGTTTAAGGGCCGCAAAACATTAAATTTTTATTTATATTTACACAAAATAGTCAAACTGTAAATGATTATGAATCCATGTTGCAAAATATATAGCAAACGCTTTGTAAATATTTCTGCTTGATTAACTTAAATTTATTCATTGTAATGAACTCTTTATGTACGTTAGAACCAGCAGTATTTTATTTCCCATGCCCTGTGGAGTATATAATCTATCAATCTGCTCATTTTCATCATCAAATCTTTTAATGAACAGGTTTCTCATCCTCGAACTGTAGTAGCACTTTGGAAAGCTCAGATAGAGCAGCCAAACTTCAATCAACCGGATCCTGTATTGATTGTTCAAGATACTAATAAAAGTAAGCTTGTGAGTTAAACTGTTGTAGTATCAAATATTTTACAGTGACTTTTCCAAATTGCCATGGCTTATTAAATCTAGCAAAGGCTCAAGTAGGATCTTATTTTATTTTCCTAATTGAAGGTTCATTCTTAACATTAGTTTCATATATTTATATTAATTGACTTTTTCTTTTATTCCCTCGACATAGAAAGCAGGTCCAAGTTTTTATCTGCAACTGAAGGCGACAAACAGCAGATGCTGTCATTCTACAATGCTTGCAGAGGGATATACCAGGTAACTACATTGAATACATAATTTTATTGAAAGAGTTCAAGTACTAAGATATGTTTGCATAAAATTACAGGAATTTATAATATAAGTATGTAAAATCACAGGAATTTATGGAAGCAACAGATTATATCATGTTGTTCTTGTAGTAATCATAGCTTAGTTATTTCAAAGAGAGGGCAAGCTTGGAAGCAATGGTAGATTGTTTTCCTTATGAGTTGCAGGTTATAGTTTGAACCGCTAAAACAGTTTACCTGCATATTAGGGGTAAGGCTGCTTAAATAAACCTAACTGAAATTTCCCATTGGTGGGAGTCTCATGCATTTATTACTCTTTTGTATCCCAATTTCTATTGAAGGATTCGGTGAGGATGTTGATCTTTTTAATGGATGGACAGTCAAGATAGTCAATAGTAAAGTTTTCTAAAGTTGCTTAATCTCTAGCAGAATAAATGTGAAAGTGGGATGTTGTTTTATTTCTTATAGATACCATGGCCCTTGTCCCATGTAGGTTGAATGGTACCATCTAAACATTTGTGGAGCAAGGTGGTTCATGTCCTTGAAATTTTCAGTATTTGATGAGATAATCATATAGATTGTAAAGTGTATAGTTTATGGGACAAAATTAGCTGAAATGCCTTGTCAACAGGGGTGTAACTGTGTAGTGGTGAGGGGAGCAATTGCACCTCCTAAAAAATTAAAACTCTTAACATAGTAAGGGCTATTTGTAATTAGCCCCTCTGAATTTTATTTTTCGCCCACAACCAACTTTTTTTTCAAGCAATTTGCCCCTCCAAAAATCGGAAAGCCTCTTGGCCTCCCGCTATTTTCATCCAATTATGTTGAACGTTTCTAATATTAACAAACAAGTATGTGAAAAGTAAAATAAATTATTTTTGCACAATTATATATATTTTTACTTTTTTATAAATTTGTCACTTGCCCCCAGAGAATTAAGGCTAATTTCGCCCTTGCTTGTCAATGATGTGCAACAATTATTTAGTGGCATATCACCGGATGAAAAATGAGTTGATAAATGATAAAATGGTTAAACGTAGTACAAAAATACCAGTGCAAAATAGATTCAACACCAGCTGTAGCACAAATATGAATGAAGGGAGGAGAAGAATTTATGAAGGCAAACCAACCAAATACTTGGGATATGAATATGGTGATAACTATTATGATAGATGATGATGAGATTTCCCAGTGGCAAAATTCAGGCTGCTTGACTTACATAATGTATAGTTTTTTGCAATAAGTTTATGTTACCCCCCAAATCCTTTTCTATGTTTTAGATATGTCAATACATACAGATAATACTAACCAACTCTCTACATTTTCATGGCAGTTCTCTCATTTGCAGCACACCAATTTTGTTTCACCACCACCAGCTGCTCCTCCATTACCACCTAACAAATTGCAGGCAACAAACACAAATTGTCCAGAAGACACTGAACTAACCATGGCCATCAATGCCTCCATTCAAACAGCTATAAACGAGGGAGTCCTGCTTCATCATGGCCGACAACATGCAGAAGTTGGCACAATTGAATCTCCTAAATCTACACAGCCAAATTTCACACCAAAGGCAATCTCGCAGCAGATTCACACAAGACAAACTAAAACCCGATGTGCCTCCCACAGCTCTCTGGAATCAGTTCCATCTGCTCCACCATTTTCAGAAGACATGTTTTATACAGGTTCCATTCAGTACCCATCAATAGATTTGAGCTCCATTGATGCTGAAAGCATGCTTGTTAAGACTGAAACTAGAGAAGACAGAGGAACTAACAGTTCACCTTCCTTTTGTGTGATCTGCTTGGATGCGCTGATTGAGGGCGCATGCGTACCATGCGGTCATATGGCTGGATGCATGTCATGTCTGAAAGAGATCAAAGCAGAGAAAGGAGAGTGCCCGGTTTGTCGGACGAAGATTGAGCAGATTGTGAAGCTCTATACAGTTTGATTAGGAGCATGCAGATTATATTACACTACTTTAGTTTCGTTTGGGACGGCTTTTTTGGTGCTTTTTAAAGCAGCTTTCTAGTATAAATTAATTAATTTTTTACTAAAAAATTACTTTAAGAAGCAGTAAGAAAGCCATCCCAAACGAAGCTTTTATTTTCTGTTTATATGGTGGTGGTACTGCACATATACATAGATATGTAAATGATGTTAACTAGTCCTGCATGAGAACAGCTGCTGAACATAATCATGGTGAGCATTTGATGATGATTGTTTCATTAGTTTGTATGGTTTCAATGTTGAAATTAAATTTTTTTGATTTTATTTGTAATTAATGTATTTGAAAATACTTGAATTTTGTTAGATTATTAATATTTTTCATGAATATTTTCAGTTTAGTTTTATTATATTTTAAAAGGTGTTTTTGTTTACATGGGAATTTGATGTTGGTCGTTTAATCAGCATTTGAATAATAAGATTAATGTTTTTATTTTCAATTTTTTTATAGTGATTGGAGAAGTAAAACTTGATGAAAACCCATTTTCTGCTCTTCTTGGAAGGCTTGAATCATAAGCATACAGAGAGAAATAAAATGCAACTGATTTATCTGATTTGCAATGTTTTTGGGGCAGCTCCTCAAATTGTTTTTACTGAACGAACTTAAAGCCACACCATTTAACATAGAAATGCATGTATAATTCATGATCTACACCAATTATAACCAACACTAAACCTTTTTAAAATGATTTTTTAATATAAATATTTCTAATTCAAAAAAAAATTATTTAAAAACAAAAGAGAATTGTCCAAACAAATCCTTAATTTTTATGTAGTAGTGATATTTTTTTTTTTATTTTTTTTTAATAAAAAATCAGAATAACAATGAAGGTTTGAATCACTAGCCCGATTCATTACCCTAAATTATTTTATTTAAATTGTTGGTATTAAGAAGAATTGAAGGCCCATCAAAAGAGAATTTGCTATGGTTTGTTTCAAAGAGCCCTCTTAAGATAATTACAGATTTGCATGTGAATTTCAGGCAATAAACTGACTTAATCATGGCCAACAGACCCTCTGCGAGGTTACTACGTGCGAACGCCAAACGAAGCTCTACATCCAAATACCATCCAGAATAAGCCACATTAGCAATATCGAGCCTCAATACTGAACGGTATGGATACTCGGACCGCAGTAATGAGGGATACCGAGCCGCGGGCTTAGATATCCAGACAGGTTCCGCTTCCGCACAAAATAAATTTTTGCTGGACACTTACATGATGTCCTATGCAATGAGAAATGGATTTGTCGATTTAAGCTTCATTTGGGGTGGCTTTCTTGATGCTTTCAAGAAATTTTGTATTAAAGGAGCCTGGCGTGATAAAACATTTACAAGCATAAAAAAATTAAGGCAAATACAACAACTGACCAGATTTCAGATCAACAAAGCTAGAAACCAGTCCAGAAGATTGTTGTCAATGTTGTTTTACAGACAATTACAATCAAATGAGTTCTATAGCTGCAGGCTTATCAATGTTAAACTATAGAAAACAAATAACTAAAAACTGCAACACCAAAATCCTCTCACCATACAGTAACTTCTCATCATCAATCACTTGCCAACAGATCAAAAATAATATCCACCATGCAAGAACACTAACAAATTCCAAATTGGTCAAAACGATACATAAAAAATAAAAAATCTCTATAATAATATTAAATACAATATAGTGAACACTCGATCTCCTTGAGCTTACCAGCACAGGAGGACAGGAAAATTACCAAAATATTTTTGTTTTTCAAACAAGACGTTCAGACTGCAATAACTAATACATTTACATCAAAAGAGAAAAAAAAAAAAAAATTACAACCCATATGCAAATCCACTCTTTTCTTCGAAGAAAAAAACAAGGACCAAAGGGCAGATGGCATTGGGTCTTCTTCAGGAGCTCTTCAATATCTGTTTGTTACTCCCAATCCTCAGCAGAATATATTCAGTGAGACCAAGCACAAAAAAAACTCATACAAATTCGAATATCTTCTATGGAATCAAGATATAGCAGTAAAGTGCAACTCTAGAGGCCTGAGAGCTCCCTGCACAATGTCCTGAACAGTCTTGTTGCGCCGACAGACATCGGAAAGTTCTTCGAGAATATTCGTAAAAGTGCTATTTGAACCGGATGCCGCATCTGCTAGAGATTTAACGAACCTTGCGCATTCGACCTCAGTTAGAGCTGTTGAAGGTATCAGTGAAATAATTCCTTTACCCCATTCTACTACTTTGGTTCCATATGAGGCGGTCAAGGCCAGTAGAACATAAGATACCTGCAAATGAAGGTGGTATTAGTAAGTTGAGCTGGTGGTGCTAATGTCAATAATGGAGTTCAGGTTCAATACCTCCTCAATTCTTGAAGAAGGAAGTGCCCCAGTCAAGGAGGCGATGAGGATTCTAGTGAGAGTGGCGCCTCGAGGAAGTATCACATTATCGATAATAGGCCGGAACTTCTGTCCAATGGAGCTATTTCCGAGATCCAATATGTCAGATAAGAATGTTAAGATCGATCTGCAGGCATCTCTGTAGATTGAAAAAGCCAAAGCAGATCATGTGTATTATGTCCAAGTTAATTTTGATAAAGCAAAATACAATTAGCGAATATTATTTTGCTCATCTTAATTTCTTTAAAATTATGAGAACTAATATGTTATAGTTGCCAAGTGGATATGTTAAACAAACATGTTTAGCATTCAGATACTAAAACTGCATAAGCTAGATAACTGGATCACTAAGGGTTTATTAAAACATATGAAAAAAAATAAAAACAGGGAATGGCTTATAGGACAACTGCCCATGCTAAAGCTTTAGGAGGCTTCCTGAACAAGATTTTTTAAAGGTAAATAGCCTAAAACATAAATGATAACAGTCTACAGAATGTCCGTTGCTGGTATAGATGTCTAATAAATAATATCCTTAAATGGCGCGCGTAAAGAAATAGCTGTATATTTAGCTTAATAGATACATGCATAGCATTGCCTCTTTGAAATGGCATAAATTGAATGAAAAATCATTCCAAATCACAATACACGGAAAAGCGCAAAAAAACACACAAGATCAAATTTTGTACTCTCCCTATTTTTAATATAGGGGTTGCTTTGTTTCAAGTAAAATAGATGTAAACTATTCCAAATGCAAGGGTTTTGAAATATTGAGTTTCTTGGTTTAAAGTAAAAAAAATGAAGAGTAAAATTTTGAAGTATGTGGAATTCATCTTCTATTTTTGGTTTAGATATATGTCTAAAATTAAAATTTTGGAATGACTTGGAAAAATTAATATAAAAGATACCACTTGAAGAAAGAGTTTTATTTAAGGAGATTTTAGCTTTTAATGATTTATATAATAGATCAGATACTAAAAAGTACGAAAGATATATGTATAACTTAGCAAAAAAAAAGAAATAGTAGTAAGGATTTAGTTCAAGTGAATGCAAAAAATACTTTTATTAGAAGAGAAAATTCAATAAAGGTAGATGAGATATTTTGCTATGCTTTTCAATGAAGATTGTGAGAATACGATTAACTTTAGTGACCTTAACACCCTAAATGAAAATAAAGATTTTTTAATTTTATCGACGTATTGGAAAAATTAATGACAAGAATCCTTTAAGGAGAAAAAGGATTCATGTAGCCGACCCCACGTAGTGGGATAAAGGCTTGATGTTGTTGTTGTTGTTGTATTGGAAAAATTAAAGTTAGAGAGGCTTTAAAAAAAATAAAGCGTGGAAAAGCAAATGGACCTGATGATATTCCAATAGAGATGTGAAAAAATTTAGAAGATGAAGAAATTTCTTGGCTTACTAAATTTTTTAGTGTTATTTTGACGACAAAAAATATATCATATGAGTGAAAAATAAGTGTGTTGATTCCTATTTTTAAAAATAAAGGTGATGCACAACATTGTGAATTATAGATAAATTAAGTTAATATGTCATACTTTAAAACTATAGGAGAGAGTTATGGAGCATAGGTTACGACGTGATATTAATATTTCTCAAAATCAATTTGGATTCACGTCAAGTAGGTCTACTATGGAAACTATACATTTATTAAGAGGTTTGTTGGAGAAGTATAAAGAGAATAAGGATCTGCATATGATATGTATTGATTTAGAGAAGACATATGGTAAAAGTTCCAAGAGAATTGCCCAAGTGTTATAGGGATACTACTAGGGTGAGGACAACACCTAGGCATGACTTTAAGTTGACAAAATGACAGCTAAATGTGGCTGGAACAGTAAGGACAGCAGCCTACACTAAGGGTGTAGTTATCCTAAGCACTTAGAAGAGTTATGGGTTTGATGGCAGCACTAAGACACTGTATAGATTGACTTAACTCCCCTAAATGCATGCAGGAAATCCATGGGCAGCAACGAAAACAGTGAAATAAAATTATCTAGGCGATGATATGCATGCAAATTTTTAGGACTAATGCTTGGCTAGACCTTAGATGGTAGTGAGGCCTGCAATGCTTTATGGTGCCGAATGTTGGCCTTTAAAAGAGAAGCATAATACTAAGTTAAGTGTGGCAGAGATGAGGATGCTCAGGTGGATGAGTGGCTTTACCCTTAGAGATAGGATACGAAATGAGCATATACGTGAAAAGGTTGGAGTAGCTCCAGTAGAAGATAAGATTAGAGAAAGTCGCCTTAGATGGTTTGGTCACATAAAACGGCGGCCTTGCGATGACCCGGTTAGGAGAGTAGAGGTATTAGATTTGACTTATGTTAAGAAAGGTAGGGGTAGACCTAAAAAGACTTGGTTAGAAAATATTAGGAATGACCTTTCTTTATTAGATTTAAACGAGAATTTGACTTTTAATAGGACACAATGGAGAAAAAGGATTCATGTAGCCGACCCCACGTAGTGGGATAAAGGCTTGATGTTGTTGTTGTTGTTGTTGTTGTTGCTTGGCTAGACCTTAGGATGTTTTTCTAGCACATGTCATGCATGCCTAACATGCTCTGATACCAAATATGATGTGAGACAAACAAGAATTGCATAGAAATATTAAAAGATACACGATACTTGCTATTTAAGAACAATGTTTCGTAAGGCGAGATTAAAGAGCTCTCAATCGTCAATTTATTATGGTAAGCAATTACAAGACTAGAAGTTTAGAACAAATTAAGATAGATCTGAAATTATCACAGTAAAAATAAATATGTTGTAATAAAATCCCACGGTTGATGTTTAGAAAGTTCATGATGGGTTACCATTCTCACTCAATCACTCTTAGGCTTAGCGGTTGAAGATGAAGCATACGATGAGAGAAATTGCCACTAGGAAGATAGTACCAAAGTTCTTCGTCGATGGAGAGGTAGCCACGGACGAAGAAGGGGTAGATCTCCCAACGAGAAGTCAAGGCTTCTTATGCTTTTGAGGATCGATCGTATGTGCTAAGCAATAGAGGATGCGCTTGACATATCTTTCCACTGTCTCGTCGTATTCCAATCGGGGTCATAGAAAGCAGAGAGAAGAATGTCAATCTCCCCACGATCGTTGTAAGCGAAACCGTGATCAACCTCGGGATCGGCCATTCGACATTGAAGAGGGCGTCGTCTTCTTCTCTTTGCTTCAAAACTTCCCAAGGGAGGGAGCAAGAAGAGGGGCGGCCAAAGTAGAGAGAGAAAGGGCCAGGCGGTTCGGGTGAGGGTTCGGAGTGATTTAATTTCAAAATCTGAAATTAGGTTCAGATTTTTGAATTAAATTAGGCTGAGAGAGTTTCAAATTTGAAATTTGAAATAAATGGAGATGGGGGAGGGAATTGGGGAAGTGATTTAATTAATTGGATCCTTGATTGGATACCAAATTCCAATTAATGAGATTGGAGAGAGAGAGAGGGTGGCCGGCCCTATAGGGAGGAATTTAGGGAGATTTAATTACTTGGATTGTGGGCCCAAGTAATTAAATAAATTAGAGTGGGAAATCTGAAATTAATTTCAGATTTGTAAGGCTTTATTGGTTGCCTAATTAGGATAGTAAATTTAGGAGAGAATTTAATCCAAATCAATTTTGAATTTGAATTTTGAAATCCCTCCAAATTTTATTACCTAAATTAGGAAAGTAATCAATACAATCAATGGGGATTCATGGTTGGTGGTAAGGCCGGCGGTATGGTGAGGAGGAGGTGGCGTGGTGGTGAGGCTCGGGTGGAGGCCAAGGGGCGGCGGGAGGGGCTGGAGTGGACGGTGGGTTGGGGTGGTTATCGGGTAGTGGGGGATTTGAGGAGAACAGGAGGGGTGGGCGGCGGTGAGAGTAGGGAGCCGGCGGGATGTGGGGAAGGGAGAGAGTTGGAGGGGAAAAGAGGGGGGAGCGAGGGTGGAGCTGTGAGCCTCGGACTCTTCCAAAGGCTGAAGGGTATTGCAATCGCCTCTCCTAGGCTTTCATCTTCACTCAAGCACTCAACATTGGAGAAAACAAAGAGAACTTCAGAATTTCATTTATCAAAACATCCCCATTACATAAGAAATGGCCACATATATAGGCCTCAAAATGACAAAGAAAATAAAAGACTAGAATGCCCCTTGGGAAACAATAGTGGCTAACTACTCATAAGGGTAAAAAACGGAAAAAAGACTGAAAATAAAATAACTAATACATAAAATGCATCAATAGTAAATATTCTCCATCATGGCCATCGATCTTCTGTATCGCCTCTGATAGACACGTCGAAACCTCTTATCGATGTCCCCATCATGTTATATCATGGTGTATGCTTTTTTCTGATAATATTCTTCTTGTAGATAAGACTAGAGAGGGAGTTAAAGGCAAACATGAATTATGGAGGTCAAACTTAGAGTCTAAAGGTTTTTGTATGAGAAAATCTAAAATCGAATATACGGAGTGTAATTTCAAAAGTAATAGATCCTATGGGAGGATTGTGATTTTGGTAATAAAGTCAATTAACAAGAGGACATGTTTTAGATATCTTGGGTCTATTGTTCGGAGTGATCATGAAATAGATGGGGATATTATTAGTAGAATTCATGTTGGATGATTGAAATGGAGGAATGCATCGGACTTGTTGTGCGATCGGAAAGTCCCACTAAAACTTAAGGGAAAACTCTATAAGATGGTGGTTAGACCTGCAATGCTTTATGATGTAGAATGTTGGCCATTTAAAGTGAAGCATAATATTAAGTTATGTTGCAAAGATGAGGATGCTCAGGTGGATGAGTGGCTTCACTCTTAGAGACAGGATACAAAATGAGCATATATGTGAAATGGTTGGAGTAACTCCAGTGGAAGATAAGATTAGAGGGAGTCATCTTAAATGGTTTGGTCACATAAAACAACGACCTTCCAATGACCCGATTAGGAGAGTAGATGTAATAGATTTGGCTTATATTACGAAAGGTAGAGGCAATCCTAAAAAGACTTGGTCAAAAAATATTAGAAATGGCCCCACTTTATTAGATTTAAATGACAGTTTGACTCTTAACAGGACACAATGGAGGAAAACAATACATGTAGCCGACCCCACATAATCAGATAAAGGCTTGATGTTGTTCTTGTTGTTATGGAATTCATCTTCTAGTTCAATTTTGGTATATTTCAAAATTGATAGATTTAATCGAGTTTGAACTACACTATAAATTCTCAGTCATCGTCATCATGGCCACAGACACTCACCACCTATTGTCGCCACCCGCCACTACCCCCATTAGCCCTTCCTTGCCATTGCCCCAGCCCCCGCTTACCGCCACCCTATTGGCCACCGCCTGCCACCACCATCATTGGACTTTTTACAATACATTCATTTTTCTTCAAGTCAAATAAAAAAAAATAATTACCTACATTTATTTTACACTCATCCAAATAAATCTAAAGTATTTCAAATATATTACTTTCCTTTTATACTATTTTTTTCAGTAAATCAAATGGTCACTAGATAAAAAAATAATGCATTTTGATGCAAAATAAAAAAAAAAAACACTTTATTTATTCAAATGATAATTTAAAAGTTAACTTAAATCCATTGGATACTGGTTTCCTTGGCCTAATCTATGGCTTCCAACACTCCCCCTCAAGCTATAGAAAATAGATGTCTTCACCTTCGAGATGATTTCATGAAATATTGGTCCACTTAATCCTTCTAATAAAAACATCTTCTAATTAACTTCTTGTGGGCACATAAGACATGCAGATTAAATTATTTTTTCAATTCTTATGTAGGCTCCGAAAATTTGTGCCCAACCTCTCCGCAACCGCTTTATTTTTCGTGTCGGCGAGGAAAGTTTTAACGTGTAGGTTCCAAGGTAAATTTTCAGAAGGCAGATTGGATTTTAGATAAGGCATTACCTAGAGATTTTTCCTCATTTTGCGATGATTTTATGATTTGAGTTCAAGTTTCCTATAGGCGCAAGCCCCTAAAGTTAATTACCCCTCCCAATAACAATAGAGAACTTTCAATTAAGGCTAGTAGTCGAACAAATACATAATATCTGACATATAGTAGCAGCAAAATTTGATATCTGGAAATTGAAATTTTATCACCACGCACTTAAAGCGGATGGTGGGGGGAATGATGATGAACCCAATAAATATCCCATGGTTTTGTCGACCCGGGTTATCATGGTCCCTAGTCTACTTAGAGGAGGTAGTCGACCGAACCTGACTGAAGGATCCTTATCGATAGCTATTGGTTGCTTTGTCCTAGGGTACCTTGTAGACTTTGGATGGATATTTACCTAAGGAGACATATTTGAACCCAACTTAGCTGACAAAAGGCTTTGTGCCCTATCAAGGCATAAGGAACGGGTCATTTGATGTTAATCACACCCTCTCTTTTCTTTTTTTTGCAACCAAGCTTTGACCAACCACTTACATGAGATATGTAATCTAAGAGCAAGTAGAGACTTACCTTAGGTTACAAATGACCAAGCACTGTAAGGTCTCTTAAGAAATTATATAAAGTCTCGGAGTTTTTCAATTTCTTCATTGTTGAGTTTTCCTTGTACTTAAATATGGTTGGTTAGCTCTATCAAATGAGTCTCAGCCTGAGAGTTTTGTTTACCCCAACTTATGTTCCTAACGTATGCAATTTTCTTTATGGCTGATATCATTTGCATTGTTTTCTCTATCTTAGATGTCCTTTACATAGTTTTCATCTCAGACAATCACAAGCACCAGATCCCTCGACTTAGTAACTATTTCTTCCCTTGGGGGTTGCCAGCATGACAAGAAGACGAAAGAAAGGTATTTGACACCAGTTGGCTTGCACGATCATAATAGAACCTTAATACCACCAGAGACATACGCACGCTTGTACCCACACCATACTACTTCCACCTTGAACAACAATACCAACCACCGACCACCTTTTTCAACCACTGGAAATCAGTAGTCAAGCCTAGAAAAGTCCATGGAAAAGGAGTGAGAGATCTAACAATCGATTGCGATGAAGCTGCAAACTTCGCTACCATCTCCTTCCCCCTTCCCAACTCTCCAATACCAAGGAAAGGAAATCCACGAATCCACCCAAAATAGGGAACCCCTTCCCTAATTGAGGATAATCTGAAAATAACTTATTGTAAAATAGAACTCTATCTAATGAAACAACAAAGTTGTTTAAATAGGCCAGCCACTACTAAAGATTATAAAACACCTATTTATTAATCTAACCATTGAAAAGAAACATGTCTCGTTAAAGAAAGATGATTGGAAAAAAGGTCTCTTTAGAATAATAGAGACTATAACTATAGTAGTAGAGATGCAATCAAGAAATGATGAGGACGAAGGGTGCGATCGTAGAAGGATCAGTGAACGCGATGATGAAGAGCCATTTCTATAATGTTGTGGGTCGACTTCATGCTGAAGTCGCAGGAGTCATCAAGTGGCAGCAATGAAAGGCAAGAGTAGGAATCGTCAATTAAGTATTAATGATGATGATGATGATGAAGGTTGAGAGCAGGAATCAACAACGAGACTTCTTAGGCTCATTTGGTGTAAGTGTCGATGAAGGGTGTTGAAATTCCTAACATGATTTCCATGCCCAAATAGGTTTTGGATTTCCTTGGAATGATACATGGGATTTTAATTTCCTTTCTTGGAATAAATCCATGGGATCATGGTTTCCTTCTTTGGCATGCATTCTTGGCAACCTCATTTTCTTCTTTCGCATAAACTTGTGGGTTCCAACACCATGAATTCTAAGAACTGAATTGAAAGAACTTGTAGGAATATCCCAAATCTGATTAGGCAATTAAAGCAATAGAGAACACATCCCGCTATTATAAGAATCATAATTATACGTGTCAAAATCTCAGTCATCCCTTAGCATTTGATCCCACAGTCAGGATGAGAATCCGTGGGAGGCTCACTTGGATCAGGCCAATATCCTTCTATATTTGGGTAGCTGAATTAGGAAGGATTATATTGAAACAATTATGTATCAATTAGAAGTTATTTATTTCTTTATTAAGACATCTTGTATAGATCTATAAATATGAATAATTTTGTATAATAAGTAGAAGGTATTTTTACCCTTCTCAAATTCTATGAATTCTAACATGGTATCAGAGCCGATCGGGAGGCCTTCATTGCCGAACGATCCAACCTTCTGAAGCTGTAAGAGGCCGCCGATTCTGCCAGACGGAAAGTGCCGATTCCGCCAGTTGCTGCCGCAGATGGAAGCCTTGACTCCGTCAGAAATATCGTCGAAGGAGCCTCGACGAACATCCACGAAGGAGACGAAGGAAATGAAGGAGCAGAAGTGTCGTACCCGTTCGGAACCGTCCGTGCGGAAGACGAAGCTGATCGGAAGCCCGATCGACACCTGTGACTCGCGGGACAAAGCCAACTATCCGACTCGCGGGAGGAAGCCACTACGACTCGCGGGACATAGCTCGTGATCGACACGCCTGCGTGTGACTTGGGAGATAGACACCACCTTCTGCCGTTCAGAAGGCTCGCATGCAAGATTCGCAAGTCTGGAAACCTCGTCTGGAGAAATCAATCGAAATCGGAAGCTTCGTCTAGAGGCTCGCACACATGGACCTGCTCTTGCGACTAAAGGGACGGAATCTTGCCCGTGCCTAGCTTGCCCCGATCTGAGCCTTAAAATCAAGGCTGGGCCGGTTCGGTTTAATAAACCGAGAAAGCCTTAAAAAGTGAAAACAAAAACCAGCCTTCATTACTGATATAAAATCGGCCTTTATTGCCGTAACTTAAGATCAAAGGGATCTTATTTTGGAAGCCTTCATTGCTGTCCAAAATCCAATAGATAGTCTTCATTACTATCAAAAACTATCGAACTTTTGAAGAATATTGATTCTTTTACCGGCCTTCATTGTCGGAATCGCTTGTGATATACGAATCAAAGAAAGCAGAGAGGAGAAAGCGGCCTTCATTGTTGTTGGAGTCGTGCGGTCCAAACAGCTTGTGCCCTCTATTTTGTGCAAGCTCTATTTTGTGCAAGCGGCCTTCATTGCCGTAGGACATCGAACGAGAGTCAAGTAAGTCCAAACCGCTCGTGCCCTCTGTTTTGTGGTTGTGGCCTTCATTGCCAAAATTTGGAGAAATATTAGTCCTTCTACCAGCTTTTATTGCCAGAATTATGAAAAAATACATATTCCTATCATCGGCCTTCATTGCCAGAATGTTGAGGAATACTAGTTTCCACAACCGGCCTTCATTGTCGGAATTCTCGGGTGGTTGATATCCTATCCATAACCAATGCAGCTCTACCTTTGAGTGAGTAATTGCAAGCTGGTCTCCAGCTTGAGTAATTAACTAATTAATCATAATTATAATTAAATAATTATTAAATATAATCAATAACAATTAGGCATGGTTAATAATAGTTAATAAATAATTTGATTAAATATAATTATTAATAATTAATCATTATTTATAATAATTAATTATAAATAATTATACTTAATTATATCTAAACCTATCTATGAAATGATTTGAGCAGGATTTGAGCTGAATCCCATCGGGTTCACCAGATCTGGCCGAATAAGCGCGCGTGAGGGAGAGAGTTACCTTCACAGAGAGCAGCTCTTGTCGCCTTTCCCGATCAAAATGTTGTAACCTCCGATCCCTACAAGAAGGGAGTCGTGGAATGGAGGCTAGGGCAAGGCGTCGGTCACAGGTAAGAGAGGAGATCGGGTGACTGGGTTCGGTCGCGGGAAGGAGAGGAGATCGGCTGCTGGCGTTGAGTGCGAAATGGAGGAAGGTAGATCTCTCTCTCTCTCTCTCTCTCTCTCTCTCTCGGCGTAGGAAGAAGAGGGCACGGCTTTGGTGGAGGTCGGCGGCCTGAGGAGGTTGAAGAGCGAGTGGCTTCGGGCAAGAGAAGTAAGGAGGTGTCGGGAGCTCGATCGCGTGTAAGAAGCAGCAGCCGAAGGAAGTCTCTCCCTCTTCGTTTTATAGACGCGAAGAAGGCAAGGATCGAGGCCTGCGAAGGATTTTCGGGAATCGACGTAAACGGCGCTGCATGTACAGTGCTTTTCGGCGAGATTTCAGGCAGCTCTCTCTCTCTCTCTCTCTCTCTCTCTCTCTCTCTCTCTCTCTCGTCTGGATCGGAAGAGCTGAGAGGGCTCGGCTTGAGGGAATAAAGGGGAGGTCGTGGAGGAAGAACGAGAGGAGAAGAGCTCGGCAGCCTGCAGGGATTTGGCGTGTGGAGTCGGGGAGAGCAGGAGGTCGGGAGGTGTTCGGCTTCTATTTAACGACGCTGAAGAGATGCGATCGAGGCACTGCGGTGTCGCGTGATACCTGGAAAGCGATCGCGGACGGCGCCGAATCGGCGCAAATCTCGGCAGAATTTGAGGATCCGACGGGTAAGATGTATGTATGCAGGATTTTTTTTTTCTTCTATACAGAGGTTAACAAATGCCCCCAAACAAATTTGATACGCGTCTAGAGCGAATCGCGTTTGTTGTAAGCTATTTGACCCTGTGGATCTCTAGATATTTGTTCTAGATGTCACACTAGGTTTTTTCATTTAGTGGATCTCCAATTATTTGCTTGGATGTCACACTAAAATTTTCTTTCTCAATAGATCTCTTCGATATATCAAGAGATGGTTGAGATATTGATTTCTTTTGTCCTGTGCTTTGTGCTGCGGACATTAATGGAGAATCGCCTGATTTGTCTTTGTTGACTTGTCAGAAGATTTTTGTACCTTCGGCCCTATGCTTCTAGCTTTGGCGGGCTTGTTGAAGGGGTGGATGCCGACGACCTAAGAAATTGATTGTAAAAACTGAAACACTCCAACATCAACAAGTAAACAGATGAAAAAATTCTGAGCAACATAAAATTTTAGAACATGAACAAAAAACCGTCAAATTGATCTTGAATCTTTAAAATTGCATCTGGATTCAGGTAAAATTATTTGTCAAACATTTTAATACAAAAGCAGACTACCAGAATGGAGAATACAGTTAACCTATGTTAGCCAGTCTTAACAGACAGAAGAAGCAAGGGATCATATTTTACCTGTGTTGTATGGTTGCACCAATCATCGCACAGTCAACTAATGAAGGAAAAACAGAGGAAGGAACAAATAAATCAGGACAGTATCGAATACATCTTGATGCCAATAGATAACAATCATCTGCTATATCAGGTCTAGCCGTGAAATCCTGCATTCAAGACATAGAAATAAGTGTAGAACTAAAAAGTACAGATTACCTTGGAGTGAAGGAAACAGTAAGTTATAATTATTACTTGAATTGTCAAAAGAAGTTTTGTTGTATGACTGAAAAGCATTTCTATTAAGCTCTGGAGGTAGCTTGCACAAGATGGATCAGATCCAAATATCTGGTAGTGCAAAATGGTCAAGCAAAGGAAAAAGCAGCTCTAAAGTATAACATTTTAATCACAGCTAAGAAAACCTACTTTTATAACTTCACTTGATAGATAAAGAAAGCAAGATTGGTTGTGTTGCTGATACAATGCCTGGATTGTTTCTAGAATTGCACCAATTGTGATGCCCATAAATTTTCCAGATGTTCTTACCTATAAGATAGGAAAAACTTTCAGGGTAAAATAACGAAGTTTCAAATAAAGCTACCATGTGCAACATAGAGGTTTTTCCATGTCCATTGAACCACAGAAAAAGTGAATAAAAAACCAGCAGTATTTGTCAACACACAGAACTTGCTCATTTCCATGCATGGAGAAACGCACAAGAGAAGTCAATTAATTAGGAAAACAAAATGGATTCATGGTTAGCCACCACAGCATAAATGATACCAGGAAAACAAAGAATAAAAAGTTTCTAGCTGAAACTTATCATCTCCAACAAAAGGTACTACATTAAAAAACTAGAAGGGACTAAGTTTGAACCATATGCTTTAAGGTCTCACCTCTCGTTCTTATGAATAAGCAACTTAATAGCCTGGAACAAGTTTTATAAATCCAAACTGTGATTGATTAGACCAATGGAAACCATAGGATTCAGCCATCAAACTAGGATACCTTTCAAAAACTAGAGATTATTAGAGGCATCTAACAATACACAACAACAACAACATCAAGCCTTTGTCCCACTAAATAGGGCATGCTACATGAATCATTTTTCACCATTGTGTATTGTTAAAAGTCAAATTCTCATTTAAATTTAATAAAGAAAGAACATTTTTCTAAACAAGTCGTTTTAGGTCTACCTCTACCTTTCTTAACATAAGTCAAATCTAATGCCTTAACCTTCCTAACCGGGCATCTAAAAATAATGTACATTAATCTGAAAACAGAGCTGAATTTCCTTTTTGCAACAAGAAACATGGAATTGCCACATTTTTATGTTTACAAATCAAGCCACATATGATCCTCATAAATATAGTTGAAAATTTCAAAGATAGGAAGGGGAACATAATCCAATGGAACGTGCTATAGATCATGTGATTTAACGATCACAAGAAACAACATAGAAAGGTTAGCTCACATGCATGAATAAAATACAAGCATCAGCTTAAATCAAACTCCATCAACTACAATCACCAATAAACCCTCACAACAAAAGTTTATCAACATTTTGCACTTGTTCTTACAATTAACAAGTTTTACAACTTGAGCTTCAGCTCCCATTGGCAGAAAACACAGCTTCATACTATGTTTCATAGCAGTTATGCAACCATGAAATAAACTAATTGATGAAGAAGTAAATACCAATTCCAAAGCTTGCTCAGTTGGATGAGTAGGTTTACTCTTAGAGACAAGGATACAAAATGAGCATACACATGAAAAGATTGGAGTAGCTCCAGTGGAAGATAAGATTAGAGAGAGTCGCCTTAGATGGTTTGATCACATAAAATGGCAGCCTTCCGATAACCCGGTTAGGAAAGTAGATGTATTAAGTTGGACTTATGTTAGAAAAGATTGAGGTAGGCCTAAAAAGACTTGATTAGAAAATATTAGAAATAACCTTTCTTTATTAGATTTAAATGAGAATTTGACTCTTAACAAAGCAAAATGGAGAAAAAAGATTCATTTAGCCGACCCCACATGGTGGGATAAAGGTTTGATGTTTTTGTTGTTGTCTTTCTCTAAATCTATAGCTCTAAGTCTATAAGGAAGGATGTGAAGTCACAAGGAGTGCGGATGTATGCCTGATCATTGGATTTACTCCATCGATAGTGATTAACTAGCCACCTTGGATTATAATGATTAGCAATTCATAAATAGAAAATGCCATAATAACTCTTTCGCCCATTTTGTTTATGCTCTACCACTCGCTCTCTTGTCTCCTCCTCTCATAGTCGCAGAGCCTCTCTTATATATTTCTTATCTCAAATGTCTCTAGTTGCCTACATAGCTCTCTCTCTCCCTCCTGAGCCACATCTCTTTCTCTCAAAGACAACATCCATCACCGCTCTTTTTTTGCATGTATTCTAGAATCCCAAGCCAGAAAGTCTGATGTAGGCATGGGGGGTGTCAAAACATCTCCATTGTTTCTTGGACTTCGCAAGCTTTGGATGTGCTATTTGCTTGGGTTCTTTTAGTCTTTTGGGCTGCTGTTGCTCTCAGGTTGGGCCTTGGATGCTTTGGTTTTGAGTTGCGTTCTTTGGGAACTTCTTGGTTTTAGCTCATAAATGCTTGAGCTAAAGCTTTAGCTCATTATTATGAAAAGTTTTTTACTGGATAGCTCATTATTGGAGTGGAATTATTGCCCATTTTCCTTTCCCCTTCCCTGAGTCTCTTCGGTTTGTTCCCTGGCTACTTTCTCGTGGCTTCTCCTTCCCGGTTTCTGTGTTGGCTTTTCGGATCCCTCCCTGGCTGTGTTCTCGTGGCTTCTCCTACCTGGTTTCTGTGTTGGTTCTTCGGGTCCCTCCCTGGCTATGTTCCTGTGGCTTCTCCTACCCGATTCTTGTGCTGTTTTTGGGATTTGTTTTGTGTTGACGGCTGGTCTTCCTCTTCCCCTTTCCTAATTGGTTTAAATGGGGGTTTTATGTGGCTGTTTGGCTCCCCTTTTTCTTTTATAAATATTAGGTATTTTGTATTCAAAGAGAGGATGATATATGGCTGATTTTTGGACATGAAAACATGAGGGTTTTTTTGGAAAAGCTTAAGAGCTTGTTCCACTTCTTCTTCTTTTTCTACTTCTTGGGAAGACTTTCGAGCTTCTCCTATCTTCGTCTTGGACTTCTTACCTCTTTCTTCTCTCCACAAATTCGACGCCACTTGTATCCTTCTTCTCAAGCAAGGAAATGCAGCTTTAGGAGTTTATGTTTTTGTTTGTAAGCGTCAAGAGTTGTAAGAGTCATTTTTATTTTATAAAAGTTGTAATTTGTCTAATTTATCTTTTTTTTTGGAATTTTGTGTAATTTTTATTTCCAAGGAAGAGTTAGTTTTTGCTTGCAAAAAAATTGGGCTTTTCCTAATTTTTTGCTTGCATCAAAGTCCCTTTTCCTATCTAATTTTCTTTTATTATAGCTCTCATACATATGGTTTTAGAAGAATTGTGAGTGCAGTTGTTATTATTAGTATGCTGGATTCTTATATGTAAGGTTATGATTATTAGAGGTGTTCTGATATTGTTAAAGTTTGGGTGTGCTCTTGCCTATAATGTGTTGCCTAAGTTTTGAATCGTAACTCCTTTATTCATTCCTAGATTTTGTTTATCTCTGTATCTTAACACCATTCTTCTTTTTCTCTTTGTTGGCCGACTATGGCCTGTTTACGTTTGTTATTTTGCTTCCTATTCTAGTTCCTTTAATTGGAAATTGTATCTCCTAAAATATCTATAAACCTACCTATTGGAATAAACGAATTGAATTATTTTCCACCTGCTTTTCAACATTAAGTGCATCCACCTAATTTCTACATTCAGCCAGCAACAATTGGTTGCATCTCTGGTTTGAAGAATAATTCAGACCATAACTTTCTTTCAGTAAGTTTCCTGATAAAAGTTAAATATTTTGTCTTGCTTAATCAAATTGAACAAAACATTTAGCATTAAAAAAAAAAAGCTTGAGACCCAACGAGATTTGACTCTCGAAAACATTAGCTCCACAGTTGATAACTTTTCAACATTCTCTTTACCATATATTGGATGAATATTAACATCTTAAGAAAATTCTAGAACATAAATTACTTATCGACATCAATGAAAAGACTGCAACTAAAGAGTCTAATCGTGCTTGAAGGCCATATATATACATTACGCTGCAATTGATGGGCTCTAACAAGAAAGTATCATATAAATTCAAAAGATGTAATAATATAAACCAGTTCCTTGCATAGCTTAGGATTAATCAGTAACCAATTTTATAGATACTTACAGCATATTTACAGGCACGACATAAGGACTCCATTGTCCTCGTGTCCCAAGCACGGCTACAAAAGATCACATGTTAATTAAACAAAGGTCATAATAACGAGAAAATTGCACATATATACTTGAAGAAGGAAACCAGCTTTTGGTTCTTACTGATCAAATATAGTTTTGAAAAGCGGCCAAAGCCTTTGCACAGCACCTGCCACGACTTCAGGTAGTTTAACATTCCTGAAAATTTGCCCAGTAAATTAATAGAGAGCTTCATTTAAAACAACACCAATGAACAGATCTGATAAATACACAATTTATTACCTGAAAATGCAAGCTAATCGGTCAATATGAAAAGTAAACTGCCTTGCTGGTATTTGTTGAAAGGCACCTCCTTGACCAATCATTTCCTGTTTGTTCAATCAAAAAAATGTTTATGTCAAACTTGATTAGATGGTACCCCCAATCTTTTTGGGGGCGCAAGTATAAAATATCATATAGATAAATCTAACTTGAAGTGGAGTAACAGTTGGAAGACAAAGCAGCTCCAATGCCTTCTTGGCATGCTCTGTTGGGAGTTCCGTTATAACCACACTAACAAAGCAAATTCAAAACACAGGTTAAATATAGATTATAATTGCCACAGTACCATATAAAAAACAAACAGTACAACAAATAAGTCAATGGAAAAAATCGAAATGCATCTGGGATATTGAAAAGGTCAATTACCTTAAGGCTTCAACCAAGTACATTGAGTCGTCAGCTGATACTTTATAGCCACCTTCACCACTAATTGCTATATGGTAGATATGGAAAAGACCATCCAATGATCCCGAAAACTGCTTTCTGCAATCTACATATAAGCACAACTTTACACAGCTCGCAATAAAAAGATAAACTTAAAAAAAAATCCATCCCCATCAACAATTAAGACAACCATACAGAAAGTACATACGAGAATGTGTTATACTCATTCTTCTAATGATCATTTCATACAATAATTTTTTACAGCAGCACGAGTAGTTTCACTTTCACCTACACCACCGTTTGGACAACCGGAACATTTCATTGCCCCATCTACCCCCATCTTTCTCATTTCCTAGTATTGTTACGAATTCATCAACATGCTCAGTACAAATGATGCCAATCACGTTGCACAGAATGTATGCTAAAAGACAACTGCACACTATAAAAGGTAGCTAGCGAGAAAAATATTGTTTCAATAATATTTAAAAATAAAAGTTAGTTGATTGTAGACACAAAAGAATTGAAAAAAATGGAAAGAAGTTTTTGAGAGAGAGGAGTCTGACATGAATGTATAACATAAAATTAAATTTCATAAATACAATAAAAAAAATTTCCATTCCTGCAGTCATAGTAATTCATCTGACTTTCCTTCCACTTGTTAATTAATTTATAGAAGGAAACAAATAGAATTAAAAAAAAAAACATTTTGAATGAATTTAGCTTTGCTACAGAATGAGTGATGCAAACAAAGATGACCCAACAATTTGGATCATAAGCATGAATATTGTTGTTATTACTACGTTTTAAGGTTTTCATAATTTGCACATGGGCTAAACAAAACTGAAAAAAAAGTGGGAATATAATTCTAATATACCTTCACAGATGAATTTGAATGCAAGAGTGGCAGCGGCTGCAGACTCTTCTGAAGTGCTCATGCCTTTAGTAAGAATATCAACTAGAGGAGGTAGGATTGGATGTTCAACTGGAGCAGAATTTATCCATTTTGAATAGGCTCCAATTGTAGAACAAACTGTTAAGCATCAACCAACAGGGAATAAAAAAGATGATAAGTTATATTTTCAATTAAATTATATAAAAAAATTTGAAACCAGGGAATCCCCATTGCAGAAAAAAGTACCAGTTTGAAGTAATTGAGGTTGGTGGGGGAGTTTTGCCAGTAATGCCATAACCTGAGATTTCGTAGAACAGCAACTAAGCTAATAAGCACTTGAACAATAGTTCTCTTTTATAGAAGAATGAAACCTCATTCTGTTGACCATAAAATTTCAGCATGCTAGACAATGCAAAATGGTGGAGATGGGGGCCTGCGGCTGCTATGTCAAGATGGTTCTTAGTTCTCTAAAGCAACTCATGATGTTAGTGCATCCAATATGTTTCTTTTACAGGATCCTAGAGATAGGTTTACAGATCAGTATCCTTTTATTAATAGGATGAAAAACCGTGCCTAGCATAGCCAAAAATTGGAGTTAAATTACTGTCATAAAATCAGACTGCACGATAATGTGTTTCTAGGCAACTATATTTAAAAACAAGAAAAAAATTATTTCGATTTCCAGATTTAAAACAAGAAGCTTCAAATGAAAGATATAAAAATTTCATTAAGATTAGGTGTCATTGTTCTATGCTTGTAAATTAAGTGTGTTGCAAATTAGCAGTAATAAGATTAATCAAGCTGAGTCAGCCTCTACTTTAGTATTGTTACACGAGTCAAAGGCAAGTAGACAGGCAAAAGTATAAGGAAGAGAAAATAAGAGATTTGGACGCATAAGTAGATTGGGTTATGGCTTCAACCTTTAAATGGTCACAAAAGTAAAGATATTCAGCCTAATTTAGAAGTTGAAATTTTGAAATCATCATGCCATGCAACCAGACTACTTGAAAAAAAGGGGTCTTGCTACCCAAAATTTTACAAAATCAGATTATTGTAACGATGCCTTTCATAAATACACGTAATACACCTGGGGTAATATTTCCACTTCCTGTAGTGAAATGGACTTCGATATAGCTTGGATACAGTATAGTGCTGCTTCTACAGGTTGCCATTTGTAGTTTTCATCATTACTGCAATTTCCAACTGCCTGTGATCAAGAACCAGTAGAATATACTCTGTTAAAGAAGAACGAGGTAGTGTCAATCACAACGTCATCTGATAATTTTAAAGAAACAAGCTATCACCATTGCCTTTAATAAGTTGCATTTCATAAAATCATCAATTCCGTGAATAACAATAAGTCATTATTTCATGATTAACCATAAATCAACTTAGTTGACTAAGTTTGCTCTAGCCACCAATTAAGTTTACAAAAAAAACTTGTAAAATGCTAACAGGGTTGAAAAAAAAAACTACAAAACAAATGTTAATATTAGTACCAAAAAAGTAATAGAATGCAAGAATGGTAAAAAAGCATGCATGGGAGAGTGTACTAGCGTATACTACAATTTTCTTAACACCAGAGACTGGTGATTGTTTGCACATTGATGAAATCTTACAACTGAAAAACAACTCTACGTACTTTATGCCCATTTATCACCTCCACACCATAGTGTCTTCTAGTCACATGACGACAGCGACATCAAGATCAATCAATCATCACCATCATCATTAGCCTTATCTTGACTATTTGTGGGCAGCATTATTGCTGTAGAATGAAAAGCAAGCAATGATTAAAAATTAGAAATCTAAAATTAATTCCAGCAAATAGAAAATCTGAAATTAATTTGGGAGGAATTGATTGAGGAGAGAATTAATTTGAGGAAGCAAAAAGGGAAAGAGAGGGAGAGAGAGGGTCGGCGGTTATGGGAGTGAGGAGGGGATGTGGGAGGGAATTAAGGGATTGAGATAGATTGCCAATCAAAGCCAATCTAAATGGAGAAAGAGGCTTTAATGCAATTGACTCTCTAAATTAAATTTGAATTTAGTTGGCCTTGATTGGAGGGACTTCTCTAATATAACTTCTCTTATTTTAGGAAAGAATTTTAAATTCGAATTGAATTAAAATCTGAAATTAAAACCTTCCTTATTTAAGATACGTCACATATGGAAAGTAATCAATTAGGAATTTGAAATTCTTTAATGGACATTGATTGGAAATGTAATTAGGAGCCTTGATAGAAATAGGATTTAGAAAGGTGAGAGGTAGGGCCGGCAACTAAAGGAGGAAGGGAGGAGTTAGAAAGGATTTCATAAAGTTTCCAAGCAAAGCCAATTTAATTAAAAGAGATTTAATGTCCATATCCCTTTTAATTTGAATTCAAATTCAAAATGATTTGATTGAGAAACTTTTCAAATATAACTCATGTTAAATTAGGAAAGAATTCAAATTTGAAATTAATTCAAGATTGAATTAATATCCTTCCAAATTCATCATGATCAATTTTAGGAAAGTAGTAATATTGAAAATTTTGGAGGCAAAGGAGGGGAGATGTGGTCGGTGGCTAGGAGGGGATTAGGGTTAGCGCCAGCGGCTAGGAAGGAGGAGAGGCGGATGTTGGGCCGGCAATTAGGAGGAAGAGAGAGGGTGGCCGACAGCTAGGAGAAAGGAGTGACGATGGTGGAGATGGGGGCCAACGGCTTGGAGAAAGGGAGGGAGTCAATGGAGAAGATAAACCACAAGCCCAAATGCTTCCTGCGGCTGATGGGTAATACTTTGCCCTCACCTAGTGACTTCAAACCACGAGCCCGGACGCTTCCTGTGGCTAGTGAGTAATACGTTGCCCTCACCTAGGGACTTCACCTCTCATAAGAACTCTCAAAGCTCTCAAGAATAAAAGTGCTGAATTTGTTTCTTAATAATCATCCATTACCTCAAAAAAAGATGAGGGGGGCTATAAATAGCCAAAATACAATAATAAGACAAATGATAAAAGTGCCCCCTGGGGTCACATAGGTCTACTCTCTCAAGTGAGGGTAAAAACAGAAAAATGCATAAATAAATCAAAATAAAAATAATAACTCAAAATAAAGTGATACAATCATGGTTGTTGATCTTCGGCTCCTCCTCTATTAAACTTTCACGGTCAGATGTCCTTATCAATTATGAATACTCATCCTCCATTCATTCATATTGAAGATTGGTTGAAGTGTTAATCATGTTTTGTACAAATCCCTTCACTACTTCTATTCATGCTCCCTGTGGATGGCTCTTTTCTGACCTAATTCTTCAACATTAATTCTATCACATGGTCTGTTGATTGGTGCATCATTTACCCTTTGTTGTACAAGTTCAACTATTTAAGTATATTGATCATTATTTTATCTACAACAAATGCTACTCACTTCATTCCTCTAATATAATCATTTATCATGTATCTATGTTTTGCACAATTCCATTTTAACATTGTTATTTAGGTCAAATTCAACATAGCTATTTGGGACATCATAATTAACAACACTAAATCCGTATAACATATCCGACTTAATAGTAATTCTATACATTTATATTCACATCTCCCTAATATTTTCTTACATCTGCAAGCCAAAACATTTCATTCTATTAAATAAAACCAAGAAACTTAAACAAATTAAACTTCGCATTACTTTATCCTTTAATAATATTAGTTGACAATTGCAATATCACGACTAAATTTTCATAAATCCCGTCTATATTCTACTAATGCAAAGCCTTTATCTAGATACTTTCTCCGTTATTCAACTTTTCACTTACTTCAGCCAATTTCTTACCATCCATTAAAACATATATCAACATAAATGAAAAAGCTTGAGAAACAGAAAAAAAATGCAGCGAACAGAAAAAGCAGTTGTGTCAATGAAGGATTAAAAGTGCAATAAGTTCAGTGTTGCATGTCGAGAGACTTATATTTGATTATATTTTGTAACTTTTTAAGGTTCATTTCGTTAGAATCATTTACATGAGTTAATGGGATATTTTTGTAACAAAGGACATCACCGTTGACTGTGAGCTAGGCATTTAGATCAGGAAATGGAAGAAATCACTGTAGTTGAGGAATAGTTTCATGAATTTCACATTGGAATAGATCATCTTTTTACCAGATCCAAGAATCCACATAATTTTTTTTATTCAAAGTTTTGATAGCTAGATTGAAATACCAAAGATTCGGATCTGCTTCAGTTACCACTTACCAGCAATCAGGGCCTCTAATCCTAGCCTCAGCCTTTTTAGTTTCCAAACCACACCATCATCATTATGCTTATATCAGAAAAATTAGCCTCAGCATTTTAGACTCATAATATAAAAAAAAAACTATTATAATATACAAATAACATATTGCAGAAATTATATAGGTACATGAAAAATTGTGAACGTGGTTCATAATTTTTATGCAAACTATGGATACTGAATCAGTTTGAGTGTTTGTATGGTTGAACAAAGAAGAGACCCATTTTTTGGAGTTAAAAATCTTGATAACTAATATTTCATCGGATAAGTTGAGTCCAAGCCACCTCTATCTAAACAAATCCAAATTTGCATTATTTGAGAATAGCATCTAAGAAATGACAAAAGGAGTCAGGCAGGTTAAAAGAGAACAAACATCATCCTAACACTGCTAGGATATCAAACCGGTAATTGCTAAACAGCTTAGCTCATGCCAACAGATCATAGATGTCTGCACACGAAAGATATTGCGATCCTACAGCCATATGGCATACAATACCTCGAATCATATCGCACTATTAACAAATATTAAACCATAATTTGAGCATCATCAATGACATCACATTTGGAGAACAGGATATTCCAAAAAAGACATCATGAAGACAATAAATCATGAGTCACTGGCTTGGAAAAACAATACAAAAGAGAATGCATGAAACCTACAAGATAAACCTTGAGCAGCAAGAAATAATAACACAATATTAAATGTCTATGAAAGAAATAAGAGAAATACAGAACACCGGAGAAGAAAAAATTGTAAAGCACTAATAAGTTCATACTTGCATCACTGCATCTCACATTTGTATATTGGAAGAGTATGAGGTACTTACCAAAGACAACAATAATCATTGCATCTTGTTTGCAATGGCTTTATATAAAAATAATAAGAGATACGTGTGCCATGTAAGATAAAGCATCATTACTCACAGAAATAAACGTGCTGCTACGCAAAAAGGTGTTGCAGATGATTATGTAGCCATGGAGGTAGTGTGCTCATTATTGGGCAATAATTTGTGTTTCATACACAAAGCAAAATTTTGATACGCCATAATTCTGAAGTACAAATTAATGAAGTTGTTCCGTGCAGTTTTGTAAACACTAATGTTCTACTTCAAAAGAGAGTGAATTGCACCCAAGTGAGTCACCTAAGAATGAAAGAACATGAAGGAGAAGCGTGTGATTTAAAAGGTTTTTAAAATGCAAAATACCTGAACCATTCCCAAACAAAGTAGGTACTTTCAATAAGATTAAACATATCAAATGCTATCTTCTGCCAGGGATAAAACCATTATTGTATGTGTCAAAATCTCAGTCATCCCTTGAATTTGATCCCACGGTCAGGATGAGAATCCGTGGGAGGCTCACCTGGATCACGCCAATATCCTTTTATATTTGAGTATCTGAATTAGGAAGGATTATATTGAGGCAATTATGTATCAATTAGAAGCTATTTATTTCTTTATTAAGACATCTTGTATAGATCTATAAATATGGATAATGTTGTATAATAAATAGAAGGTATTTTTACCCTTCTCAAATTATATGAATTCTAACATGGTATCAGAGCCACGACAAAGAAACCATCGGGACAAAGCCGGAAGGATCAAAAACAACCTGCGTGCAGGAAGGACCAAAGCCGAGCAAACCTCCTACTAGCGGGACGAAGCCGAGCAAAACCCACGGGACGGGCCGAGCAAAACCCACGGGACGGGCCGAGCAAACCTCTACGTACGCGTACAAGACAAAGCAGGAGGAAGGAAACGACGGAGCCGATCCAAGCATTGGAACTTCCGATCCGACAGAAGGGAGAAGTCGTCGAAGGAGCGTAGACGAACAACAGGAAAGGAGTCGAAGAAGCACCTCCTATGAAGCACTTGAAGCCGAACAGGAGAGATGTCGAAGGTTGATAGTCGAACAACCAAGAACAAGTCGAAGAAGAGACCGTGAAGCAACGAAGCTGAACGAGACTCCATTGAGAAGCCCGGTCCCGTGCCCTAGTCCCGATCCAAGCCTTTTTTTTTAAGGCTCGGCTGGTTTGGTTTATTAAACCAGGAAAGAAAAAAAATCTTTTTTAGTGAAAAAAAGGAGAGAAAATCTTTATCATTGACCTTTATTGTCGACAAGGAAAATTTTCTCCGAGAAGCCTTCATTGCTGAATTTCTGAGGAATACAAAGTTCCCAACACCGGCCTTCATTGCTGGAATTCTGAGAAATACAGGTTACCACTACCGGCCTTCATTGCTGGAATTATGAGAAATACAGGTTCCCACTACCAGCCTTTATTGCTGAAATTCTGAGGAATACAAGTTTCCACAACCGGCCTTAAATGTCGGAATTTTGAGGATAGTTTTCCATCATCGGCCTTCATTGCCAGCTTTCTCTGGTGGTTGATATCCTATCTATAACCAATGCAACTCTAACTCTGAGCGAGTAATCTCCAACTTGAGGGGGAGTGTCAAAATCTCAGCCATCCCTTGGCATTTGATCCCACGGTCAGGATGAGAATTTATAGGAGGCTCACCTGGATCACTCCAATATCCTTCTATATTTGGGTAGTTGAATTAGGAAGGATTATATTGAGGCAATTATGTATCAATTAGAAGTTATTTATTTCTTTATTAAGACATCTTGTATAGATCTATAAATATGGATAATTTTGTATAATAAGTAGAAGGTATTTTTACCCTCTCAAATTCTATGAATTCTAACAGTATGCAATAACAATCCAACTGTATCATGGAGACGCAACAGAACGCATGTAAAACAGTTGATAAAAAAACCTCTAGGAGTATCGAAAGAATGATATTGCTTTTAACAACAGTAAAAAAAGTCATTATGCCCATTATCAACATCCTTGCCCAAGCAAAATTAACATTCAGAGGCTTTAGATGTAGAAATATTTAAAAGTTATAATTGTGGAAAATGGCACTGGAACAGACAAAAAAAACAAACTTTAGCTGGTAGATAACTGAAACTCTAACTGGAAGATTAAAAGAAATGGCTTCCATGCCAAAAAAAAAATGGTTAAGACGTTGAGCGTACCTGTACTAGCTTCATAAAGAGAATTTTTAGTGTGGCTTCTCCTCCCAAAACATCTGAAGCATCAATCAAAACATCTCCAACAGCTGGAAGAAAGAGAACTTAAAGTGCTCAGAAATTTCAAGTACTTCTCAGTTAGCTAATCATCAAAAGAGGAACACTTTCTGTAATCACAGGATACAGACATTAAATATGCATGTTTTAGCATGCTGGTAAGCACATCCATTTAGGTTTATGTTTCTTATTTGTGTAAGGGTCTGAGGGCTCTTTTTATCGATTGCAAAGGAAGCTCATTTGCAATTTCTAGTTCCCCCTTCTTACACTAAAAGGTGGAAGTGTAAATAAATTTGACCGAACAGCAAAGAAGTACTCTGCAGGAAAATGCATGAATGCATGCTACATCAGGAACATGCAAGTACATACATGTGTGTGCGCTTCTGGATGGTTTAGGCAAGCGTGGCATGGATGAAAATCTTTTCAACCCATTATACATAAATGAACGGTATTTTTTAGTTGTTCGTATAACAATATGAAAAGGTGTGGCAGAGATGAGGATGCTTAGGTGGATGAGTGGCTTTACCCTTAGAGATAGGATTCGAAATGAGCATATACGTGAAAAGGTTGGAGTAGCTCCAGTAGAAGATAAGATTAGAGAGAGTCGCCTTAGATGGTTTCGACACATAAAAAGGCGGCCTTCCGATGACCCGGTTAGGAGAGTAGAGGTATTAGATTAGACTTGTGTTAAGAAATGTAGGGGTAGACCTAAAAAGACTTGGTTAGAAAATATTAGGAATGACCTTTCTTTATTAGATTTAAACGAGGATTTGACTTTTAATAGGACACAATAGAGAAAAAGGATTCATGTAGCCGACCCCGCGTAGTTGGATAAAGGCTTGATGTTGTTGTTGTTGTATATCAATATGAAACAAGGACTACAAGTGTTAGTAATAGTCATAGAAAGCATTTCACGAAAAATAAGAAAACTTCATCTTTTTACATAGAGTAATGCTATGCAATTTGAAACCAATCTGACTGCACATCTAAAAAATGCACTTAAACATTCCTCAATTGCCATCCTTCCCAAACAAAATATCCCACATGCAGCTCCAACCGAAACCTCTGAAACATTTTTTTTTTCAATATTTTTCCTAATAAGATAGAAGATTTTATTTCAGGAGTACCATATCTGATGTGCTTGAAATCCTTCTGGTCCTCCTCAGATTGATCATCATAGTCTTGAGGATATTCAACGCGGGAATTAACCTAACCAAAAAAAAAAATCAATAGTGTTGTTGTCCACTTGAAATAAGCAGCAGTAGACTTATTTTATGATTGATTATGTCATGATTAAATCCAAAAATTATTAAGAAAACAAACTCACCAAAGATACCAGCATTTGAAATGGTAAATGAAAAATGCATAGCCTCCTCTTCCTCTCTTCCTCAATTAAAGCATCAGATTCATATGATGAATATGAATCCCTGTGATGCAATAAATTTAACATTAATTGTCATGATCACAAAGTAGTTAGCAGTGTGAGAGTTACCTTCGAGTTAATTTCAACTGCAAATGATGCCAGAAATTATATGTCATCGAAGAAATGTCATAATCAGGGTGTGAAGCAACTTCAAGTAAAGCATGCACTATTAGCATTGATTCCTCAGAACCTGAAACAAACAAAATCAGTTTCACAATCATCATTTAATTACAGAAGAACAGTGCAACCGAAATTGATGTTCTTCGACATGCAAAATATTAGCAACACTTCATATCTCATTTATACCACTCGCAATCAACTCAACATAGGAATCCCCCATATCAGCAAATAAGCGAGCAATCGCCTTGACATCCTCTTCATCCTGTTAAAAGAACAATACTAAAATGATAGCAGTTGTTGACAATGCCCTGTAACAAGAGAAGTGCTACAGGAGAAGCAGTAGAACAGCATCAGCTAAAGAAAACTATAATGGAACTGCGTCCAAGTGAGCACTTCTTCCTCAACTTCTGAACTTTTTTATACCATATAAAAGTATTACCATTTTAATAACAAGAAAATGATAAGAGTATAGAAAGACAATTAACAAAGAAAAATACAAATGTCAAAACAAATATATCATAGAGTACAAGCTAAATTGGCAACCTAGCTTGAAGCTTGTTGAAAAAAATGGAGAGCGATAATGGTTTTCTTATTAAAGCCCCGTTTGGTTAAGAAGATATGAAAGCTCTGGTCCACCAGCATGTTGTCACTTAGACCAAAACTAGGAAGATGCAATGCATCACAAACTTTTGTGTCTTTAGCAATAGGAGAGAGGAACTTCCAAAAAAGAAGGATCAATATCAACATCAATTGTAAGAGCCGTATATGTTGAAGCTGAAAGATTCATAGGGAGAGGCACACCTGACGCAACTTTTAAAGGATAAATTGGTCTCAGGTTTTTAGTGAAAATCTCCATTGATTAGGGAGCAATATGACCGATCTAGCTAGCCCAACTTATGGGCCGGCTCCTGCTGGTCCGCAGGCTCCAAATTTTGGCCCTTTGGGGTCGGGTCCACTACCTAGGACTAATTGTTTGAGGGCTATTCAGTCCATGGTTTAAAATTGTGCAATAAGAGGCGCGCCTCAGCGCAATTTCGCACCTTTAAGCCTCAAAGCCTACGCAATGAGTTCAGGATTTAAGGCGTACGCCTCAAGTTTACTGAGGCGCAACTCAAGGCTTGCCTCGCCTCACGGTTGAGATGTATCCACCTCTAAAATTTTTAAAAAAAAGCTAACCTAATATATATTTGTTCGGTTCGGACACCCCAACCCCCGCGCAGTCCTCCGTCATTTCCCGAGAACAGGTTTTCTCCCTTCTTCTTCCAGCGACCTTTTTCCCTCTTCGTTCGGCATCGGCTTCCTTCCACATTGAGTTGCTCTTCGCTTATTGCTTGGAGTTATCTTCTACCGCGAGTTGGGTTGGAGTTATCTTCTACCGCGACCTTTTTCCCTCTTTGTTCGGCGTCCGCTTCCTTCAACATTAAGACCGCTAGGTATATGCTCGATAGTACTCGGTATAACAATGTTTGGTACCACCACTAGGTAGATGCTCGGTACCGAGCGGTACATGCTCGGTACCGCTCGGTATCTTTCCATATAAACAACTTACGAACTTTAAAAACAAACAGAACTTCAAAATTACTCTTACAATAAACTTATGAACTTACGTTGCCCCTTGACCCTGCGACCTGACCGGGCAGGTCGAACTCCACCAGGGGGCAGCGCCCCCTTGGACCCCCGGCAGACCGATATATTGTTGTATTCATCATCTTTAGTAGTAGTTGTTAGTGTTAGTCTGCTTCTTCATGAGTGCTGCTTATATAAGTTTTCTTAATATAGAATAAGTGAAGCAATATGTTTAGGGGTTTGATATATTGCACTAATATATTCTTCTCATAAATGATGGTCAGAAGTAAGGATTAAATTGCGTCAGGTCATATAGAAAAGATCCAACATGGAAATATAGCACTCAGGTGGATGTAGGGGGAAGTGATAAAACATATATCTATCTAAAATGCAATTACTATAATAAAGTTGTGAAGAGTGGTGTAACTAGGATGAAAGATCACCTTTCAAAGTCTCACAACAATGTTGCTCCATGCTCTAAAGTTCCTGATACTGAAGGGAGAAGATAAAGTCATACATGAATAAGTCTACCATGTAAAAACATCTTTCACAGAAGCAATTTGAGGATAGAGTTGATGTTGGCTCTTACTATGGAGTGAGAGCAGCATTAGGGATTCATCTTCTTTGATTAAGCTCATTTCATCTAGAGGGCCTATAGATCATTATATGGTGGACACATTAGAAGATATGCCTCCTACTACACATAAGATGGCCCCAGAAAATGCAAGGGAGGCACGAAGAAGAGTGTGTAAGGATATAGGTAGATTCTTCTACGAAAATGCAATTCCATTTAATGTTGCAACATCACCTGCCTATTACAACATGATTCGTTCAGTTGGAGCTTTTGGGAGAGGGTTTAAACTTCCAACCATGTATGATTTGAGAACATGAATTCTGAAGGAATTGGAAAGCATTGATAAAAGCATTGAAGAATTAAGAGGACTTGGGCCCAAACATGAGTAACAATTATGTCAGATGGGTGGTCTGATATTAAACATAGAAGTCTAATCAACATTCTCATTAATAATCCTTATGGTACTATGTTTTTAAGATCAGTTAAAGCATCTGACCAAGTCAAAGATGCTGAGTTCATATTTGGATTATTAGATAGCATTGTTGAGGAGGTTGGAGAACATTTGGTTGTACAAGTTGTGACAGATAATGCAAGTGCTTACAAGGTTGCAGGTAACAAACTTATGGAGAAGAGGAAACATCTGTATTGGACTCCATGTGCTGCACATTTTATAGATATAATTCTTAAGAAGCTTGGCGAGCTACCTCAACATAAGAATGCACTTACTAAAATAAAAAAAATAACCAAGTTTATTTACAATCACTCTTAAGTTCTAGCTCTTATGAGAAAATTTTCAAAGAAAGAAATTCTAAGGCCAGCAACAACAAGATTTGCCACCGCTTACTTGACCTTAGAGAGCATGCTGGATGCTAGACAACCTTTAGAGGCTATGTTCACATCTACACAATAGTTGAGTTGTGCTTGGGCGAAGAAGGCTGAGGTAAAAGAGATTAGAAAGATTGTTTTAAATGACAGATTTTGGCAAAGTGTCTTATATGACATTACAACCACTAGACCTTTAGTTCATTCAACCTCAAGACCATCACCTTTACTGTAGCCACCATTATCGTAACTATCATCGAGGATCACTTGAAAGCCACACACCAACACCACCACTTCCTCCAAAATTTTTGGAGTATTACTCTCATCTTTATGTTAATAACAAGCATTTATGAAAGAGGAAAACGACTGAGATAAATGAAGAAGCATATTGGAAGGTATTGGACTCCATAGGATAAGGCAGGGTGAACAAATTTGTTATAACAATGACTCAATAAAGACATCCTTAATGATGACAGGATAGATAATTTATGAGTTGTTGCCAACTATTTCAGATTTCTTTAAGAATTAAATGTGAATGAGTAAGGAATGAAAAAAAAAAGAATTTAAAGTTAAACTTGATGTTATATAATACTTTTATGCAATTCTTATATTTTATATTATTTTGTTCTTGGATTTCAATTCTATTTCATGCAATTTATCACTTGTCACTTCATGTGCAATTTTTTTTCATATGTATGTCAATTTATTACTTCATAGTTCAATAAAAAGCTAATATGTCATTCTTAAACATATTACTTTGATATTATATAAAAATAGCTTTTAACCTTTATTTTATCTTCACGCAATTATTAGATTTTGAGGCTTATACCTCAGAACGCCTTGAGGCTTACGTATCGCCTCACGAATGAAAAACGCCTCAATACCCGATTGTGTAATTTTAAACTTTGCATGTAGCTGGTTATTAATTAAACCCCAGTATTAATATGCAGAGAATAAATCTACAAACTCTGAAATAAAGTTGGGACTGTATCATTGCATGGATCGGCTAATAAATGATGCAATTGAAAGATCAAATGCTGACATGTAATTTGTACCTTTTAGGAACAAAGAATGCTTTTTTTGGATTACAACAAGCAATTGATACAATTGTCAAACGATCTCCAAGTAATTTTATCTAATGTTTTAAACATTTATTTAAAAGTTATTTTTTTGCACTAATTAAACTCTCTTATATAAATATTAGTTTAGTGGTGGATTCAATTTGGCGATGGGACTCCAGAATTACAGCATTTTGCTATGAAGTTTTTGGGCTTGACATACTCTTCATCTGGCTGTGAAAGAAATTGGAGTATCTACATCCAAGTACATACAAAAAGGAGAAATTGCTTGTTCACATTGAGGATGAATTCACTGGTGTACATTATGTATAATAGGAGACTCAAAGATAGGAATTTGAAGAAAAAAAAGATTAATGGATGATGAAGATCCTTTGCTTTGCGAGGATGTGGCATCTGATGATGAGTGGTTTGTAGATGATGAAGTTGAAATGATGTCGTCTGAATTACAATATAAGATTTAAATGTTGATTTCTTTGATGGTCTTAAAGCATATACATCCATCATAACTCAAGAACAAATAAAAAAGGTATATAAATAATAAAGTTTTCTTAGGCTTTTATTAATGTATTACACTATTATTTATTTTAATATTGTTCAAAAATATTTAGGGAAGAGGAAGATGACTGATATTGAGGAAGGACCTGATTGGGAGACATTGGACTCTATAGGAGAGTAGGAAGGGGAGAGAGCAGTTCATCATACTGATGATTCAAATGAAGACTCCCTTAGTGATGACAGTGCTGATGACTTATAAGTGCTTATGTGATATGTCATTACGACTTATTTTTGGAATTATATGTTAATGAAAAGAATATTGTGATTTGGGAAAAATGGAGTTTGAGTTGAACTATATTCATGTTGTCATATTATTGGGATATTTTGATTTCACTTTATATCTTATGTATTTTTATGTTTTATATATTATTTACTCATTAGTATATACAAAATTTATCATTTTATGTTTACGCAATTTTTTGATTTTGAGGCTTATGCCTCAAAACGCTTTGAGGCTTACGCCTCGCCTCACAAATGAAAAATGCCTCAATACCTGATTACGCAATTTTAAACATTGATTCAGTCCTTTTATTTTATTTTTGTATTTACTTTTTAAGTATGAGTTTGTATTTGGGTTAAGGCATCTAAATTGTGGCTGATTTGTTGTTCTTGGTGCTTGGCATCTTAGGTTCTAGCGGCGTCTAGGGATTGTGAGAGATAGATCCTCTTCTCGAATTGAGGATCGACTGTATCTTGGTATTTTCCTTCTCTTATCTTTGATTATTGAAATAAAATTGATGTTTTATGGTTTTCCTTGGAGTTTTGTGGATATTCCTCGTTATTTTTCTAAGATTGATAGGTTTTCACTTGAGATCTTCAAGTGTTTCCTATCAAATTGGCATTAGAGTAATTTTTGGGATTATTTTTGGGCTGTTTTTTTGTGAAATCGGACAGCTGATTTTGTCTGAAGAGGGGCGGCTTTTCTATTTGTGGGGTCAAGGTCCAGATTTTTTAGTCCAACAAAAATTCAGGTATCAATGGCGGCCAAAAAAATGGATGTGTTATAAGAATGCCTTGAGGGGGAGATGGTCCAAATGAAAGCAACAATGGAGGATAGAATATCCTCCATGGAAGTCAAAGTTTCAGATCTTCATGAGATGGTGATGAAGATACTGGACAATCAAAATCAAACGAAGGCATCGGAAGCAAGAGATTTGGTAGGGAGAAATACGAATTCTGAAATTCATAGAAGTAAAAAAAAAAGATGTGGAGATCGTAGAGGAGAGAGGTGGAAGGTATGGAGAGAGGTGTAGTTATGGAGGGCATGAACCAAGAGGTGTTGATTGGGAAAGAAAAGAGGAGGATTTATCTCTCCCATACTTGGACGCTGCTAGAACCCAAGATGCCAAGCACCAAGAACAACCAAATCAGCACCAATTTAGATGCCCTAACCCAAATACAAACTCCAACTTAAAAGCAAATACAAAAATAACATAAAAGGAGTGAATAGCCCTCAAACAATTAGCCATAGGTAGTGGATTCCACCTCACGGGGGGCGGGATTGGGAGCCTGCAGACCAGCAAGCTTATGCCTGTTGTATTGCAGGAGCCAACCCACAAGTTGGGCCTGCTGGACCAGTTCAAGCATATCACAACAATCATTGAAGGAGAAAGGACGATATGAAAATTTGATTACACTTCAGGATCCTGAATATTTGAATTTCTTAAATCATGATGGATGTTCAAGCAATCAGAGTTAATTAGGGCTGCAAACGAACCGAGTAGTTGCTTGTTCATATTATAGCTCATTTATTATCATCTTGTTTGAGCTTGATTCGATTTTTTTTTTTTTTTTGTTCAAGCTTTAATAGATGTTAATGCTTGGTTTGTGTTTAGTTCATGCTAGGTTCATTTTATGCTTACCGAGCGTTTTAAACAAATGAGCCTTATCAAACCTACTAACAAACAATTACTTAGAGCACATTCAAGAACATATCTAGCAAGTGCTTTCAATCTACCAAGAAAGCTCATTCACAAACATGTCTAGCTAGTATTTTAGAGCTACCAAAAGAGCCATTTCATAAATAAATGAGCTTAGAAAATGATTCTTCTGATAAAAAAATTTGTTCATAAACACTTTAAAAAAACAATCCAGCAAACAAGAATAAATACCTCTTGTTTATGAATAATTCATTCAATTGAAAGGGTATAACATAATAAATGAAATTATTTTTTTATAAAATAATAATCATTTATTATAATAAAACTTAAATTATTTGAAAATATACAAAATAAAAACTTAATCAAACTTCTTAATGAACTTTATATTGAGCTTGTTCATGAGCTTTAATTGAAATTGTTCATGAACATAGCGAGTCAAACACATAAATGTTAGTTTGTTTACTTAACAGTCGAGTATTTTAAAAATTATTGAAATTTGTTTGATTACTTAAACAAACAATTACGGACGAGTTGTAGTCAAGCTGAGCCACAAGTAGCTAGTATTCATTTGCAGCCCTAAGAGTTATTGTCGTCGAAGAAGTTACAAAAAGAGCAATATTGGTAGATGTCTTCGAAGTCAACCTTCTATTAATAACCACAAGACGATGTGTCAATCCAAACTCCTTATGAAAATGAAAACATCCATTTCCACTAGGACCCTACCCACAAATGGCATAGAAAGACGAGTAGTAGGAACATCAATTTGAAAAGGTTTACCACATATCAACAAGTATAAGCTTATTGAGTGAAATAATATAAACGTAACATAAGCAAGAACAACCAAACACCAGATATCGACAAGTATAAGCTTATTGGTGAAATAATATAAAGATAACATAGGAAAGGTCAAACAAACAAGAGTGATAGGTGGTTCTTCATATGCATTAAAATGGGAAGACCATTCAATATTCTCATCATAAATATGCTAACATAGTATGTACAACGAGAAAAGCGCTTAGTGTACATACCCATTTGATGATAATAATTTGGCAATGATCAACAAGGCCAACTAAAAATTCGCCAATCAATGGCAAATCAACATGAATTTGTGAATAGATCTATATTGGGATGACCCAATGAGAATTCTCCAATAATAGTCAAGCAAGTTCAGAGACTCATCATCAATGAAAATAAGCACATAATTGTCTTAGAAAGAAGCTGACTTGTGTACATGAGAATGTTCAGCTTTGATACATCATACAAAAATTATCTTGATATGGCACTAATCTCAAAGCAAAATCAAGTTGGAAAGTTCCGAAATCAAAATCAGGAGCATCTGAACTTCATTTTCAGCAAACTTACAGTCGAACTAAGCGTCTCGGAAATACGAACCCAACGACACCAAATTCAACCCAATCTGAGCCCAAATGGGTCCAAATCAAGAACCCGAAGCGCTGTTGGAAGGTTCAAACAACAATTTGGATTACCAAACAGATTCCAAACATAACAAGCTTATAGTCAAATCGAGCGGCTCAACGAGACGAATCCAACGAGCCCAAGATCACTGAATTCCGACATCACTACGACATTCAAACGTCAATCGAACGGTTCATGATCAAAGGATTCAAGATCGGCCGTCAATCCAACCACTCCCAACTAACCCTTGATCCTCTACCTATTTACGGGCCATGTCATTCCCAAAATCTATAAATAGAGCTCCCTCTCCTCTTGAAAAGGGACCCCGGAGCTTAAGGAAAAAAGAGAGATCGGAGATCGCTCTTGCTTCCTAGCCTCCTCGACCACCGCCGGACCACCACCGGAGTTCTGTCGGACCACCACCTGACGCCCTGTGCTCCACCGGACCACCGCCTAACACCGTCACTCCGCCAGACCACCACTTGACGCCTTGTGCTCCACCAGACCACCGTCTAACGTCATCACTCTGTCGGACCACCACCTGACGCCCTGTGCTCCACCGGACCGGGCCACCAAAACCCTAAGAGCCTCCAAGGAATGAAGCAGCTTAGCAGAAGTAGGGAGTGAAGAGAAGGAAGGTCAGGATAAGCAACCCGTAATACATAAGGAGATGAGCCAAATAGGTTTGGAATGAAGAAAAGGGAGGGGTGTCTAGAGGGGAGAACCTAGGTTAGAGAAGGAAAATGGGAGGCAGATTGCCACCCTAAAAAGAGCAGCATCAACCATAGGCGGCACTCACATTTGAAGAAGCCGAATCAGAAAACAGGCATACAGAGTCGGATGAGGGGGAAGGATGTGGAGGCAACCCCCAGGCAAGCAAATGGGTAGGAGGATTTGTGCCACTACACAAGCGCAAGGATGCAAGAGCAGAGCTAGGGTTCTCCGCATGCATGCAGATCATGAAGAAAATAAAAAGGATTACTATTACCAAGATAGATTGTATTGACTCTATAAAGTTAATGTAACTTACAAGAGGTCATAGAGAATCTTACACATAACCTACAGGATGGGATGATTAATATTGGTGCATGTCGTCGAGCAAGATTGGAAAACATATAACTTACACCTTTAATTTTGAATTGGGAGCACTGAACTTGAAGTTAATAAGTAAAATTTGGAATAATTTGACCTTAATACATTTATAATCTATTTGCATCAATACCTCAAGTCCCATGGTCGAAAAAGTTTGAGTAAATCACCCAAAAAAATCTCCAAAAAATTGCATTCTTTCCAAATTTAGCATGGCATTTTGACTGTAAACTTTCTATTACTTCAATATTCCCACATTATTACTTGAACACGGTGACAGATCCTAAAAAAGTAATACAAACAGATTTTAAGAACTTTCAAGATACTCATTTGAAAATTTTGTAACTGCAGAATAAATTATTTACTCCGTACACATTAAATAAGCAAAAAATGGTATCTCTGCACATGCAAATACTACTGCTTGTCATATGTATTAGAGATACCTAAACAAGGAAAAATATCACACACCCATAAATAATTTAAATTTTTATTTATTTGCAACGGATAGCATACAAAGACCATCATTAGACAATAACACTTTATACTTTGATGGCTCATTTCAACAAAGTATCATATCTAGTGATGCACTCATCAGTAGTTGTGACACCATTGAAGGGAGTATCAGGTGGTGTTGCAATCAAGGCTGCTTAAATAGCAACAGCTTATGTGGCAGTCCTTCAGGTTTTTCTGAGAGTGTACATGTCCCCTTCCAAAAATTTTTTGACAAGAAAATACTCAATCAACGACTTCTCATTTATAACACCAATATGTTAAAACGGGTGATGTTACTTGATAATTCAACCAAAATATCATACAAGCCAAAGAATGAAACCACTAGTAAAGGTAGTAATCGAAAGAACTGTGATCAAACTATCAAAAACATGCATATTGGGAAAACATAGCATATAAATGGAAGTGGAAAGCAATGTCTTGATGTGGAAGAAAGAAGTCGTTAGCACAATAAGACCTTAAAACAATAGAAATGAAAATGGATATTTAAGCTTTATTAGGCATTACTATATTTTATTATGTTATGTTGACAAAAGCAGATTAATATTGCTTAAAAGCTGTTTAAACAATCACCTAATGTGTCATAAAAGTAGCTTCGTAAAAAAGTATCGGGCATGAATATGAGATGATAGAATGGCTGAAAATGGATATCATGGATAATATAATTATAATATTATGTGTTTTGTTGGGAATCTACCATAAGTATCTACCAAAAAAGCTATTTTTTTCGCTTTCATGCAACTGACTTTTCATTGTAGAAAATACACCAACTACGTTAATTGCTTCTACTGTTCAGGGAAGCAAGAAAGAAGAAAGCAGGATGCCAAACTATTCCGAAGAGTACAGAACTTGTACAATAGCCATAAAAAGTTGAAGTTGAGGTAGAACTTTAGATTCAACCACTTCGATGGACCATTGTAGAAAATCGAGAACTTAAATAGTTCATCATGTGCATCAAAGAAAGCATTCACAAACATAAACATCAAAACACAGCCAAATAGACCTCACTGACTAAACAATCATGCTCATCTGTCCAAGCATTCATAGACAAATAAATCAAAACACAACCAAATGGATGTCATAAGGATATAAGTGGATAGAATGATTATATAGAATTATAGATTATAAAATAGTCATTATACAGATTATAACATAGTCATGAGCTAAATTTTCGGTTAGTTAAGGATGTTTCTTCGGATGTTATTAAACCATTCAAAATAACTCGTGTGATGATATTGAAATATTTTTTTGGTTGTTACAAATGGTTATTAAAGTGTTATCATTACCTTTGAAGTATCCATGAGCTGGCCCTTAAGTCCCATAACGTGAGGAACAAGTATTTGAATTAAGGGCATGTAGGCTGAAGCACCACCAGAACCATTTGCCGTAGTGTAGTGTATTAATTCAGATACAACTGCAGAAAGACAAAGGCATATGAAACAGTTAAAATGTTTTTAGATAAATAATACATTATACTTTAAAAAATAATGAGCTAGCAAAATAAGTAGCATACTATAAAAAAATAAGGTAACCTGCAACCCAACACTAAGATATAGCAATTTTTTTTAGTGATGCTGTTATGTAAAGATATAGCAAATTTAAGTGTAAAGAAAAAGATAGCATGAGCCAATAAACTACAGTTACCTAAATATATATTACACACAAAAATAATAACCATATAAAGTTTAGAAGAATTATTTTTTTCCTCTACAATTTACTCAAGTCACCATATAAGGTTAATCTGTTCACTTTCCACAAGTAGAAGGAACGATTCTTTTAAATGTTTCATTTTTTTATTAGTGCAAATAAATTGAATATTGGAAAATGGTTCATTTTTTATTATTTTTAATTTAATGTAAGAATTATAAATAAAAGAACTCCTAACTATTAAGCCTATGAGTTTAAAATTGATAATTAGTGAATTGATAATCACAAGCAAAACTTGATATTAACTAGCATTGTACATTAAGGTTTTTTTTTTTTTTTACATTAAGGTTAGTACTTAGTACAGGTATGAACTAAATTACATTCGTTCACGCTTAAATTTGAAAATCCAGAATAAAGAAATCCTTAAGTGCATTTATTAACTGAATTGAAGTTGGTGGTCCAATTAATTCAAGTTAAACTGACTGCCATCAAGATCAAAACTCAACGTGTACTCTAATGACTTAATCACCCAAAGTCACAATCCCCTCATTAGATCTATTACAACTAAAATTATACTCCATATCAAAACTCACAAGGCAAAATTATTTTATTTATTTTTGAGTCATAAATTATTGTAATTTCAGGTATTGGAGATGCTAAGACAACTTGCACGCACAAAGTTAAATGTTAAATTAATTAAGTCAAGCAATAAGCAAAATTAAAAAAATTCAGAAATAAATGAGTTGTCCGATCAAGGACAGTAGGTAGATTTCAGTTCGAATACATCGAACAGTTTGATTAGTTAAGTAGTTATTTGATCCATTAAAATAATTTTAGAATCGTAGCATGCAAAGTATATCATACTATACAATATATTTAATCTTGAAATGAATCAGAAATATCAATTCATATTAATTATGTTATTTGATTTTAAATTCATCATATTATACAATGCATATCATACTGTATGATTCATTTCTTAAAATAACTTAATAAATTACATATTAATAATCAACCAATGATTTCAATTAAAAATTTAAACAATGTTAACATATGATCATGATTGTACCGTACGATCAACGATAAATCAACTTTAAATTTTTAATCAACATTAATTGCGGATTTGATTGATTGAAAAGAGGGATAGTATTGCTAATATAATGTACTGAATGTAGCTAACAACCATAAGCATAATTCTACAATAGCAACCCTAAGTGAGATAAAATCATCTCATACACCAAGTCACATTCTTCCTTCAAACCTTACAATACTCACGTATGAATATTTGACTCTTAAGAGATTTGTATGTTTATCATGAAAAAGAGATCTATCTAAAAAAAGGTTGATTATCTGGTGAGTTGTGATTGGGGTAGCCAATTTTATGCCTTGAAATGAACATTGATTACCTAATGGGGTGTGCTAGGAGTAGCACGTTTCTTACTTTGAGTAGAAGTAATTACCCGTGAAAGAGATATCCGCCCTGTGTTAGCAAAAGAAAATAGTGAAAAACCCTAAGAGGACTAAGGGAGTGAATGTAGGCCAGTTAGTGATCGAACTATGATGCATCAGTTTGCGTTTCTTTTTTCTTAGCGCACTCTTATTTGTCTTAGCTACTTATTGCAATCTTGGTGGATATAAATTGCATGTATTCTGAATTTTTTATTGCATGTGGTAATGGACTCAACCAGATTATTTGGGAAAAATATAATTTTAATATCTTTGTGAAAATCATTATATTGGCTAAAATAATTAAGAAAGATAATATTTTATATTTATTTGGTGTATGTGTTATTCTGATTTGAAGAAGATAATTATTCTTGCCCTCTAAATTTGTACCCAATAAAAATTTTATTTGAAAAGAAAGCCTTTTAATCATTTTAATATTTTTAAAATATCCAATTCAACCCCTCTTCATTGTGCCATAATATTCTTCGACTAGATGTTTTTTAGCTAGTGATGCATATAGAATTTATTAAAAACAATGCGAAAATCAAATGGATTGAAATAAAACAAAGCTAATATCTTATCTCATTATATGTAATGCTTAAAATACTTTTTAATTTATATTGAAATAAAATTATAAATTGGCCACTTCTTGGTTCATTGTATAAGTCAAACCAATATAAATCATTGAAACAAAATATGGATGCTGGTATTTTAAATTACTTTCTTTTATAGGTTGAACCCCTTTTAAATTGGACACTGAAACAAAATTGAAAATGTAAAAAAATATAAAGAATAAACAATCTAAATATTAAATGATAATTTTGCAGAATGTGAAAGGCATTTTATTTATTGTGAAATATTAGTTCATTTTTATTAGTTTACAACTTAAGAAAGCAAAAATCATATATATAAAAAAGAACAATTTAAATAAATGTGTATGGAAAATATAAAAAAAATAAATCAAGAACTGCAAAACATTATAAGTGAACACATGCCTTAACAAATAACTTATAAGTTTTGTAGCAAAATACTAAACAATCAAAAAATAATTGAAAGTAAAAGATATATTGTTAAAACAATTTAACCTCTTTTTTTAACAAAAAAATTATTTTACTAATTTATAACTTAAGAAAATAAATTTAGCATGTGTGTGTGTGTGTGTGTGTGTATATATATGGGAATAAAAAAACAAATAAATATGCTTCTAAAAGTACAAACCAAAAATATTAGAAGTCTAAATAATTTAAATCATTGAAATGAAACGCATCTTAATAATTATTTGTATTATTTATGTCAACAGTATAAGCAATCAAAATTGTTGAAAGAAAACAAAAATACCATTTGAAGTAAGTTATTGATGTAGATTGATCATGCAAGGATGATTAACTTAGGGAGTTTGCACGCTTAATGTTAGAAATCACAATAATTATATCTTTATATTGATTTGTGAACGACAAAATAAAAACACAAAGAGCGGTAAGACAAGCTTAGGCTAAATCACATGCATAGAAGTTAAGATCGTAAAACATCCAATTAATCTAACACTGCATATATGAGTGGTTTTCAACAATAATCCGTAAGGTAACAATGAGAATAGTCACTATGAAGCAGGCCCACTCACTCACTCACTTTTTAAAATACTAGGCTTTAGCGGATAGAACTAACATGATCTCATTGAATCAATTAATTCCACATTACAAAGTGACTAGAAAAAAAAAAGAATGAGGGAAAGAGTTCACCAAATTCTGGGTTTTGGACTTGGAACAACAATCAGAAGATCTTCCCGGTCAGGACAGTCGCCCCTTTTGGTTGAATTTTCTTTGGACAGCAACCTGGATTCTGTTTGGAGAATTGGGCGGCAGTTGGAGGACTTCTGATCAGCAGAACAGCTGTTTCTACTGCTGAAATTCTTCTGGACAGCAACTGATGCAGACATCTAACCGTCCATGCCTATCCGAGGAGGAGCTGAAGATCGACGATCGAGATCACTTTATTTTATTTTAGTTTATTAAGTGTATTTTGATTTAATTTTGCAATTTTCCTTTTTTACCCTTTCGTCTTATGTAAGCCCAAGGGGCAAATGTGTCTTTTAATTTCTTTTAAGGCCTATATATAGAGGCCCCTTCTCTTGTATTTGGTATGATGGAATTATAATAAAAAAATTTGTGTTTTGCACTTGTGTTCTTTGGAAAAAACGTCAGTGAAATCCCTATGAGAGGGAGTCGGGGTTTCCACCAACCGCAGAATGGGTCCGGGCTCGTGGCGTGAAGTCCCTTGGAGAAGGGCAACGTAGTACCCGTCAGCCGCAGGATGTGTCCGGGCTCGCGGTTGTATCTTTGATATTTTGTTTCTCTGTTTTTGTTCCTTCTTATTGCTCCTAGTAGTCATATTCATCCTCTTCCTACTTCCACCATCACGTCGTCTCCATCTCCACCTTGCCGCCGGTCCCTTACCCCCATTCAAACCGCCAGCCACACCCTCTCCCATTCCCCATTGCCTAATTTGGATAATTCCTAGTTTTGGATCGCCATAATTTAGTTGGTCTTTGAATTCAAATTTCCCCAAATTTAAAATTAAAAATCTTTTAAAAATTATAAAATCTATTTTAGGAAAATTTTCAAATTTTCCCTCCATTGGATTTTGAATTAATTAAGATGACGTAATTCATTCTAAATCCAACCCCAAAATTAAAGAAACATTAAAGCCTCCTTAATTCCCTCCCTCACTCACCCCTAGCCGCCGACCTCATCATCCTCCTCCTCCCTCCAAAACACAAATCACATCTTGAATTCTTGCCATAATTATTTCATCTTAGTTTAAAAAGGTTTAATTTCAAATGTCAAAGCATTTTGAATTTGAAATTTCTTTACTAATTTAAGATATCTATTTTTGGAAAGCTCCTTAATTAGCTCCTATTTGAATTTTGAATGAGAAAGGATTTAATTACATATTTCCTATCTCATGAAGCTAAATTAGGAAGTTTCTTTTAATTCTCCAAATCTCCTCCCTCTCTCCTATAACTGATGTAGAATGGGAGCGGCTTTGCTAGGGAGAGGTGGAGATCATCCACCCGATGCCTTTGAAGTGTTCGTCGATAGCCTCTACCAAATAGATCAACGTGCGCTCCAACTAATCCTCGACGGTGAAATCAACTTGGATTCACGTCGAAGAAAGTAGATTGTAGGATGTCTATGTAGCCGTCTTCGTCCCACGTTATGCCGTAATCAGTTTCTGGATCCACCATCCACAACAACTGGAAGCCTTATAACTGCTGTTTTAAGTAGACCAACCTGCTATCCACCTATTTCTTTCATCCCAAACTGTTATACCCTCGACGAAGAAGACTTCCTTTGCTATTTGGCACTTTCCCAGACACAAAACAGCAAAGTCTCCCATGAACCCCTTCCATTCTACATCAATGATGCGGACATCCAACCGTCCATGCCTATCCGAGTAGGAGCTGAAGATCGACGACTGAGATCACTTTGTTTTATTTTAGTTTATTAAGTGTATTTTGATTTAATTTTGTAATTTTCCTTTTTTACCCTTTCGTCTTATGTAAGACCAAGGGGCAATTGTGTCTTTTAATTTCTTTTAAGGCGGCCTATATATAAAGGCCCCTTCTCTTGTATTTGGTATGATGGAATTATAATAAAAAAATTTGTGTTTTGCACTTGTGTTATTTGGAAAGAACGTTAGTGAAATCCCTATGGAAAGGAGTCAGGGTTTCCACCAGCCGCAAGATGAGTCCGGGCTCGTGGCGTGAAGTCCCTTGGAGAAGGGCAACGTAGTACCCGTCAGCCGCAGGATGTGTCCAGGCTCGCGGTTGTATCTTTGATATTTTGTTTCTCTGTTTTTTTTTCCTTCTTATTGCTCCTAGTAGTCATATTCATCCTCTTCCTACTTCCACCATCACGTCATCTCCATCTCCACCTTGCCGCCAGTCCCTTACCCGCCCCATTCAAACCGCTGGCCACACCCTCTCCCAATTCCCACGGCCCAAGCCTCACCTGAGCCCCTTCCTCTCTTCTCCAACCCACGGCTAGAGCCCTCACTAGAGTTTTGCCGTCGGCCACCTCCCTAGCCGCCGGCTTGTTCATCCCTAACTCCTCTCATCTTGTGTTTCCTAATTGGGCCTCAGATAAATTGGGATAGATTTTGAAATTCAAAAAATTCTGAATTGAGTTCAAAAACTTTCCTAATTTAACCTTCCTATTTTAGGAAAGTTTCTAATTTAAATCCGTTTGAATTTGAAATTTAAATTGGATTAAATTATTTACTTTCCTAATTCTTTAAACCAAATTAAGAAGCCTTAAATGCTCTCATTAAATACCTCCCATGCCCCTATGCCGCCGGCCCCTATAGAGAAGGCTTTGGATTTATTTCCTAATTTCTGTTTAGCTCCACTTGGAAATTTTCCCTAATTTTAGCTACCTCTCTTAGCCGACTTTGAATAAATTGGCTGCTTAATTAATTCCCAAAGAAAGCCCACTCAACTTGGAATTAATTTGAAGGCCCTCTCTCCTATTACTGCCGGCCCCCCTCTTGAATTTCCTTGGGAATTCTTTCCATATTGATAGTTGCTCTCTTGGAAAGAAATCAATACCCTCCCACCTCTATTGGCTGAGTTTCCCCTCAACCCCCACGTCTTTAAATCTTTCCAAAATCCCTTATTCTAATTGGTTATTGAGTCCACCTTCTACTTTCTCTTGCTGGCCGAAACTTCCCCTGGCCCGTATACTGACTTCCCTCCACAGATCTCTTCCCAAACTCCTTTGGACATTGAGTATTCTGCCTTCTAAGACTGCAGCCAGAGAATTCCAGCAGCTATCATCGTTCTTCCAGCAACCTGAAACTTCCAAGCTGCTGTTTTGACCAAAGCAAACTGCTGTCCAGCAGTTTCCGCTGGACTACTTTCACTACAGCACCATTGAAGAAGTCTCTCCTTGTCATACAACCCTTCCCAAAGTCAAAACAGCGATTTCTCGTATGAATGGCGGATCCGGAAACTGATTACGGCATAACGTGTGACGAAGACGGCTACGTAGACATCCTACAATCTACTTTCTTCGACGTGAATCCAAGAGTTGATTTCACCATCGAGGATTACTTGGAGCGCACGTTGATCTATTTGGTAGAGGCTATCGACAAACACTTTGAAGGCATCGGGTGGAGGATCTCCACCTCTCCCTAGCAAAGCCGCTCCCGTTCTACATCAGCAACCTTATAACTTACAAAATCTGAGCAGCAGCCATTGGAAGGCTTTGGACAGCAAAAGGTGGATTCTTAACAGCAAAACTGTTGATTTCTCTTTGCAGGAATTTCAGGACAGCAGGGTTGAACGTCCAGAAATTTGAGGCAGCAGGTTTAGAACCCTTCTGGACGGCGTGACACCAGTAAGAAGCATGCTGGAATTGTTGAACAGCAGCTAGCATTTGGAGGCCCAAGACAGCAGGAACGGACTTTCATTGGGCAGGATTTTTAGATTTCCCTAATCAATTGGGTAGGGGAAGTTCAAATTTGAATTTTGAATGTAATGGTTGGTGGGAGGAAAAGTGATTAGAGAAATAATTAGTTGGATCCAAAATGAATGTCAATTAATGTTGATTGGAGAGGAGTAAAGAGCCGGCCATTAGGAGAGCAAATCAGGGGATTAATATTAATTAAATGTGGGCCCAAGCTCTTAATTGATGTAGGAGAATAAATCTGATTTTAAACTCAGATTTATGCATAGTAATTGGTTACCTAATTGGGTTAGGGAATTAGGGAAAGATTTGACATCAAATCTAAATTGAATTTGAATTCAAATTCCCACTGATTTTGGATCAACCCAAAATAGGAAATTAATTGAATAGCAGCAGTATTTGATTGAGGGAGTAATTAATGCTTCGTCAATGAATTAGCTAATTAAGGAATAAGAATATCAAATCTCATCTAATTTAAATTTAAATTAGAATTAGATTCAAAAACTTTCCATAATTAGAAAAATCAAATAAGGTAAGTATTGAATGGGGTTTTGAATTTTGAAATTCAAAATTCATGGAGGCTTGGGATAGGCCCGCGGCTAGAAGGTCAAAAGGACCGGCGGCTATGGGGTTTGGTGGCCGGCGGGTGGCTAGGGCTTGAGGAGGGCCGGTGGGGGGATGTGGGGTTTTTGGGTTTGGGGAAGGGAGCAAGAGGTGGTCGGGGTATGAGGATGAATGGGTGGAGAGGGAATTCAATGCAAGAAGAAAAATAAAATAACAAGAAAGATAATAGGACCGCGAACCTTGGAATCCACCAAGATTGACGGGTATTGCTTTTGCCCCACTTGGGCCTCTCCTCTCACAAACTCACTAAGAGATCATCCGAAGAGAGAAAACTTAGAACTCACAAAGAGATCCATAAGCACATGTTGAAAATTTCATATTAATCATCATCCCAAAATACAAAACAACTAGCCTATAAATAGGCCTCATGAAAAGAAAAGAAATAAAAGACTAAAATGCCCTTCGGGCTACAATATTACATGACCACCTGTAAGGGTATAAAGAGAAAAACAATAATATAAAATAAACTAGTACA
>NW_021318796.1:118787-202145 GCF_001605985.2 Dendrobium catenatum | reverse complement strand
TGGATCCAAAATGAATGCCAATTAATGTTGACTGGAGAGGAATAAAGAGCCGGCCATTAGGGGAGCAAATCAGGGGATTGATATTAATTAAATGTGGGCCCAAGCTCTTAATTGATGTAGGAGAATAAATCTGATTTTAAACTCAGATTTATGCAGAGTAATTGGTTACCTAATTGGGTTAGGGAATTAGGGAAAGATTTGACATCAAATCTAAATTGAATTTGAATTCAAATTCCCACTGATTTTGGATCAACCCAAATTAGGAAACTAATTGAATAGCAGCAGTATTCGATTGAGGGCTGAATGAGGAGTAATTAATGCTTCCTCAATGAATTAGCTTATTAAGGAATAAGAATATCAAATCTCATCTAATTTAAATTTAAATTAGAATTAGATTCAAAAACTTTCCATAATTAGAAAAATCAAATAAGGTAAGCATTGAATGGATTTTTGAATTTTGAAATTCAAAATTCATGGAGGCTTGGGATAGGCTGGCGGCTAGAAGGTCAAAGGGACCGGCAACTATGGGGTTTGGTGTCCGGCGGGTGGCTAGGGCTTGAGGAGGGTCGGTGGGGGATGTGGGGTTTCCAGGTTTGGGGAAGGGAGCAAGAGGTGGTTGGGGACACCAATTATGCCAAAATTGACTCCAATTTAGTTCCTGAGGGACCGCAATGAGGATGAATGGGTGGAGAGGGAATTCGATGCAAGAAAAATAAAAGAACAAAAAAGATAATAGGACCGCGAACCTTGGAATCCACCAAGATTGATGGGTATTGCTTTTGCCCCACTTGGGCCTCTCCTCTCACGAACTCACTAAGAGATCATCCCAAGAGAGAAAACTTAGAACTCACAAAGAGATCCATAAGCACAAATTGAAAACTTCATATTAATCATTATCCCAAAATACAAAACAACTAGCCCATAAATAGGCCTCATGAAAAGAAAAGAAATAAAATACTAAGATGCCCTTCGGGCTACAATATTACATGACCACAAGTAAGGGTATAAAGAGAAAAAAATAACAATATAAAATAAACTAGTACATAAAACATATAAATAAATAACTCAAGATCTTAGCCGTTGATCTCCGATGTCCTCATCAGTTATGTTTTATAATTACAATTAAATTTTATTTAGAAATAATGTATAACAATAAATATTCTATTTAAAAAGGAGTAAACTTCAAAATACTCCCCCTAACAATTCATAGATGGCCAATTTAGTCCCAGAGTATCGTTTGGTCGAATTTAATCCCTATACAATACAAAATTGATCCCAAATGGTCCCTCAGGAACTAAATTGGAGTCAATTTTGGCATAATTGTGAGCCTAAACTGGGATCAACTTTATGTTATAATTACAACATAAGAGACTATTTTTGATCAATTTTGTACAGTGGAGAGGGGACTATATTGGAGCAACGTCATACTCGGAGAATAAATTGGCTACACAATAATAGCCTAAGCACTATTTTGGGATTTTTTTTATTTTATAAAATATATAAAGACACATCAAAAATGTAAATAATTTAAATAATTAAATTTAACATTTGTAAAAAACACGATTTATACTCATCATGCAAAAAAAAACATTATCAATAAAAGTAAAAATTTCTGGCACTTGTTTTGTGCTTTAAGTAAATCCCTTGCCATGGCCCAAACTTATTTTCTCTTTACTAGGAGCTTGCGGAAGTACTGAAACGGGAATATGTCGTCGGCAAGTGGAGTAGGTAGGAGCTGGGAGCAAATATCGGAGTTGGTCATGACAAGTGGATGGGGGTGTTGGTCGGGTGAGATAGGCGGATGCGGATGTTGGTGGCTGTGTGGGGCTGGTCAGTGAGATGAGGGAGAGATTAGTGAAAAAGTAAGAGAAAGAATAGGATAGGGAAAGGTTTTGTTGGCTATTTGAATGGATGGTGGGAGTAGAGGCCAAGATAATGAAGTGAGGGTGATAGTAAGGAAGTATTTATTTTATTTCTACTACAATTTAGTGTACACATTGAACATTAGTTGGTTTGTATTCAAGATATCATAGTGTGGGGAAATTTTAAGGAAAAACTAAGTTGTATATGGAAAGGGAAAATTGGAATGTGTAATTGAGAATAGATTAACTATATGAATTGTGTGATAAATTTTGAATTGTTAATAAATGATTTGAGTTGGTTTATGAGCCACATGGACATAGGAGGACATGGCCGATAGGGTGAGTCAGCATCAATGAGGTAAGATATGCATTTTTATTGTAGTATGTAAGTTGATTGAATATTGTTTGTATACATGCATTTTAATTAGTTTTGGGTGACATGTCTTCATACTCTTACCTGTTGAGATTAGCCTGATATTATGATACATGCAACCATTCTACATATAACTTCCTATAATAGGTGATTGATTTAAATGATGATGTTATATACAATTCGGGCATACAATGATTCATAGTATATGAATCATACAGTCATACTTGCTTATATGTTAATACCGTTGATAGCTATATCAATCTACATGCATGTGCGTATATATATGTCAAGTGTCACATCACCCAAACAGGAAAATATAATGATCAGATAAGCTTGAGAAAATATCAGATCAGGTTATAGGTGGGTTGGACAACACAACCCTGATGGGCAATGCCACCCAATAGAGGCAGTGCAACCTCGGTATGAAATTAAGCCTACAAGAGATGGAGGCAATGTGATCTCAATAGCCTATGGGACGTAGAAACTTAGACATCTAGACATGAAGCTTCTAAGACTGGCAAAGGGAATTATGAAATGAACTAAAATCTAATCATGCTTAACTATGGTAATGTATGATGCACATATTGGAAAACAACTAACAAGGTAGGATTGACAAACAAGATATCATTTTTATATTAAATAAAACAAGTTTAATATAATGATATTAATATAACACTCTACATAGCTCTTATGTATAATAGTATTTTCACCTGTTATGTTATAACCTACTGTGTAAAGGCTTGATGTTGTTGTTGTTGTTGTATGTTATAACCTACTGTGTAAAATACCTATTTAATGATTTCTTATAGTCTATCTTACTTTCACTTGTTGATGCACTTAGAAGTTTTAAATTTCTGATACTTGACTACTTTGTATTAGAGTTTGATGCAAGCAAAAAAATTAGAAGAAAGCCTAATTTTTGCAAGCAAAAAACAAACGCTTCCTAGGATACAAAAATTACACAAATATACCCAAAAATAGACAAAATACGACTTCACTTTTATAATTTTAAATGACTTTTACAACTCTTGATACTTACAAACGACGCTTACAAACTTTTGACATAAAAAACCATAACTTGCATTGCTTGAGACGAAAGATATAGGTGACGTCGAACTTACGGATAGAAAAAAGAGGTTAGAAGACTAGATCAAGTAGAGGAGTAACTCGCAAGTTATCCCAAGAAAGAGAGGAAGAAGTGGAACAAGCTCTCAAGCTTTTCCAAGAAAAACCCTCAGGTTTTCATGTCCAAAAATAAAGTCATATCACTCTTTTTCCTTCTCAAAACATCTCCAATTTATAAGCCATTCCACCTCCAACTAAAACCAATCAGATTTGGGGAAATGAAAGGCCAAAAGACACCACAGCAGCCCCCCAAATTCTGCAAGGGAAATAGGAAGCAAAGCCACGGGAAACCCAGCCAGCAAGTCACGGGAAACCCAGCTAGCAAGCCACAGGAAAGCAGCCAAAGAGGGACCCGAGGAGCCAACACAGGAAACGGGGTAGGGGATTCACGGGAAAGCAGCCAGGGATGAGAAACGAAAAGACAACCAGCCAAAGCATTGACTCACAAGGAAGAAACCAAAGAGACACAAGAATAGGAAGAGATAAGCTACATACCTTTATGATTTTATGAGCTAGGAAGTGCAATTATTCTTCTAATTAATGAACTAAAACATCAGCTCAAACATTTATGAGGTAAAAACTAAGTAGAATCCAACTTTTTTAGCTCAAAACCAAGGAGCCAAAGCCCACCAGAGAGCAGCCAAGGCCCCAAACCGAAAAATAGCAAACAGTCCAAGGGCAAAACCAAGAGGTAGCAAGCAGCACAAAGCTTGCCTACATCAGAGTTGCATATCTTTGTGGGTGTCATCACAAATAAATTATTATGGTTGTTGCAAGAAAAGGGAAGGAGAAAGTTGAACCACAATATTTTCAGGGTACGTTTTAATTTTTGTTATTTTTGGTTGATGTAAGAAAGATCTATTATGAGGTTAGTAATCTGTCAATAGTCATCTGTTTTAGTTTCTTGTAGTTGCTCTGTGAAGGAAAAATTTAAGAAATGAAATTTTTACAGCTTATACTTATGATTGATGTTTTAAGTTATGATCTCTTTCAAAATTTGTTTTACATTTAGATCTCAAAAATTATATTGAAATGCAATATAGTAATATAAGTGATTAACAACCTCTTATTTTGTTGTTTTCCCCGTTGAATTCTTATCGTAGGGTTGGCGTGGGGGGTGACAGAGCGCATCAATCCCCCCAATATCTTAAATTAGCAAGAACTCAAATGCATTGTGATACCGTTCAGCAGAAAATTTTTATGTCATACAACTCTCTTACATGAGTTTTGTGAATTTTTGCAAATGTTTTTACAGCAGATCATACATAATTAAGAAAAAAAATAAAAATTGCATTTCATTTTCATTTACTTTCCATCTCAACAATTTGCATTATTTTTTGCATTATAAAGCCCAAAACCCTACTACGGCCTCCATCGCATTTTCATGCCAATACAGGACAAATATTATTGCCATTTAGAGGCAATTTTTATACTCTTTTATGTTAGACCAATGTTAAGAAAATAATTTCAAAAATTAGGAACTATAAATATCATCAGGGATCATTGTTAACATTCTTAAATAAAATGATTTCATTCCCAGTGCTCTTGATGATCTTTGCACCAAAAAAACTTATCAGCTTCTTCGTGAAATCTATACTTGTGGGGGTTATTTAGCTAAAAGAATTTTATATTCAAATTTATACTTGTGATTGCTCACCCGGGACGCGAACTCGACAGAGTCGAGCTCTTTTCCACCCCGGGAGAATGATGCGGACATCCAACCGTCCATGCCTATCCGAGGAGGAGCTGAAGAACGACAACCATGATCGCCCTGCATTATCTTAAATTTTCATTTGTAATTTTTATTTTAATTATGCATTTTCCATTTTTACCCTTATTTAAAGGTCTAATCTCATGTAAGCCCTAGGGGCATGATTGTCTTATTTTAGTTTCTTTTATTTCTGAGGCCTATATATACAGGCACTTGCTAGTGTAATGGTATGATGAAGTTTTAATAAAAAATTTCTTCTGCACTTTTGTTCCTTGGGAGGAATTAGGTGAGATCCCTATGGGAGGGAATCGTAGTTCCACCAACTGCAGCATGGGTCTGGGCTTGTGGCTTGAAGTCCCTTAGTGAAGGGCAACGTATCACCCGTCAGCCGCAGGAAGCGTCCGGGCTCATAGTTTTATCTTTCTTTCCCTACACTTCTTTTCTCATTCTCCCTTGACCACCGGCCATACCCCCTCCATAGCCGCCGACCAAGCTTCTCTCTTCCCTCCTCCCAATCTCTTAAACCGAACTTCACCACCACCTCCTAGCTGGCAACCCCATCTCCTCCCATCCTCCTAGCCCCCGGCCACCCCCATCATTTTCCTCTTAATGATGATTTCAATCATCATTAATTTCTACCAAAATTAGCATTTCTAATTTGGGGAAAGAATTAAATCTATTTGAAATTAAAATTTAAATTTCAAATACTTTCCTAAAATTAACTAAGCTAACTTAGGAAAGTTCCTAAATTAAGTTTAATTTGATCTTAAATTAGATTTGATTTAATTACCCTTTTCCTAATTTAGAATCATGATTTAGGAAGTTTAAATTTCCTCCAAAACCCCATCTTTCTGTTATTAGAATATCATTAATTTGGAAAGGAATTTAAATTCAAATTAATCCAATTTGAATTCAAATCCTTCCTAATTAATTACTTTAATTTTGGAAGCTTCCCTCAACCTATTAATTAATCAAATTTGAAATTGATTAATAGAAACAAAAGATAGAAAATAAAAATAATAGAAACCGCAAGCCTTGGACTCTTCCGAAGACTGACGGGTGATTCGTTTGCCCTTCTCCAAGGGACTTCACGTCACGAGCCCGGACCCGGACCCATCCTGCGACTGGTGATACTCTCGATTTCTCTCATAGAAATCTCACTCTCGTCCTCTCTCAAGAAGAACACAAGTGTGGAAAACACAAAATTTTCATATCAAATTAACCATCATATTACAATAGCTTAAGGTCCTATATATAGGCCATAACATGAGAACATAAAAATACAAAAATGCCCCTTGGGCCATAACACTCAAATAAACTAACCTAGGGATAAAACAGAAAATAACATAAAATAATAGCTAAAATTCATAAAATAAATTTTAAATAACAATTTAAATTAGAGCCGTCAATTTACGACGCCTCCTGTGATAGATGCGCCAGATCTTCATGCCGATGTCCGCATCACCGCCGGTTCCCCCCTTCTCTCTCCTATCTCCCTCTCTCTCCATTAATTCCCCTTCCCCTTTGGAGTTAAATTTAAATTTCAAATTCCAAATCCCTCCAAATTAAAATCTGAAAATTAAATTCAAATTTTAAGTGGCTAGCCGCCGCTCCCATTCTACATCATATCTAGCTGCAGCTAATCATTCAAAAGAAATACAATCCTGCAAACAAAAAATAAGGTCTGTTGGAATAACAAAGAATAGAAAATATGCATACCAACCACAGATAAGAAAAAATAGATCAGTTCAACCACTTAATGCCATCGAACAAAACTCAAGCACGTTGCACAAGTTCCATGAAGGTTGAGTTGATGTACCATTTACGGCAGCTTCAAGATGCTGCTCAGAATTTAAACATGATAGAGCTGCTTGTACTAATGGATGGGAAGCAAGTGTTGACGCAGAAACCCTGAAAAAGCAACTTGTTTAAATTCCAAAGTACCAATCATCAATTATATGTAATGGTTAGAATCAGAGTGAATTAATGCGCTTATAAAATTACTGGTTTTAGTTTTCATATTTTGGTTAACAAGCTCGGCAATATAGCAATCAATGAACAAGCTCAAACATTAAAAAGTTGTTTACTTGCGTTTAAGAACATGTTTGTTTGGTATATCTTCAATAAGTAGTTTGATAATGCCCAATGTAATACTTCTGTAGCTTAATGTTAGTAATTTGATAATTGCTTTGGCGAAGCAAATTGTAGAGGGCCAATTAATACGCTTTCAATAAAATACAATTTGATGATTTTCAATTTAAAAAAAAAAAAAGATAAAACAAATAACTCACTACAAATAAAAGGATTAGGTTATATCAGATGATAAAGGCTCTTTGTCGTTTCGCTACACCTAGCATATCCATTAAATTCTAGCAAACATCAATTAGAGTTCAAAAAGGGATCAAGATCAATAAAAACAAATAAAGAGTAAATTAGAAGTTATCCTCAGGTTTATGAAAAGTCTTGCCTAGGTGCAAATGTTCTGAAACACATGTTTAGTTCACTCTTGCGTATCATATATTACAACAATGCTGTGATTTTCTTTATGTTTCTTCTCCACAATCAGTCTTAGCTACTCTGCACATCCTCAAAACATAGCTCCTTCTCCCCAGCTATCTCCATGATTGGTGATTAACAATCTTAATGAGATTGCAAACCATGATACACAGGATGCTAGAAAGAGGCCTGCAGGGCGGGAGACTTGACGATGGAAGAGCAAAGACAGTAGCACCAGCTTTCCCACACCAACACCAACAATGCACCATGCACATTGTTTGGTTGTCAACCAGGAGACATGTGAAGGGAAGCAAGAAGATGACAGAAGAAGGATGTTGATGGAAGAGAATAAAAGGAGATGAGTTCATTATAGTTATTTACATTTAAATAACTCATAAAGCATTTGGAACACAGAAGAAAATTTATTGACCAGATAAGCTTTTCAAACCTTTGGACAAATGTGAAACTTATGGTAAATCTTGAGGCCAGCAAATAATCTAGAATACTACAACAACAACTACTACTACTAGAGCATTTATCCCACTAGGTGGGATTGGCTAGATGAATATTTTTTCTCCATTATGACCTATTAAGATTCAACATATGTTCCAGCATTAAAAAAAAAACTTAAACAAAAGTTATGTTATAATAACATCAGCAAAGAAACACAAAGCATCCTAAGACAAGTGTTAATAACCTACAGGTTAGCTTCAATAGAAGAGGACATGATAAAAGAAGATTAGGCAGGTGAGACTGAAGTTAATAACTTACATAAAAGAAACGAAAGCTTCAATGGCTATCCACTCCTCTAGAATTAGCACAAATTGAATTTTTTGAGGATTGTCTCACAAGTGAATTGGATTTTGCTAGAAAATGTGATTGGGTGGATTAATGGGAGGATATAATTTATAAACCCATTGAACTTTCACTATGGAACCTAATTTGACATGAAAGAAAACAGAAGGTTAAACTGGGCTGTCAGATAAGAATGCCATTCAAAAGCATCCTCTAAAATCCAAAAGATTTGTCCTTCCAAAATAAAACTTTCATCCCATCAAATCCAAAGCAAGGAATATTCCAATTCCCCAATATCCCCCGCCATTCCCCAAAACCACAACTCAATTCAGCCCTAAGACCATGCAAGGATGTTGATGCCGCCCTCTGCCAGATGATTAAGAAAGAGCTCAACATAATAGTAGAAATAAATTTAGTGAAAGTGAAAGCCAACATAAGAAACAGAAATGAATTGAAATTAAAAAGTATATGAAAATGATAATTCGAAACATCTTCAAAAAAGGAGCTTAATTTGGATTCTATAGAAGAATAAATTAAATGTGATATTTATTTTTTGGGTATGTTAATACCAAAAAAAAAATATTTTGAAAGTCACATTGGCTTTAACATAGAAGGAAATTTTTAGGAAAATCAACAATATTGACCAATTTCAGCTAAAGACGGCTAATGGAAAATCTTACATGATAGAGAGAGGAACTTCAGATGTCTCACCAAACTTCAACGGCTATTTTTAATTCCAAAAATTAAAGTGTGTATTATGAACAATGGGCGCTACCATGTGTAATTTTATTTAATTAAGAATATAAAATTGAAATCCAATAACTAGCAAACAAAGTAGTTTTATAATCATAAAAGATACCCCAATAATGCATACATAACCCAATCGTAGCATTGTAAGGGTCCACAGTACTCCCATATCTTTCTTTACAAGCTCTTGATGTTCAACCAATAATGTTCAAACAAAAAATAAAAATAACATCATTACAAGTTCATTGTAACTGACTTAAGTTCGTATTGATAGCATACATCTAGCTCAATGTTAAAGAAAACAATAGGAAACTAACAAGACGAGAAAAGAAAGGATTGATACATGATACACAAATTAACTAGAATTAAAACGCATCAAAAAGTGATTGAAGAATATCAGGTAAACTTATATATTAGATATCACAAGGAATACTTGAAAGGATATAACTAGAAAGTAGCAGCTATGATATGTGGATAAGTTGATAACTTTTAAGACCAGAAAATATAATTTAGAAGAAAGGTCAAACTAATGTCCGCCAAGGATAAGTTTAAAGATAGTATATTGAAGTAGTCTAAGGTGCACATTAAGGAATGGATAAAATATCAGTTCAGGGAAGGGAGAAGTAATTTGAAATGTCAAAAAAGGTAATTGGTAGGTAAAACTTAAAAGATACTTCGGTTAAATCCAATCACAAAGATTTAATTAACTTATATCACCATCAAATGCGGTAGTTAACAATTTGTATAAAACAATGGATTCATAAAGCTAACAATCATGCTTGGCATGAGATCTATGATTTTTGCAAAGGCAACAGTGATGATGACCATAATTCTCCTAAAATTACATCTCAACAGCTGAAAGCCAGCTCAATCTTTCAATGTGCATCTGCTAGCTGTGTTAAGCAGTTTAAGCCTCAAATGGTTGATTGACAAAAAGTAAAAACAATTGTAGATACACTGAACTTTTCAGTGGAACAAAGCATAATTTCAAGAGCGTAAGGAGCATACCCAGAGCTTAATCGAAGCCACGATGCAAAAGAAACCAATACCTGTATAGAGAGAAGGCCAATGTGATCAAAAATTCATACCAAGTAATTAGAATACCTTCAATTCCTTACATAAACTTGTGATGCATTACAGTCAAATGGGATATCAAACGAAAAGCAGCAATAAAATTAGAATTAGATTATGCCTCCGGTATTCTTTTCAACTGATTTGCCTTCCAAAAAAAAAATAAAATTTTATAATTTTGATTAGTGTAGGACATGTGCAGAGGAAATCTTTACATTGCACTTCATTTCATGAATTCATGCATGGAAAACAACTCAGGGTAACTTGTTCATATCTATGAAATAGCGATAATGCTGAAGGTTTTAGAAAAGAAAGGACAAGCTTGCTATAGACAGCAAATGCACCATCCCCACATTTGTAAGTTGTGATTGAGCTTAATTTCATTGATTCGGGATTATTTCAATCCATTTACTATTTCCTTATTATAATGTCAAAAATGAATTTAAGTGCAATAATATCAATTTTTAGTTTATGGATGACTCTGGATCTTTGAAAGGTCTTATTGTAAAAGCTTCTCACTGTTTACTTGTGACATATTTTGCGTTTAGAAGATTATATGGCCTGTAATTATGGGGATTCCATAAACATATTTTATTTTCAATTATATAAATACAAATATATCCCCATAAACAAATTTTAGTTTCAATTATATAAATACAAATATAGATATAAAAACTAATATAAAAACATTGTGTGGGCATATATACCGCATAGAAAATTAAGCTTTAGTGCTTTTGGTTCAAACAAAGGATGTTGAATTCTGGACTTTGGCTGTACCAGCACCTCTTATGGAGATAGAAGCTCCACAATCACATTTGGCATCAGGCTCTATGAGAAATCGAGAAAGAGAATCCAAAGGACATGAGATTAGTTTTTCAAATAGACGACAGATATTGGAGTAGCCTCGAACAAAGTAACATATTACTTATGTCAATACCCCCACTCTTTGTGAAGCAGTTGATGGTGACATGTTTTTCATAATCATGGGTGGCTACAGAGAAAGATACCGACTCTTGAGTTTTCCTTTCACCAATTAGATTTGAACTAATTAGACATCTATATAAATTGAAAATTTGTCGATATCAAGAGAAAGCCCTGGTAATCAAGTCCTAAGTTGAGTGATTGAATTATATAAAATTGAATTAAGCAAGAATCGAGCAAAATGGAATGATAGATTCATAATGAGAAAGCTGTATTACTGAAGATCATGGTGGATTTTTAATCTTTATTTGCTGACAAGAGAAAAAATCTAGTGTTAGGGAAGAATCAAGAAGGTAAAAAAGGAGGTTGAAAAAATCATAAAAAACAATGCCTCAAGAGGAGAAAAAAGCAAGTAAAGCAAGAGAAAGAAGAGACCCATGGTCAGAAGAGAGAAGGAAATGATCAAGAGCATTTTTTTAAAAATCATGAAGCGCAAGGTGAAGCATTCCTGTGTCAGCAGGCTCAAGGTGCAAGTTTTTGAAACTTCAATTTTATTTTAAAAAATAAAATTATAAGAAAAAAATCTATTTTAAAAAATAGTATATAAAAAATATTAAAAATGGGGAAATTGGGAAAACTAAGAAAAAAGGGAAAGTGATAATAAACATAAAAAGAACAGCAGGTAAACATCAAATGTATAATAATAACAATATAAACCCTTTGACATGTAATCATCAAAATATTAAAATCATCCATGAGCCATAGGAGAGAAAAAAAACAATAAACATAATAAGGCAACAAAGACCAAAAAAACCTTTCTTAAAATTGAATAATCACAAAAAATGTGGCCTTTTATTGTGGTCATATAAGGCATTCTCCATGGAAGTAAATCACACCAAGGATTATACTTTTAGCAATTCTTGGGCTAAGGCAAATGCTTCATGAAGCAAACGCTTCAATTTCAATTTTTCAAAGCATTATTTCTACACTTACAATTGAGATAAACCAATGTATGCTTCTAAAAACAGTGACAAAAAGCTAATGCGGATAGAAAATCATTGTATTATTCCAAAATCAATCATTTTTCCATCACAACTCAGAAAAATGAAGGCATGCACTCCACTCAATCTTTTCAACATGCAACTTTTGTAGAACGCTTTCCTTGTTGACATAGATCACATGAAGTAGACCAAAAATCCTGACAAACTCTCAAAATAAACTCATTGCTCAATCTAGGGATCCGTTAAAGATGAGATTAGTTCCTTTGCATTTCAAATGCTTGGAGAAGGGACACATCGCTATGAAATATAACTGCAAAACCATTTGCTATGATTGGAAGAAAACTGTTCAAAAAAAAAGTTTGATATTCTTCACATGACTTTATTACATTATGTTGAAGATAATAAAAAGCTCCAAAAACTTTGGGTTCTTATATGTTCCTGATATTAGAATCATACAAGATGATCTTATTGAAACCCTTAAATGGTATTTGAATAGAGATTGGTATCATTCCATTACATTCGCCCAACCTGGATCCTTTGTCAAAGTTAATTAATCTGATGAAATTCTTAAGTCTCTTATAAGGAATGACTAAATGAAGCTGATGGATTTTCTATCATGGTGACTAAAAAGGATGAGAAATTGGTGCTTATTCAAGGAAAAAGAGATTTACATGTGCATTGGAATTTTGGTCTGCCATACTGTAGTTATCGGAATTGTGAGACGATCTTTCCCTACTAAGTTTGGAAAACATGGTCATTTGGACAAGCATGCCATTGTTTAAGAAAGATTACTAGAGACCAAGGTGTTTGTTCTAGTTAATGTGCTAAGTTCATTACCAAATGTGCGCAAATTCATTTTAGCAAATCATGCTTATAATGTTACCCCCCCCCCCCCGTTTAACAGAAGCTCGAGGGAGGAAGATCGCGGTCCAGGCGGATCGCAAGCGAGGATGCTCACGTGCATAACGCTTCCTGAATGGCTCGGATTGCATCGTCGATCAGATTTTCGCGTATAAGGATGAAAGGTAACGACTCCACTCATTGGATATTGTTAGTTCGCTCATTCTGGCAGAAGAAATCACGAGAGGGAAAGTTCTTGTTGAAGAGGAACGGCTGAGAGGAAGAAAGAAGAAGAAGAAGATTTGTTTTTTTCTATTCCTGTATAAATCTTTCCCTATTTCATCATCTAAACAACGAGGGTGTTTCATTAAGGGCAAAGGAAGAGATTTGAAAGTGGAGAGAAAGAATTTGGGAAAGGAAGAAGAAGGATTTTGGGTTGGCATAATCCTCTTTTTGTAAGTGATTTTCTTATCATACATCTTCAGATAGATTTTGTAGAATAAAATTATTAAAATTTCTTTTATGGCAATTTTAGAAGGGAAAGGAAGAAATCAAAAATTGGAGGGAGACCGTCTCAGCAAGAAAGAAAGGTCCTTTAAGGTAAAAGATACAAGTTAAAATTTTATGTCTTATCTATTTTGAAGAAAATCTTAATGCCAATATCGATTTGATTAGAAAGAATTTGACTAACCTTGTGTGCGAGGTAAAGTATCGACACTAATAAGATAATTTTTCGGGAGATCGGAATTGTAGGAAGAAAGATCGTCGCAGGAGTTCAAAGTTAGAAAGTATTGAAGCCAAAACCTTCAAGTGGGTAATTATTGTATTTAGACGTTTAATTGTTGCACTTCTATTTATCGTTGAATTTCTAGTTAAATTTTTCTAAGTAATAATTTTACTTATCTTGTCATGTTATCATGTGAAAGGATTTCATTGTATATGTGAGTATGGAATTTTGACATTTAATGAATTTAAATGTCTGATATTATGAATATAAAAAAGGAAATGGAAGTGAAGAAAGAATAGGAACAAGAATGACATTATCTATATTATAAATACAAAGCATAAATGAATGAATGATAAAAGGGGAAAAGGATATGCATGCAAATTACAGGAGTCACCCCCGTATGGTACTGGCTAGGGAAGCAAAGTACCCATGCACGTTAAATTGAAATGGAAAAGGAAAGGGGAAAAAGAAATGGAAATGATTGTACCTTTGATACATTTAGATGGTGCTCATGTACTAACTAAATGGGAAAAGAAATATATGTTAAAGTAAAGTATTTTATGTATGTAAATGAATATGTTATGAGATGTATAAACAACTGGATGAAATAAAATGAATAAAGAAAAGAATGTATGCCACTTCTTAAAATGAATAGACTTACATTAGAAATTGGTTGCATAGTACTTTATACATGATAATGATTACCCACTGAGTTTACACTGTATGCACAACCCACTAAATTAATGTTTCAGGTAAATTTCAAAAAAAAAAAATGGCTGAAAGGGAAGAATACATTTATAGAAGACGGCGCAACATTGAAAACAGGGAAAATTATGACTAATGTGAATGCTTAGTTTTGGCATAGATTGATTAGTTTTCTTGGGGTTAGTGGCTCTTCAGTTGTTGAAAAACTTTATGTTAATGTGTTATAAAATGGAATGAAATGTTACTACCGTCCGACTTGTTGTTCCCACCTCGTTAGATCAAGCATTCGGGCCAGGTCGTGATAGCATTATTGTCCCAAACTTGAATTTTCCCAACTCATCTAAAAAAAATTAAAAGTTTTCATTCCTAAAACATAAACAGAGAATGTCAACTGGCCAAATCTGAATTCATTTTATTTGCCCATAACCCATTCAAAGGGGAGATTTTTCAACGCTTCCTCTCTTAAGGAAAGTTCTAGTTACACTAATGAATCCATGGATAAAAAAGATAACCTACATCATATAGGACAACCTGAGACTAAGTTTGCATAGTGCGCTTTCTTCATATGGTAAAATTAAGCTCCTCAACTTAACAATCTCCCACATGGAGACTAGTCAATCATCAAATCTCCACAAAAGTGGCAGCAACTCCTCTCCCTAAAAGAGAAGTCCAATTAAAATTGCACACAACTTCAATCTCTCGATCAAAAGTCTATGTTAGTATATCACCTGGATTCAAGCTCCAAATTTTGTCTCTTTGTCAATATATCAGCTTGATTTAACCTCTAAGAATTCTCTAGTGTTAAAAATGTCATCCTCCAAAGCTAACTAGATGAGGTGAAAATGAACTTAAATATGCTTTGTCCAAAGCTGACCAAATAATAAAGTATATCCTTTTCTAAATAATAGCACTTTAGTTGTCACAACGAAAAACACTGCTCTCATACTTTTGACTAAATTCTTCCAAGAACCATTGCAACCGGAACATCTTATTGCTAGTGCCAACAATAACAATATAATCTACCTCAATAGTAGAAAGAGCTACTACTTTTGCATCTTTTACACTCAACTATTTGCCATGCCACGTTAGGAGTAAATATACCTAGTAGTACTTTTTCTACCGTTAATCATACCATGTCAGCATTAATATACCTTATTGATGTGGACATCGACAAGAGATTTCAGCGCGTTTATCAGAGACGACACAGGAGATCGATGGCCATGATGGAGAGCCTTTACTATTGATGATTATTTGTATTTGCATTTTATGTATTATGCATTTATTTTCTGTTTTTTTCCATTTGTGCCCTTATGGGTAGTTGATTGCTTTTGTAGCCCAAGGGGCATGTTGGTCTTTTGTACTAGTTGTCATGTAGAGCCTATATATATGGCTCTTGTTTCTTGTATGAGATTGATTATTGTTAATGAAAATTTCTACTTTGATCTCTTTGTGAGTTTCCCCATTTTCCTAGATCTCTTTGTGAGTTCTAGAGGAAAGAACCGTTAGATCTCTTTGTGAGTTCTAGTGGTTGACGGAGTAAGGTTCGTGCATCCTAATTATCTTATCTTCCTCCTCCAACCACTTCCCCTCCACCTCAAGAGAAAACCACTTGAAACTCTTGGCCTGAAACCCGACCCACCCCCTTTGCCACCGCCTCCTTGGAGTTCTAGCCGCCGGCCACTACCACAACACCGGCCGGCCACCTTGGCACCGACCTCACCACATTCGTCCAACCCCTCTCTCCGCTAGTTTCAAATTTGAAATTTGAATTTCAAATTTCAAATTCTTTCCTAATTTGGAATTCCAATTTAGGAAAGTTTCTATGATTGAATCAAATTTCAAATTAATTTAAATTGGAGTCACTAAATTTTATTTCCACATCATCACCCCTATTTGGAAACCCCCACCCCTCTTTCCCCAAACTCCCTCTCCCACATAAAGCCGTCGGCCCCCCTTCTTAGGGAGTTTGCATTGAAAGCATTCAATGCTCCTTCCCTCATTTGAAATTTAGAAATTGATTTCAATAAAATTCCCTCCAATTTCTCTTAAAACTAAAATTAATTTCAGTTTCTCCACAAACCCTAGCCCCCTCATTGATCTCGCTGGCCTCTAATGGCTCTCCCCATTGAATGAGCAATAATCCTCCCCCTTGATTTGGGAATTCAAAATTGGATTTCAAATAATTTCCCTCCCAATTCTCTAAAACTGAAATTAGTTTCAGTTTTCTAAAATAAACCCCAACCCTTCTCTCTCTCTCTACCACCGGCCTCCCCTCCTCTCCAAGCCGCCCCCACCTTCTATCTTGGGTTTCTTCGTGACCTCTCATCTTCAAGTCCATGTTGCATGGCCGATCCCGCCATTGATCACGGACTCGAATACGACATCTACGGAGCCATCCACGTCCTTCGATCTCCTTTCTACGACGTTGGATTTGGCTTTGACGACACCATCAAGGATTATTTGAATCGAATCCTTCCCACCCCTGTGGACGCCGTCGACGACCAATTTTCAGACTACGAGTGGATCATCCACGGTCATCCTTCCATGCCACCTCCACCTCCGAGGACCTTTCCAACAACGACGTTCCTTGGCTCCTCCCTCATCGTGGCGACCTCATTTCTAGTGTGGACGATCTTACTCCGCTCAACCTAGATTCGTAGGAAAGAGAGGAAGGTCTCAAGGTGAACAACTTGTTATTAATCTTTGGATTCAAGTTATAAGCTTTAACATTACTTTCCCCTTTGTATTTGATTAAATTGTTTTGGTTAATTTCCATGTAATTCTTTGCCTAAGCAAATTGATCACGGAGAACTCTTGTAACTGACTTTGAATGGATGCATGGTTTTATAAAGGTTAAGCTAATAGTAAATTTTCTTTTATAATCTTGTGTAACTCCACGCTTGCATCACATCACTTATAGTTCCAAGTTAGACTTCCTGAAACATAGAGCATAAGTTGCAGTACCTTGCAAATACCTGAAAATCCCCTTCATTGTCACGCAGTGTTCTTTACATGATTAACTCATATACCTATTTATAACTCACATTGCTTGCTCAATGTCTAGTTTGATGCATACAATGCCATACATAAGACAGCCAAGCACAAGGTACATTTACCTCTATCAAAAGAGCTTGCTCCATGATAGATTAAATTGACTACCCAAATGAGTAATTACATGATTGGCATTTTGCATATTGAACCTATTAGGCACTTCACATATTCTTCATGTAATAGCTTCAAAACATCATTATTCCATGTAAATCTCATCCCAAAATATTTGCTACATAACACTCAAAACCTTCATTGCAAACTCCTAAGACAATGCTTTTTTCATCTTACCGATTTCTTGTTTTCACCTACCTATTATCAACATATCAACAACATATAATATAAAATGGCATTTGAATTACCGAAGGCCATTATATTGCAGTGGTGACCTTCTCGATACTTCAAGAAATCATTGCTTTCCATAAAACTATAAAGATGTAATGTATAACTGTCATGATGCTTGTTTGAGACCGTATAAACTTTTATGAAGTTTGCAATTCTCTTTTTTTCTTGTGCTATGAATCCTAATGGCTTCCTCCTACAAATCACCATGAGAGAGGTTGTTTTTACATCCAACTATTTCAAATGCAAGTCTTCTTTCGCCACTAATGCAAATACCATTCTGATTGCAGTTAGTTCCACCACTTGAGAGAAAATTTTTGCATAAATAATGCATATTTTCTACTAAAAACGTTTAAATAACATTGCCTTGTACCACTTGCTTCTGTCATGTTCTTCTTTATACTAAGAAACCCACTTCTTATGCAAGGTCTTTTTTCCCTTTGGTGATTCTGTCAACTGCCATGTTTAATTAGATAAAGTGAAATCCATACCATCATTCATAGCCAACTCCCACTTGATTGATTATTTATTCTTCATGGCTTCATCGCAACTCTGGTTCACCTCAATAAATCAACAAAATTGTGATCTGAGAATTCTATCATACCTCTTGACTGAAGTAGCAGGGGTTCTTTGATCTTCTTCAAGGCCTATGCTATATTTTGCAGTACTTACATTTTCAATCTCAACTACATGAATGCATTTCAATGGAATTTCATTCACCTTTTGAGCTGCAAAGCTATCAGATTTTGCCTTCAACTTATCCTTATATAAGATATTAGAGCTTCAAAGCTTTCAGAGTTTGCTTTCAACCGATCTTTATATAAGATATCTTCACTAAAGATAACATCAATGCTCTCGATAAACTTGGTATCACAATAGCAAATAAAGAAATATCTTTTAGATTTAGCATCAAATTTACTTCAAGTGGTAGAACCAACATGAATATAAGAAATGTAACCAAAAACTTTCAAGGAAGAAAGATTTACCACATTAATATTTGATACATCATCAAAAAATTACCTTGATCGAGCACGAATCTCAAGGCAAAATCAAGCTGGAAACATCAAATATTAAATTGGAGACCATCCGAATTTCGATTTCAGCAAACTTACAGTCAAACCGAGCGTCTCGGAAACATGAACCCAACGACACCAAAATCGACCCAATCCGAGCCCAAATGAGTCCAAATCAAATACTCGAAGTGCTTTTGGAAGTATCAAACCACAATTTGGGTTACCAAACGGTCTTCAATCATAACATGCTTATAGTCAAATCGAGCGGCTCGACGAGACAAATCCAACAAGCCCAAGATCATCAAATTATGATATCATTAAGACAGTCAAAGGTCCATTGAATGATACATGATCGTAAGAATCAAGATCGGTCGTCCATTCGAACCACTCACAATTTACCCTTGATCTTCCACTTATTTACAAGTCATGCCACTCAATAATTCTATAAATAGAACCACATTTCCTCTTGAAAGGGAGAGAAAAAATAAGAGAAGGAAGAGAAGGAAGAAGCTCCTCCTCGACCACCGCCAGACTTCCACCGGACCACCACTTGAGGCTTTCACCTCCGTTAGACCACCGCCTAACGTCGTTTCTCCGCCGAACCACTGCCTGACGCCGTTGCTCCGCCAGAATACCACTTGAGGCCCTCACCTCAACCGGACCACCACTTGACGGCGTTGCTCTGTCGGACCACCACTTGAGGCCCTCACCTCTGCCGGACCACCGCCTAACGCCGTTGCTCTGCCGGACCACCACTTGAGGCCCTCACCTCCGTCGAACCACCACTTGAGGCCCTCACCTCTGCCGGACTACCGCTTGACACCGTTGCTTCGCTGGACCACCACTTGAGGCCCTCACCTCCATCGGACCACCGCCTGACGTCGTTGCTCCTTCGGACCACCACTTGAGGCCCGGACTTCTGTCAGGCCACCACTTGATGCCGAGAGTTCTCCGGAAGTACCGTCACTCTACTACGATCTTTCTGACCTCAGTCTCCTGCCGACTACGGTCCTTCTGACCTCCATCACCAGACAACAGTCTTTCTGACCTCAATCTCCTGCCGACTACGGTCCTTCTGACCTCCGTCGCCTACTATGATCCTTCCGACCTATATCGCCAGACAACGGTCTTTCTGGCCCCGGTCTCCTGCAAACTAAGGTCTTTTGGACCACTGTCTCCTGTCGACTACGGTCCTTCCAACCTACATCACCTACTATGGTCCTTCCAATCTCCATCACCGAACAATGATCTTTCCGGCCTCCATCCTATCGAATATGGTCGTGCCGACCAAACAAACACATTTATGTTGATTATTGTAACTTCCACCATGTAATGTGCTCTATATGATGTACATTTATATCATCAAGCCAAGGCCTTCTCCCAAGGAAGGGCCTCATTTGTAATCAACTACAAATACTAGTGGATTCATTCAAACTGGGCCAGGCCCCGTGATTTTTCCCCCTTTTCAGGGGTTTCCACGTAAAAACTCTTGTATATCTTATGAATACTTCACCCTCTCTCTCTTAATTGATTGTGTTTTGGATCTTTGTATAATTCTAAGACGTTAAACTATATATTTCTCTACCGCCGCGAATACTCCAAGACGCAACAATACTTAAGAGGCCTCTGTTGATTAAATATGTTGCAATGGTAATAGCTTTAACTTGATCATACCATTTTATCCCATGCTCCTAGCTCGGTCATTTAATGTTTTTTTTTTTTTCATTCTCTTGATAATATCATTCTATTGAGATTTTCTTAGAAAAGTCCTCTTAATTTTGATGCTATTATTCGCACAATAACATTTGAAATCACCATCTATATATTATCCTCTATTATTTGGAGGCAAGCTCTCTACCTTCAAATATATTTTATTCTCGACCACAGCTTTCCAACTTTAAAAGTATCATATAAGGTAGATTTACTTTTGAAAAAGGCAATAGTTGAAACCAACACAGCAATAATCTCCAGAGAGTTTGATAAATACTGATATTTCTTTGAAATTTAACTGAACCACTTTCCACCCCACACCACTTATCTCAAAAAGCTCCAATTATACCCATTCATGAAGCCATCAACAAAGCAAAGAATAAGACGAGGCAATGAGGCAGCCCCCAATTCAAAACATGAAAAGCACTGAAACAAAAGAAACTTATTCTCAATCATAAGACCATGAAGATAAAAAGCCTTCAGGTATTTGTTCAACTCAATCATTTTCAAAGAAAATAAACAAGAAGCTGGATGAAGATTTTTTTAAAAGAAAAGGGAGAGGGCCTGCAAAAAGTATCACCAGCATATAAACAGAAACAACTTTTCAAGAAGGAAGAATAAAATATACCCAAAAAAAAGTAATACAGACCATAGAAAATGATGCAAGTATAACCTACCTGGTCTTTCAGTTCACCAAAATTCAAACAAGCGGTCAAGAGACTGAAAGCAGTTTCAGCAGATGAAGCAAGTTCTTTCTCAAAATGGCGGCGTCTTTCGGGACGAGCTGCTATTCTATAGCTGTAAGCTTCCTGTTGGTAAAGGAGGGTTTACTAAAAAACTTGAGTATAGGGAAAAACATGATACCGTGGGATATGATAACAACAATACAAAAGTATCTCTATAAGAAATAACAAATTTTAATAAAAATGGTAGACATCAGGCTTCATTGCCAGTCCAATCATTGCCTGTTACAAATTGCGGAAGAAACCTTCCAACAAATCCAAACTAATATCTCAAGTGAAAAACTCTGTATTCCTATAATGCATACAATTTTGCCATAATTATTATTATCCAACCAAAATTGGGCAAGGTTCATGAATCATTATATTCCATTCACTTATGTTGTTTACAGTAATAAGCAAGCACAAACAAGTACAAGAATGTGGCAACACATCATCAGATAATTCTTAGAAAATATCAGATCCAAAAATAGATATGATTGATAAGATGCATGTGCGTGCTCACCTCTTAGGAGAATAGAAGTGTATAAATTTAAGTGAGTATGCAACTATGAATAATTATGGGCATGCAGAACAATATATATATATATATATGAGTGTGTGGATATCAATTGGATTTAAACCATTGCTACAGCTTTAAATATATTTTCCTAATGCAAAATCATTTCAGGACCATTTTGGCAGACTTGTAAAAAAAATGTTTCCTTTATTTCTGAGTAGGTGGGATTAAGCAAGGCCTGCTTTTGGTGAGTGTGACACTCTCTTTTTCCTTAAAACTTCTAGGCCAACGCAACTCACCCTTTGCACTTAGATTGCTCAGCCCATTTTGACCCCAATGGTACAAATAAGATCAATTTGAACTAATCAACAACTAATCTAGTTCAGAGCCTTCTCCCATTGTTGCTTCAATCACTTGATGCGAGGTATAGCAGAGACCCTAGAGTCATGGATTCCTCGTCACCTCAAACTTAATGTCATTACACTCTAGCATTTACTACAAGTTACATGTAATATGCCCTTATCTACTGTAGTTTTGTTACGGCACTTTGCTTTCTTCCTTAGCACTATTGTTTTGTTTACAGTACTGAGTTAGCCTCTAGTTTATTTGTTTGCAGGTATTTGGAGCCCGCACTGCTAGGAGCTTGCATGGAGTTTGTTTTGTTTAATTGGTAGTTTGTTCGGTTTGAGAGTGAGCCTGTAGAGTTCAGTTTTGAGCTTTCAGTTTGAGCTTGTAGTTTGTTGTTTTACAGTTTGAGTTCGTAGTTTGTTGTTTTAGAGTTTGAGTTCAGATAAGTTGGACCATTATAAAATAGATGATTTTAGTGCAAAATTTAATGATTATATTTCTCTCTTCCTTTCTTTTTATTGCATTTTATTTTAATAAATAACTTAATTAATTATTTAAAAGAATTTTTATCATCTTTAATTATTTAATCAATTAATTAATTGATTGATCAACAAATTGGGAGAAAATTATAAATAATTTTTTATTATTGCTCAATTAAATTAATAAAAATTGGATGTTGGATCAATTTCTATTAATTTAATAAATAAATTTTTATTTATTCTCAATTTGCTCCACAAAAGCTCTCTAAAAGTTTTTTTTAAAAGCTCTCCACAAGCTCTCAACCAGAAATTTTTTCTTTATATATATATTAGAAAATTTGGCAACCTCCCAGCAAAGGGAGATTGAGAGGGCATTTGCTCTTTTAATCCGCCCAGTCAAATTACAAATTCGACGATCAAGGGCTTCGGGATGTTGATCAATCCAGGTATAGGTCTTATGGTCTTCCAACGAAGCACCTGTTATATATTTAATTAAGAAAATATTATAATTTTATTTCCTCGAAGATTCGACATCCTCTCGACGTCCCCTCCCCACGATGGGAGGTAGGGAGGGCATTTGTTGTTTCAATCCACTACGTTGGATAAAAAAAAAAAGTCAACAGTTGAAGGCTTCAAGACGCTGATTATCCCGATATAAAACTTCATGTCAAATCTCTTGGATTTATTGTTGCGGTACCCGCTGCTATTATTGTATATTTTTCTTCTTTCTTTATACAAACACTCGTGTGGAGTTCCTGTACTCACAGGCAGTTGAAGGCTTTGTTGGGCACTATACTAGAGCAAAGACGAGAATTCTTTGTACTTACGATTAGAGAGAATAGTAACAAAGTTTTGGGCGTTTGGTCAGGGCGTGTGCAAGGCGGCTCACGAAGACAAGCTAGGTAGAACGCACGGGGTGTGCGAGTTGCAGGATGGAGGTCCTTGCATATGTCAGATCATAACGGATCACACAAGAGCGTGGGCAAGCTGCATGCACGAGATGACTAGTAGGAGGCAGCGTGCATCAAGTGGCGCGCAGACGACGAACCGCACGAATGGCGAATGGGTCACGCGATTGGTTCGTGCATGTAATAACTCAAAGATACAAAAAGCATTTAAAATGAAAAATATGATATTTTGATTTGTTGATCGAACTAGAGAGTTTTGGCGTTGTACATGTGAGCGTTGCGGCGCTAGAGTTGAGAACACTGAGGCGCCATAAATCGCCGCCGCGACATTGGTGTCTCTGTCCTATAGTAAATCTAATTTCTGCATGAAGCGCTGGAACTATGCGCTGCATTGCTACGCCCCTTAAAATATATTTTTAATATTTTTCCCTTAAATCCAACCCACCGCCTCCCTCACCCCTCACTCTCATTTGCCTTGGTCAGGAAGAAATAGAGGGCGAAAAGGAGAGAAAAGAAGAGAGAGGAGGGTCTTCGGGCGATTTTCGTCTACCATTTCTTTTACAAAAATTGTTCTAAGTATTATAAGTAACTATCATCTTACTTATGTTTTCAATTATTTTGATTTATACGGATTTATCACTCCTAAATATGTTTTAAAAAAGCATAATCTCCTGATTTCGTAAGCTTTCAAAGTGTAACTTTTCATATATTATAGATTTGGTCATTCTAAAAACTATGATATGATTTTATTGCATTTTCATCGGTTAAATATGTATAGGAATTTATGGATGAAATTAGTAGGGAAAATGCATACTAAAAATAGGTTGAAAAGTATCTTTTAGTGATTTGACATGATAATGCTGAAATGTGATATAAGATGAAATAATTGATGTGATGTACTGAAATGATACTAATTAATATGATAGAATAACTTACTGACTGATATGAGATCAATGATAAGAGTACGGATGAACATATTGATACCTCAACGATAAGAGTATTGTCAGTATATATATATGAACATTGATAAAATTGACTTATTAACAAGATAAAATGAATGCTAATTGAGATTGATTGAATAAGACTAGTCGGGTGTCATAAGGGCAAGAGCAAGATCAAGATCAAGATACCCTCATTTGAATATCTGATAGAATATTGATTATTGATACTAATTATTATTGATTATTGAATATGAATATTGATCACAGTTACTGCTTACCATTACTGAATACGGATAATGATACTACCGTACTGTACAATTGCTATACTGATGAAAATGATTAAATTATATGAATGAATGAAACTGATTGTATGACAAAGACAGAATGATTAATTGATATAGGTGACCAGTATATATTTTCTCATATGATTTAAAGCATATTGTTTCTCTTTTGCCTTGCATTAATTTCAGTTGTATGATTTTAATTACTTGCTAGGCTATTCGATCATTACGTGGTTTAAATGATTTCAAGTAAGGAACCTTCAGCTTGAAGCTAAGTTGGGATGCTAGTGTAATTTTTATTTCAACTCTCTGGTTTATATATTCTTATGTAGCCTATGAAGGCTATTATACGTACTGTTTTGGACTTTTTAATGACGTTGTTTAAATATTGACTACTACAATAATGTGAATTATGTTTTTTTACTCTTTATCAATGTTTAAAATTGCGTATTTGGGTATTGAGGTGTTTTTCATTCGTGAGGCGAGGCGTAAGCCTCAAGGCGTTTTGAGGCATAAGCCTCAAAATCAAAAGATTGCATAAACATAAAATGATAAATTTTTTATATACTAATGAGTGAATAATATAAAACATAAAAAAGTATGAGATATGAAGTGAAATCAAAATATCCCAATAATAAGATAACATGAAATATAGTTCAACTCAAAATTCTATCTTTCCCAAATCCTAGTATTCTTTTCATTAATATTTAATTTCAATTTCCAAAAATACATAGCAATGACATATCACATAAGAACTCATAAGTCATCAGCATTGTCATCACTAAGGGGTTCTTCATTTGAATCATCATTATGATAAACTACTCACTCCCTTTCCTCCTCTCTTATAGAGTCCAATGTCAACCATTTACTTCAAGATTTATGTAAGTTTTAATATATATAGCGTGAGGCGTAAGCCTCATACCAGTGAGGCAAGGTGGGCCTCAAGGCAAGCCTAAACCAAGTTTAGGCGCAAGCCTCATAAAAAAAACTTGAGGCATAAGCATCGAGGCGTTTTTTATTGGAATTGCGCAAAGGCGGGCCTCAAGACGAGCCTCATATTGCGCAATTTTAAATCATCCTCTTTATATTTATTTAATGCAATTAATCAGCTCTAGATGTTTATCGATCTAGTTGATAAATGAATAGAATGAGTTTAAAAAGATAATAATATGAAAAAGAAAAAGCATAAAAGAAAGTATTTCAATACAGATCCCGGGGAGCGATAGTGAGGGTGGTATCATGCGAAGAATGGGTCACGTGGATAGTGTTTCGATTAGGGTCGACTGCGGAAGTAGCATGCGGGTGGTGTTTGCAGTTGAATGGGCTCAGCGGGACGGACAAAGGAGGCACGAGCGAAAGACAGAACAATGAGAGGGAACAACAAAGACTTAAGCGCAAGTCTTCTTTCTTTTTTATGTTTTGTTATGTGATATGTTGTATTAATCAGAAGGGTGTGTTGCTTCTGAAGCAATGTGTTTGTTCGCTCGCTCTATGAAACAGTGTATATGTTTTTGTTTTTTTTTTTCATTTTTTCTTTTTTTTTTAATTAGTCAATACTTCTCCATGCCTGAACAAGCAATGCATGATACATCATTTCCTGTCATAGGGGTAGTGTCTCAAAACAAGTTTAAAGCACCTTAAAAGGTATGTTTAATATGTAATTTTTTAAAACTTCATACACTTGAACCTGATTTAAAACTTTAAGAGAAAATGACCAAATTGATCCATGAATTATTTAGAGTGTCTTCATTTTGACATGGGCTTTATTATTCTACAATTTCACTCTCAACTTATCAAAGAATCAAGTTTAGAGAACAAAAGACTCATATCACTCAAAGAGATAATTTTTAATAATTACGCCTCATATAGAAAATCATTATGCCTCTTAAAGAACTAAAAAATTTAAGAATTTTTTCTCAAAAGTTCGTTCATATTTCTATAGTAGTAGAGGCATTGACAGATGGGCCTATTATCTTTCTGCTAAAGAATGGACAAAGTCCGTTTTAGCGCATGAATGAAAATCACACAAATCAAATGAAGAAATTACAATGAAACAAAAATATGGTTCAGAGAGAAGTTAGCAGTCTGAAACAGGTTAAATCTATAAAGGTCATGGAAGATCAAAAGAGAGGAAAATTCCTTGGAAGTCAATGTAATAGTAAAAGCTCGTAACTTTCCGGTACGAAAATATAATTCATTTTGAATAACATATTAGCATAAAATTTAAAATCGAAATGCTGAACTGTGAAACCTTAGAAGGCAATATGGTTATCTTGTAACAGATTTCTGCAAAACATAAGCAAATGAAGAAGTGACAAAAATTATGATGAGGAAATATCTCAAGGATTCCGAAATTTTTAGAGAGAACAGAATGCTAGTGCCTAAAAATAGGAGCAATGGCAGCGGAAACAAAACAAGATAAAAAAATTCATTCATGATTTTTTTATATGTTGTTCAATTGAAAAATAACCTTCTTAGCATGGCCCAGATGATTGAAAAAGGATATAGTTATTCATAAGAAAAGTGCTTGATCATTGATAAAGAAACTAAAAATTTGACCCAACAATGGTGATGGAAAATAAAATAAATTTTCAACACAGCTAAGTGGGACTATGACTACTTGATAATAGCTTAATATGTATTGGTGTTTTTTATTTTAATTCTTTCTATCAATTTATTCATTCTAAATGTTTAACCATTTCAGATTTCCTATACTCTCGTCAACTATACTTTTTTTTTCCTAAAAATTATTCAAGCAATTATATTTGCAGGTATTAAAACAAAAACAAAAAATTGAAAACACAGAACAAATTTAAAAATAATTTCATAGCAAAATTTCAGTGCATAGAACAGTTGAAAACAATCTAAAACCCAAGACAAAAATAACCAAAAATTACAATAACGAATAGTAACAAAGAAATGTAAAGCAAATATAATACATTAATAGTTCCATTTTAGTTCTTATCAAAATAAGGCCCCAAATTCAATAGACCATTTGTAGATTGGAGGTAAAGCATATAACAATAAAAAAAACTGGGTTTTAAGAAATCCAAAGAATAAGACATCCTACTAAATTATGATCCCAGTTTTAGTAATGTTCTGGGATAAACATTCTATGAATACATTTTCAAATGAATGCTTAAGATAATCTCTCAGTATGTTCTCTAACATTCTATTTAATATAGTAAATAAATATATAGAGTTTAAACTAATCTTAATGAAGGCTAAGTTACATGGTTCAAAGCTTAAGCTTATATAGCTAGGGGATTAAGGTGCAATTTTGTTTAAAGCTTTACAGAATGCTGAGTCGTCACTCAGCAATTTCTTAACTTTCATATCTCAGCAAGCCCACAATGCAAGTCTAACAAGTTGCATCATGCATAAATAAGCCATGACCGATAGGTACCATACCTCTGGCAAAACAGTGAGCAACTCTAACAAGCCGGGGATATATTCAGAATGAGTTCGCATTTCATTGCTGATCCAGTCCACAATGCCACCATCTCCCCAGTCTTCAACAGAGACATGCACGGCCAAAGCAGCAACGCCAATGCTGATCTGAGATGAAAAGGGAGTTATACCCGCATGCGGAACTAAAATAAATAAAAACATAATCAATCTTTCATGATAAACTTTTGTCATACCTGGGTCCTAACTTTAGGGGGTCCTTTGCTAAAGTTCTTGAGCAAAGCCTGCACTTGGAAGCTTCAAACCAATCAAAAGGTATAAATAAAACAAACGCCAATACATTATGCTAGCAAATCAAGTGCAAAACAGCTTTTGAGCAATACAAATTAAAAACTAATAAAATCAATTAAATAGTTGTAAAGGATGATATAAAAATAATCCTAAATTACAGTACAAGGTAATAGTGTACTGTAAAAGCGATATTAATCACCAGCAAGCCAACAATTGTCAAAATTGTGAGATTAGCAAAGTATTTATCCGATGAACAATTGGCACCTCTAGAGGTTCCAATCACCTGAGATTGAGTGGCTTAGAACAAGGTAAACAAGAAGAATAAAATAGCTGCTACAAAGAAACACCCAGTTAAAACTTGGTCAACTAATTAATGCCACCTTACTAAAGCATGGGGCAGGTATCAAACGGATATGGATGCACAATTGAATTATATGAATTTTCTTTAAAAAAAAATCATACGAAAAATAAGGCTTATTCAAGTAAATTTTAAATTATTAAATCTATTTAAAATAAAATTAAACCGTGATATGCCAAAAATGAGAAAGATAAAAGAGTGTTTTTCATAAATACGGAAGTATAATACATATATTGTACCTATTACACATTTGAATGTTAAAATTTGAGCAACTTTCCACAATTCTTAACATATACAACAAATGAATGTTTTTTGGTAATTCGTAGTTGTTGGCATTATGCAAGTTAAAAACATGAATTTACTATGGGCATGTTTGAGATTGCTTTTGCTTCTGTTTTAATTTTTTAAAGCATGTTTGTTTACTGTATTTTTTAACTATTTTTATTTTTATTAACCAAATCAAGCCGCCACGGCTATGCCATCAACAGGCATCACCACCGCCTACAAATGCCTCTGCCACCGCTGCTGCCATTATCAATGGTGACCACCACCAGCCACCAGTAAACCACTGTCAATCCACTTCCACTGCTAACTCCACCATCATAATCGCCTCATCATTTGTCACTACTAACCTGCAAGTGACTGCCTCTAACACCGCATAAATAAAAAAATTACATATTTTTAAGAAATCAAATATATTTATTTTATATCAAAATAAAAATAAAATCAAATAAGCAATAAAAATAAAAAATAAAAAACACTAGTGAACCTACACAACCCCTAAGGGCTTAGCAACTAATATGTCCATTGCAATCTCCCCAAGCATGCAAGTGCAATCTTCTAGGGATAACATAGCAAAGGCAACATCAATAATATATTCAACTAAGGAAGTTGAGGAGGATTAGCACATTCATGGGTTTGCTATTAATCCCATCCAACATAAAGATAAAAAGAAATGTATTTAATAGCTTAAAGGTTAAATTTGGCTTAATTTGTTTGTGTGATGTGTGATGTTATATTTGATGTTGAAACAATTTCTACTTATGTATGATATATTATTTAGTGGACTTCATGTGTGGTTAGGAAGGTAATGTACTGTGGAAGCTACTATTCTCCCCTCCAACCGTGCCAGTCTTGGGGTTGTCATCAAAGACAATGTAGGCAAGTTTGTTATGACCATAGGCCATCAGTTTAAACAATGGGATATCATCCGGGCTGAGTTCCTTGCAGCAGCTACTATCAAGGAGACTATGGAGGATTGGATGCTGGATCTGGATGGGATTATTGTAGAAAGTGATAATGCCTTCGTTATTGAATGGCTCCAGAAATCTATGGAAGATAGAAAGAAGACGGATCAAGCTTCTTGGGATCAGGATATAAGTTTTCTTGTTTAGTTTAAACAAGTTATTTTCCACCATATACATGAGAAAACAATAAGGCGACAGATTTTTGTGCCTCATTAGCCACTTTATCTAGATGCTTTTGGAAAGATACTCAGGATAAATGTTCCTTCAACATTTTTGCCTTTGTTGAAGGATGATAGTGATAGTTATAATCATACTTAGTTGTTATCATTGTATTTTTTTTTTTTGTTTTACTTTGATTAATGCAAAATGCGCACTTTCATGGAAGGTAATGTACATGATAGTTAATTTTTCAATAGATCTTTAAGTGATAATACTTTGTAATTTCCTATGCCCCCACCAGCTTAAATGACCACACTAAAATCTTGTAGACATACTTGAGGTTTTCAATAACCATATAGACATGCAAATTTTATATGCTGGATTTTAGACCTCCTTTGCAACTAGGATTTATTAAATCCTTAAAGGTATAAAATATAACATTTAACCAAATTTGCATGACTCAAGCATATATTATGTGGGCCCTATGGGATTTTCAATCAAGGGTAATCATTATTGAGATGCGTCATTGAGGGATCATTCAATGTATGGAAAAATAAATGGGACATTGGAGTGACATGCCAAACTTTTCATTTGAGAAACAAAGACTAATAACCATTGCTATAATGACAGCACATACTTTATCAATAAACATTATTCAGTGAACCCTGAATTTACTACAACTTTCATTTGAGGAACAAGAACTTATAATGTTGCTACGATGAAATCAAATAATTGTATCAATATACCAAAATTCAGTGGGCCCTGAATTTACATAGTACGATAAGGATGAAACTCATGTTCATCTTGAAGCATAATATCATATTGGCCAATGCATTTTCCAATCAAATGATATTGAAGATGATAATGAATACGCTGTTGGCAGATATGAGGCAGCAAAGATTGAGTTGCGTGAACATATTGTGACTCAATTAGGTTATTAGTGAGTGTTCAAACATATTATGAGCTATATTTATTTAGTAATTGTAATTAATAACAGTCTTTATTTTCTCATAATTGCATATAACATACTTTCAATCAATGAATATTATAAAGGAGCTATGTCATCTCTTTGATCAATTTTGGACCCGACATTTAGGTGCTATGGGATTGATGTGCTTTATTATGTGAGTTATTGTTTGGAGTATAAAGGCTTCATTTAGGATGGCTTTTTATTGCTTCTTAAAACAAAGTTTTAGTACAAAAATTACAAAATAATGAAGAGGAAGCTCAAAATCCATCAATGGCATTATGCTTTAGAGTTGTTGCCAGATTAAGTTATTAAAACTTATTGTAAAACATTTATTATGTTAACTTGTTGATGCACTGTGGATAATTTTCTTACTGCTAAAATGTTTATCTAAGTCTAAAACTTGATTGTATTTGTGGGCAAATTAGTCTTTTAACTGTTACAGCAAAATTAAAATGTTATAAACAAAAAAATTAAAATGCTTCTGAGTTAGAAACTACAACTCAATCGCAGAACTTCCAAACAAAAATCTACTATTTTCAACTACTTCTCACCATGGTTTTTTTTCCGCCAATAATTCATAATCTAACTTTTCAAGAAGTAACATTTGTACCAAAAAGATCCTAAAACTATATAAACATCATCCATAATGGTCAACTATAATAAGCAAGAGCAAGGTCAAAGACAAACTAAACCTTTAACCCATGCATTCCTTCAGGATTCAAGATTCTCATTATGCTTCGTTACTCCAATACATTGCCTTTTCGAGCATAATATGAGAACAAGTACTTAGCACAGACATCACCGCAAAAAAGAAATTTAGAAGGAATTGGTACTCTCTAAGCCATTTATCAAGTAAAAAATGACACCAAAGTTCCTAGATAATGAAAACAAAAATAAACCTAGAAAAAAATGATGCTCAAAAGCATATAGAGTTTGACAAACTATACTTTTCTAATTATCATTTATTTTCAGTATTTTTACCTATTACAATTTCTTGTCATCCATGGTAAAGCTTCATTTGAATTTCTTTTAAAAAAGTAGTACTAACTTGGGCAGGGCATGAGAAGCAAGCGCTCCCAACTCCTAGCATGCCCCCTTCAACAAGAATGCACTTTCAGAGCTGTTCAGCCATCTTTACAAGAATTGTTGCAACTTATGTACGAAGACATCACATTATCAAATGAAGCTATATGTCTTTTTTGGGCACTTAAAATGATATGGCACAGAACAATCTCAATTGCTAAAAGAACTAGTAGAAATTGATTGTTGAGTACAACAACAAAAATTTAAAATTCATGCAATTTAAATGATAATCAAGTAAGCCACTAAACGTATGGATTGTAGATCTATGTCCATGACAGTTAACAGGAGTAGGATTTCAATACAAATTAAAGAGATGAAATCGCATCCCAAAACCCAAAGCGTAGTTATCATAAAACTATAAAAACTTACATATAAGGAATCTCGTAAGGGTCGAAATGCTTCCGAAGGTAACTCCTCAAAATCACATTGTACCTATTATGGGAAAAATCCAAAAAAAAAAATCCTCAGCAAAGAAATAAAGACAACTTGAGTTAAAGTACGATGAACCTTGCCCATTATTTCTTCGAAGGTTGAGACTACCTTGCTTCTGAGAGTTTGGGAACAGAAAATGAGTGTCTCTATATTGCTGCTAGCATCATGGAGTAAATTATCAGATACCTACATGAATTATTGCAATCGAATTCTATAGGGCATAAATACAACTTTCAAAAAGAGAGATGATGACATCTATGGCATTGCATATACAAAGAATATGAAAAAAATTATGAAATAAGTCAAAAATCAAAGTAAAAAAAGGCAATGAAGGATCATTTTAAAACATTGAGACAAATATCAATAACTTGCATACTAAATGTTAGTTATAACTTGCATACTAAATGTTAGTTATAACTTGTTCATTTTTTATATAGAAAAAAACATTAAAAGTCTTTGGCAAAAACTTTGCTCTACAACAATCACTCAGATTGAACTTCTATTTGTACTTTAAGTTTGAACTTCTATTATTTTAAATTTAAGTAAGAGTTTGCAAGTGCATGAGTGAGATGCTAACCTATCATTAAGGTTTGTATTGTACTTCATCCCAAATCTAATAGTGCCTGGATAATTCCCATATGTTGATTATCGCAACCAATTCTCCATTTTCAACTTCGTCTAACTCTTATGCACATCAACCACAAGTCCCTATCAACTACTTTTTTTCAGCTTTTGGGGGCACATCTGTGACAATTCTTTTGTCTCATGTTCCATGTGGCATCCCATGTTTGATTTTCCCATAATATCTGTGGTTAATTATTCTATGTTTTTTAACAAAACTTCTAGCTTTTGGCCATCTTAGCAATTCTTTTGCTATGTTCAATTCTTGCAACTTCAAAACTCTATGTTTCAAGTTATTTCTATTGATACGTTGTTTCCAAGATCTAGGATTGATTAGCAATACTTATGCAATAGTGAGAGGGTGAAATTCTTATTTGCTTTGTAAATATAAATAGGAATTCAAGGGCAAGTATAAAACTAAATATTAAGCATTTAGATGTAATTTACAGTTTGATGTGTCGTTTCTTCTACTTCTAGTATTTAGATCATTGATCAAGTGAGATATTTGAATATTTTACAAAAAGTTATCTCCTTATGCAATCATGATGCTTGCTTTCCATGTTAACTGTTTTCTATCTTCTTCCTTTTTATCCCTCTCTGGCTTCTTTTATATTTCCATTATTGGTTTGAAAGTCTAATTGTTTTTTATCGAATTTGATCAATTGAATTTCTTTCTATGGAACAAGATTTTAAATGTGTTAATGGCTTATAAGATTATTAAATTTTAACCATTAATTCAATTAGGACATTAATCTATCACCAAAAATAAAATTCAATTTAAAGATTACTAAAGTAGGGATTGTTCAAGATTATTAACTCGTGCCTATCAAAAATTGAATGTTTGTTGCATTATTTAGCTGCATCCAATTCCAAATAGCATGCTAGATCTACATCAAAAACTCTAAACACTAAGACATCTTATAACACTATACTTCAAACCACAATGTGTACTTAACCAACAAGTAAACCAATTATGGTGCAAGAAACATATTTAAAGACTATATGTGAGAGATTTATATAGCCAAATACGATCAACAAGCCAAGGGCTTCATTAATTGTAAGGATCCAAAGAGAATCCAAAACAAAGGCACTTCAAAGCAAGCAACTTAAACATGTGATATCAATCAAAAAGTTCACACCATCAAAATAATCAAAAAGTTCAAATGCAAAAATTTTTATAAACAATTAGCATAAAACCAAATCATGGAAAGAGTGTAAATTTAGCTATTTCTTGTCACACTCTAACTAATACAACAACTTTAATCATAAATGCAACTTTGTTTGACATGCATTCCCCAAAAATCTTGATGATAAATTCAAACCAATAAAACAACAAATTGCAATTAAATCTTGAATAATACTTTGTTTTTCAGAGCTCTTACACATAAAGCTGCCCAACTGTGCCCAACAAGTTGAACCTAACCTCAATATTTCATAAGCACTCCATCAATTGGCATGCATGCATACCATATGTGAAATAAAAAACACCAAAAAATTATTTCAGAACAAAAACACAACACTTTCATTAACTTCCTTCTCCATTAAAAAATTAAACCTGCATAATGCATAAATCTAGTTTCCTAAAACCATAAAAGGATTATAACCTCGTAATAATTCAGGAGCATGAATATCAAATGGACCTTACGAGGAAGTATTCTTATCTACACAAAACTTTCTCAAGCATATGCCACCACTCACCCATTCTAAATCACTTAAATAGTATAATCTCATATGCCATCTTCTCTATAGCAATAAAATTATATTTCCACCACAGTTAGGGTTGTTTGGAAGTAAGTTTTATCCAAAATACAACTTCAGTTTTAACCTTAATCTTGCCATACATTTTTTTATTGCTTAATTTTACCATTCCATGAAATGTAATTTTCAAACAATTTTTGTTACATTGTGGATCCTGTTGGAACATGGATTTAACACATTTTATCTTTATTTTGACTTCTCCGTAGCACATAAGCCTTCTACCTATAGACTTTGCTCTTTTCCGCATGGATCTAAAAGCCCTCATAAACCATTCTCATGTACTCCCAAATCTAGACTCTTCTCCCTCAATATTCGGATTTCTGACAGCAAAGCACTCCACTATTTTCATTCTCTCTTAGAAGGCATACTTCACTGTTTATTTAGGTAGACCATCATTGTCTTTTTCTTTATAACTCTCCCTTACTTTCCTATTATGTGTTTGATCATGACTACTACCCAAAAATCCTTGAAACATTCTATCACTAATATCAAAACAACAGCATACTAGTTAAGGAAGTTGAAATTATAAGCTCCTATTGATAAAATTATAACACAATTTATTCTTGAGGGGAAATTAGTTATGATTATTATATTTATACGTATATTGCCTTCTGTTTATAATTTTTTCTAATGAGTTTAAGCTTAACATCAAATATCGAAATCTTATTAAGTTCCCAAATAAATATTATATCAATGTAAATCCTAAAATCAAACAGTTTACTAGAATTTAGCCAAATTTAACAGCTATCATGCCAAACAGTTTTCAGAAGTTAACACCCTCAGGATACACTAAATTCAGATTTACAATATGTGCTAAACCACACTTGCGTTAAACCATACTCGTAGCCAAACAGCTAAAGCTCTCCCACCAAAATCTCCCAATCCCCGATCCCAAAACTTACAAAGGAGTCCTAAAAACAGAACCAATACTTCCCACTAACCCTATTCAGAAATCAACGATGTCTTGTGCCTCCCAAAATCGAACACGTGCCCCCCTTAAACCAGATGATAAAGCACTGAAACCACCGATTCGAAAGAAAAATTAAGACAAGGAAAATGTACTATACTAATGAAGACGAGCGGAAGAAGGTCAGAAACCGATCACGCACCTGCCAGGCATCGATGGTGTGCTGAAAATCTTGAAGCCAGCGATCTGCCTGGGCCCGGACGGATTCATCGGGATGGTGGTAGAGAACGGCCAGCGCCTCCTTCACAGTGTTCTGAAGCTCCATCGCCCCGCCGAAACGATCCACGAAGTCAGCTAGGGTATTGAATCCGTCCAGGGGCCGGGGGTTTGGCGGTGGTGGGGTTTCCGCGGCCGCCCCTTCTCGATTTTCGCTGTCAACTTTCTTTGCTTTTTTTTTTTAGGGCAAGAGAGCTAAATTGACTTGAAATAAAAAACATAACCCAAAAAAATTTTGAAATTACAAATATATACAAATGGAGGCCGCTTGCTGAACCAAAAAAATAGTACGGCCGGAAGGGTAAGGTTAAAAAACTCAAGATTATAAATGAAAAAAAAATGGTTAACTTTCAAAATGGTCCTTTAATAATTTGCATATGATTATTTTAGTCTATGAATATAATTGTATGTCAATTTAATTATCAGTTATACAAAATTGATCCAAAATGAAATCATTGGAACTAAATAGAGATCAATTTTATATTACAATTACAATACGTGTGACTTTTTTAAATAAATTTTATATGCTCGAGAGATTACATTTGTAGGAATATGATGTTTTGAATTAAATTAGACAAATAAGAAAAATATGGAGATTATCTTGAGATTTTTTTGAAAAAAAAAATATAGGTAGCAACACAAAAGGATAAAAATAAAAAGTTATATAAACTTGTTGAGTGCTATAAAATTTGAGTCAATATAGTTAGTAATTCATGTCTAATCATAATACAAAGATTCAACATGAACAGATAAAAGTAGTAGGGCCTGAGATTTTTTTACGTGAAACATCTGAAAAGATAAAAACAACGGAGCCTGACTCAATTGTAAAATTCAGTGGATAGTAAGTGATACAAAGATCTTCCTTTCTTTATTGTTGGAGAAGAAGAAGAGTACAGAAAATCAAGTATGACAATTAATACCCAATAACATGGTTTGATTTTCTCAATAGCGAGATGAACTTTTATACCCAACAGTAAGGTTAAATATTGCCAATACTTTAGAGATGGAAGAGATTTTTTATGTTGATCCTTAGTAGAAATAGCTATTGGTTGTCGGCGGCGGCGATAGCTGGAAAATGCTAAAGTGCTCTCCCTTGTTCCTTACTCCTCCCTTCCCCTGCTTCATGTGAAGAATGATGGCTTATTTATACATTTTTAAGAGTGGCATGCTTCGTAAATCTGTCGAAAATCTAGGGTGAATTAGAAGTGCTCCATCATAAAGTCAATATTGATTCCTTCAATAATAGAGCTTTAATCAATTATTTATCTTAATGATGTCAAAACTAAGAGAACTTGAGCTCGTTGAGTCGCTCAATTCTACTATAAGCATGTTATATTTGGAAATCATTTGGTTACTTAATTAGTGCTTTGAAGCTTTCAAGTATGTTCAGCCCCTTGATTCAAGCCCATTTGGAATCGGATTAGACTGATTTTGTTTTCATTGGGTTCATCTTGTTGAGACGTTCCATTTGAATGTAAGTTTCCTGTGATCAAAGTTTGGATGGCCCAGAATTTTATTTTAAAAGTTTCCAATTCAAATACACTTTGAGATTAGTGCTTGATCAATGTGATTTTTTGTGACGTATAATTTATCTCCCAATTTTTTTGACATTGAAGCTCACGGAGCCTAAAAATATATGTTTGATCTTTTAAAAATATTGCGACGTAGACCTATAATTTTAACATAATTATGAGGTATGATCGCTTTCTAGATATCAACGTAGACCTCCCCTTGAAACAGTTAACCAAGTAATATATCATTAATTATAATTCAAGCTTTACAGGAGTTGGTGCATTGATTGGATAGAAAATATTGAAGAATTTTGCATTAAAATATTTTAAATTACACAAAAATGAATATAGAGGCTCTATTGGGCACTTAAATTGTAGAAATTGAGTTCAAAATGGCAAAACAATCTAGAGACCAAAAAATATTAGAATAGGCATGTTCGAGTCCAAAATTGGGCCCAAATTATTTAAGGCCTATTGAGCCGGCTAGCTAACCAGTCATATACCACTTTGCATTGATGTTGGTACCCACGCTACCTCGCTACTACCTGCACTATCGCACTGTTTCCCTCACCGCCTCGTATGGATGCCTATAGTTCGTGATTGCCTGTATTTCATAAAAATGATGCAGTTGATTGCGTTGGTTGGTACCTTAATAGGGGAGTCATTTGATTTTTTTGTTGTCACTTTTTTTAAAGAGAGAGAGAGAGAGAGTGTGTGTGTGTGTGTGTTTTTTCTTATCATTATTATTTAAAGTCATATAACTCCCTTCATTAATTCATGTAACTCTCTTTAATAAATCTTTATAATTCTCTCATTTAAATTATGAGGCCCCCATCAAGTATAAATAGATTTTCATGGGAGAAGGAATTTGCACCACATCTTATCTTTAATCTTCTTTTGCATTTATCCTCCTTCTATTCTCTAGTTATTCTTACATTAGAGGTATTCCATTGTCTTAGATATGCGGTATCCTCTATCAAGCTCCAGTGTCCCTCTTCTTGAGAATGAACGATTTTTATCTTTTTCTTATTTTCCTTTATGCTTCTTCTTACATTAGAGGCATTATCTTATCTTGAATATGCACTATCCCCTATTAAGCTCTAGTGTCCCTCTTGTGTAGAAGGAGTAGTTTGTCTTTCTTCTCCTTCTCATTTATATTTTTTCTTATATTAGAGGCGTTCTATTGTATTGGATAAGTGGTATCCCTTATCAAGCTTCAGTGCCCCTCTTTTGTAGAAGAATTCCCACCTTTTCTTTTTCTCTTCTTCTTATATTAGAGGCATTTCACTATCTTGAATAGGCGTTATCCCCTATCAGGCTCCAGTGCCCCTCTTTGTATAAAAGAAGTTACACTGAGTAATTTGATAACCCTCAAGAGTAATAATTTTCCTCTCAAGCTACCCATAACAAAAGAATATTAATTACCTCCAATAAAAAATTATGTTCCAAGGATAGCTTCAAAGATAACAAGGGTTGTATTTTGTTGGAGAAAGTAGGTATGTATACTGACAAAGATAAACAATAAATAACTTGACGGAGGGGGTCATACAATATGTCGATCCCAACAATCTAGTGCCTCACTTATGTTGTCAACTAAGTGGAGGTCGGATGGTCTGGGTGATTTGTAATAAGTTTTATAATGTGTTGATTATTGCTCCCATAAAGGTCCAACCGGGCACATGCTCCTCCACTAGGATTCATAGTATATAAAATGACGTTGATGAAAGTTATTCTAATTTTAACTCCTTATATGAACTTTTTAGATGAAGACGATTGTATGATTGAATCTGATTTATAATCATATAAATATAATAACATTGTATATGGCTTTGAAATATTTACATGAACTTGATGTTACATTTATTTGAAGTAATGAATACACCATCTTCTTGAAAGAATAATTTTGAATTGTGAAGGAGATGTTTACATGAACTTGATTTTCCATTTATGGAGGTCAACTTTAGAGTTTAATGGTTTTCATTTGAGTAGATCTAAAACTGAATATATGGAGTGTAATTTTAGTAGCTAGCAATAGACCTAGTGATGGGATTATGACTTTGGGCGATCAAGTCATGAATAAGAGTACACGTTTTAGATATCTTGGATATATTGTAGTATTGTTTAGAGTGATGGTGAAATTAATGGGGATATTATCAGCATAATTCAAGTTGGATGGTTGAAGTGGAGGAATGTATCATGTTTATTGTGCGATAGAAAAGTCCCCCTCAAATTTAAGGGAAAATTTTATAAGATGGTGGTGAGACCTGCAATGCTTTATGGTATCGAATGTTGGCCATTAAAAGAGAAGCATAATACTAAGTTAAGTGTTGCATAGATGAGGATGCAGTTAAGTGTTGTAGAGATGAGGATGCTTAGGTGGATGAGTGGCTTGACCCTTAGAGATAGGATACAAAATGAGCATATACGTAAAAAAGTTGGAGTATCTCCAGTGGAAGTAAGATTAGAGAGAGCCGCCATAGATGGTTTGGTCATATTAAATGGAGGTCTTTCGATGACCCGGTTAGGAAACTTGCGGTATTAGATTTGACTTATGTTAAGAAAGGTAAGGTATACCTAAAAAGACTTGGTTAAAAAATATTAAAAATTATCTTTCTTTATTAGATTTAAATGAGAATTTGACTTTTAACCAGACACAACGGTGAAAAGGATTCATGTAGTCAACCCCACGTAGTGGGACAAAGGCTTGACGTTGTTGTTGTTGTTGTTGTTGAATACTCCATATTCTTGAAAGAATAATTTTCATTTGTGAATTAGATGTTTACATGAAATTGATGTTCCATTTATTTAAAGTAATGAATACTCCATCTTCTTGAAAGAATATTTTTTATTTGTGAATTTACCTTTTAGAAGAAACTAACTCTTTCGTGTATTTTTTAGATATGCTTTGATATATTCTATACCCCCACCCACCCACCTAGTTAGAGTAACTAGATTAGAGGGATTTTTTCATTCTGTAACTTTTAACATTGATGATTCAAAGAAATGTATATCTTCTAAAGCTTTTAAGATTTTTGATTTACCTATATCTTTTGAGGTTTTTAATCTTCTAAGATTTTTGGTGTACCTATGCCTTTTGAGGTGTATATCTTCAAAGTTTGTTTTTTATAATATTATACCTTATGCGGCTTTTGTCTTTTGTGGTTTTAGGTGTTCATCTATCTTTTAAGTCATTAAATTTTTAAGATTTTATATACACATATTCCTTTTGAGTCATTACCTTTAAAAGTTTTTAAATAATTCTGAGCATTCAGAGGCTTTTACCTTCTAAGGTTTTTAAATGAGTGGTGACCATATCAACCACTATCTCTCATTTAGTCTTTTTAGTGTGGACCTTGTCCACTGCTAGCTTTCCTTCGAGGCTACCTCATGAGCAGACCTTATTGGGGTTATGAGTGGAGACATTGTCTGTCACTTGCCACAAGAGATCTTTCTATTGAGGACTTTGTCCACTAATAACTTTCCTTCGAGGCTGCCTCATGAGAATGCCTTCCTGGTTATTATAATATGCAATATTATTTATATAAAATTTCATTAATAATAAAACTTACTTGAAATATATATAATTTGAAAATTCTAAATAGTTTTGATTCTTTGAGCAATTTCAAACATGTGGGTATTCCTAGTCAATAATACTAACAATTTTTTTACCACGATTTTTTTTATCTCCTCTATTCTCAGGCTGATGATATGCAAATTATTTCTTTGTAAATAATAACCTAAATGTTCATAGGGAATCAAATGTTCAATCTCATCCTTCAATTGAAAGTATTTTTTAGTTAATGTCCTCTTGAATGATGAAGTTACAATATTAAGATTGATCTCTACAAAACGTGTCTATAGGGTCAAATTCTCTTCACTTTTTTCAACCAACTAGTTTTTTACTTGACCCGAACTCGACCAGGTCTAGGATTCGATCACTTTTTCTAACCCAAACCCGACTTGGTTCGAGTTCGGGTCAACACGACCAAACCCGGAAGCAATTCAATAATTAAATTTATATGATTAAATGTATAGGTAACAGGAACAAGTAAAATTATACATTAAAAATTAGAAGCAATGTATAATTTATTTATAATGTTACATTTTTACATAATACATTACAATTTACAAATAAACTCAAATTAAAAACGTAATAACTTACATGCACAAATTAGAAACTAAACAATCAAAAATTTCAAAATACAGGTCCAACACATTCATCAAAAAGCTCAAGATATCATACTCTTCTACTCATTAAATTGAATTAACTGCAAAAGAAAGATGGTTAAACACTTAAAAGTCTTAAATAGATAAAATTCTAAATCATGAGATAACATAAACTAGAAAGCTTTAATAAATAGCTCAAGTAAACCCTCCAATTCATTCAACACTAATAAAAAGTGAGTAAATAATGAATATTTTATATTTTTAATTTTCTATTAACATTCAAGGCGACAGTTTGCAATAAGCTTAATTTAGTATATGTTAAATAATATAGTATATGCGCTCAAACTAACACAAATGCCACTGATTTCAATAGTATTTACCCTCAAAGACTCTCACTTTCAATTTGGAAAGTTTCCCATCATTGCTTGAGCTTTCATAGCTTTAGTCTTTACCTTAATTCATCAAACAGATGAACTGATGAAGCATTATAAGTTCAAATTTAACAACAGCCCACATGCCAACAACCAACTAGCCAACCAAAAAAATAGCATTATAATAGCCATAACTTGCTTCGAGAAAATAACAGCCAATAGATAAAAAAGCAAAATAACAAAACAATTAAAAATTATGCAATTGCCAAAAAAATTAGACACCAAAAATAGATGAATCATGTTCCCAATAGCAAACTAGGTTTAATAACATTATAACAACAGTTACACCAAAAATAAATGAAGGCTTCCAACCAGGTGTAATAACAACATCTAAACAGACATAATAACTATAACAACTTGTATTGCCAACATCAATACCCAAAAATATATGAAGTATTTTAAGCAGGTATAGTAACATTACTATTAGCATTTTAACAACAGGTTTAATCATTGGCATTTTCAAAATTTTGAACTGATGTGATTGTTGCAGTAGTTTTAAATAAGAAATTAAGTTCGACATTGCAACACGCCAGCAACTAACAACTAAACATTAAATTATAGTTTTCATAGCAGTGTTCATTATAGACATCAATTATCTGATAACATAATTTTCTTAACCTTCTCCTTGAACTTGGTTTATTGCTAAAGTTAGAATATATTCATTCACAGCTTCAAGTTTATGGTCAAGTAACACTTCAATAAATAAAAATATAAAGTTGTGCTCTTAAACATTTGAGACTTTACTTTTTGAAGATATTAATTAAAGTAAGAGCTAAATGATATTACACCCTGGTCTCCATAAAACTAATCATTTGCACAAACTAAAGCATAAACAATGTCATGTTTAAGTACACTTTGATATTGATCTAAGATTCTACCACTATTGCTGAAGGCACTTTCGAAGGTTACTATTGTTATGGGAATATGCAATATGTTACAAGCCATTGCAGAAACCTCGGGGAATCTATGTTGATTGCCTTTCCATAAATGTAAAACATTTAACTAAATTTTCCTATCAAGTTTGGGTTTATCAAGATATATTTACAATCCTGACTTTTTTAGACATAATAACATCTTATTCAAATGAATCAAAATCTTGTTTGTTAAACGAAGAGTTGAATCAACATGAAAGATGGAGTAACTATAAATGGAAAAACAATTGCTAGAAGAAATTGTGACTTAATTACAATAGAAGAAGAGAGGTTTGATACATTAGAATGTCTCCTTTGTGTTGCATTTGAACCTACCCTAGATGCAACATTTCCAATAGTCCTTGTATAGTTTGTGAATAATGAGAAAATTTATTTTTTACTTTTTTTAGTTCATACACAAAATCACTTTCATACAACCTTCTATTGTACCATTCTATGAATGTAAATTTATATCATGGATCAAGAAAAATTGTTATTGCCAAGATCACACTAAAGTCTGGCCAATATTTTTCAAAATTTCTAATCATCCCTAAAGTCATTTTTTTAAGTAGTCAAAGCCCTCTAACAATTTATGTAACAATGTTACATAAGTTGTTGAAATTCATGAAAAGTAAAGATTTGTTGTTAGGTACTTTGCGATAGATATAACATGTTATATCATAGAAATGAGCTAAGAAAATAGAAATAGCCGCAACCCTCTCCCATTTTAAAGTTGTAGGACAATATTTGAAATTTGAATCACCAAACTCTACATGTAGAAAAGCCTTTCGATAGTATCTAGTACTATAGGGTATTATGAAAGTGGAATTCTACCTTGTTGGCACATCTTATTGTGAACTTTTTTTTTATTTCAAACAACTCTGCTTAACACGATCAAGAAATCTTTATTTCCTTATCTGAGAGCCCTTTACATATTTTATACTCTCCCTAATTTTGGAGATTGAGGCATCAATCTCTTTTAGACCCTCTTGAACAATTAAATTAACAATATGTGTAGTACATCTGATATGAAAAAAAACTCACCTTCACATAGAAGACCACTATGCAAATTCAATTGATTTCTTAAGAACTCTACAAAACATTATTTGCAGAAGCGTTGTCTAATGTGGTTCTTAAAAGTTTAGAGTCTATTTTTCATTCAAGCAAAAGAGATTACAATTTCTCAAACAACGCTATACCATCATGAGGGGTGGTATGAAAGAAAAAACTATATAAAAGCAAATAAATTTATCAGTAATTATAGATGTCCATTGATTTGATGTAACACAAACTTTGCCGGCGCACTTATATAATTATGACCGGATATAAGAAAGTTCTTTAGTGAGTAATTTCTTGCAATAATTTCTTTTAGTATTCTTATAAAATAGTTGCACATCCAGGTGAAGATAGGTCGTCAAAATAGCTCGAAAACCCACCCATTCAACATATTGGAAGGACAAATCATGCATAATAATACAAACTATAAATAAACCATGAAATTCTACCAAGTCAAACTTATAATATGTAATATGAATAGATGAATTAAAGGTAGTTTACAATAGGAGCTGGGCGATAATGCACATATCTCTTATCTTGCAATTTTGCAAGTGGAACCTTAAGTTAACAGTCCAATTTTTTCTATCACATAGATATTGCACACCATGTTTTTTACATTTATATTTTTGTTTACCATCTTTTGGATTAGATAACATCTTAAAATGACCCCTAATTGCATAAATTATCCTTTTACGCTTCTTAACAATTACCAAATCATCATTACATGCATCATCAGATAGCTCTACCATATTATTAGTAATGCCAACTTGCTCATTCTCATAAAAAAATATCTCATGAATGATGTTTGAATCCTCTATCTAGTGAACCAATTAAACCACATTATATAAAACAAAAATGCTAAATATGAAAGACTATTTCCTAAATATCAAACAGGTGCAAAAAATAACAGCATCGATATAGTGCAAAGAAATAAAAACAACACGTATTATAACAATTACAACATGTATCACAAAGAGTGCAACAATAAGATGAAGCTTTTACTGCATAATAACGATGAATTTTATCTCAATGATTCATGATTCAAGAATTTCAAATTCAAAATTTATCCCCGCCACTAACCACGTACCACTATCACAGACTCAAAGTCACAGACAGACTCACATATGACATACTAACTACATTGTATTAATTACATGTCTATAATAATTCCCTAATCTTGATGCCATTGCCACATAACTACATACTTATAATTTATAAATCCATAAAGCAATAAAGCATAATGCTGATGTAGAGAGGTAAGAAAGCCTTAAAAATTTTTTGATCAAACTGAAGTAGCATGGCTAGTAAATAATGAGAAGATCAAGGGTAGGTTAGAGTGTTTTAGATGGATTGTCGATATTGATTAACTTGATCATATACTATTTATTGGGCATTTGAGTGCCTTAATGATGTTGGAATTCTACAATCTTGAGCTTGTTGGATTAGTCTAATCAAGCCCCTCAATTTGACTATAAGCATATCATATTTAAAAATCATTTGATTATCCAATTTATGCTTAACCTTATAAATAAGCTTCGGGCCCTTGATTTGGACCCAGATTAAATTGAATTTGGTGTCGTTGGGTTCATATTTTCGAGACATTCAGTTCAACTATAAGTTGGCTGAAATTAGAGTTTGGATGGCCCCATAATTAATTTTAGAAGTTTTCAATTCAAATTTGCCTCGTGATTCGTGCTCGATCAAGATAATTTTTTATGATATATCAATTACCCATATTTTTAGATGTCGTAACTCAAAGAATTTGAAAATATGTGATTGTTGGAGTATAAAATATTAAAAATCTCATTTAGAAACCTTTGAAATCGCTCAAAAATAAATGTAGAGTTTTTGTTAGGCTTTGAAAGTGTCAAAATTGAGTTCATAACATCGAAAAACTGTTCCAGGGACTCCAAAAGCTTCCAAGTTGGACTATCAAGGCCGAAAATTAGGCTTGGACCTAAAATTGGCCTACATGCTCTGCTTGCGCGTTGGCCCGCTAGCTTCCTAGCCTTTGCTTGACCTGCACATAAGGCCAACTTGGGCCACTCATGCGACCCACCTAGGCAATGTTCTTTGGCCTGCCCAAGTTCAAGAACGTGGGCGATTAGTTAAGTTGTGGGCAGGTTGGAGTCATGGGCCAGTAGTGGAGGAAGTGATTAAAGTGGATATATATATATAAGTTTTATTAATTCTTCTTTTTTTTTCAAATAAAACTTTATAATATAATTATAATTTTAATAAAATAATAATACTAAAATAATAATTTTATTTCAAATAACTTACTTTACTCCTCCAACTCCCCATTTTGACTATAAAGTGAAGTTGTGTTCATGTATAGGTGGTATATTAAGTTCTAAGACCTCTCTCTCTGTAGAAGGAATCCCTTCTTCCTTCCACCCATTCCCCTTTAGACTTCTACCTATATAAGAGGCTTTCCTTTGTTTTAGATATGTGACATACCTGATCTAATTATAGGGCCTATCCCTATACAAAAGTCATTACAAGTGAACACCCCTCTCTGACAGATCTAATGACCAAGGGAGACTCACATCCTGCTGCACATAATGATGGTAAGAGGAGGTCCTGCAAGACGGGTAAGGCTGATGATGTTGTGTCCACCATTACCAACGATTCCTTGATTAATTTTCACAAGAAATTCTATTTTCCTAACGATCTCATGGTGATGGCTCCAAAAAGATCTAATCAGGCGTGCCTTCCTCCTCCAGGATACCTACCTATCTACAAAATCAATTTGCCAGCGAGACTATGATTTCCACCAAACTATGTCAAAAGTTTGACTCTAATGATGAGTTACAACTTAAAGCCACCCACTTTATAACCCTCATCTAAGGAATTGCAAAACTAACATTGTATTACTTTGTCCAAGTCAAATTCTTCACTCTATCTTACTTCCCAACAAACATGTCAATAAACTCAAATGAAGGCAATAACATTAAGACTTCATTTAGAATAACTTTCTTCCTAATTCAAAATAATTTTTAAGTAAAAAAAATTATTGCGCTAAAAATTTAGTACTAAAAATTTACTTACAAAAAATTATAAAAAAACTATCCCAAACAAAACCTAAATCAAGAATGCTCCACTCAAATCATCCTACAACCCCAATGTGCTTTGCAATATCTAGCAAAAAAATACTCAACACTCACAGTAAAGAAATCATTCCAAACAAAATCAAACATAAAGTAAGAAGATATTTGGAAATCAAGAACAGCAGAGAGGAGTGTTCTGTAAGAAAATTACACTTCAAATAAGGATTTAAATGATTTTAAAGAAACTAAGGGAGAGACATTTTTTATCCTAAACTTATAATTTAACGAAACTTTGATGTTATTCGTAACATTTGAGAGGATTTATTTCAAAACTAAGGGGTCCAAAAGCCACCCCAAATCTTTCCCTGATGCTGCCACAAACTGAGAGTACTAACACAGCACAACAATTGAGAGTCCCAGAAAATTTAGATTAGCATATCATGATCTGAATTTAATTAGATGAATTTTATCTCTATTAAACTTAATTTAAGATGAATGTACTATATGATTAATCAGTTTAAATTCATCTCAAAATAAATTTAATGACTATAAAATTCATTTTGATCAAATTTAATTCATAATATTCTAATCCTAATTTATTTTTCTTGAAAGCCATATTTTCCTTTTGCCACCCCCATATGCGCGGTGCTTTGATGCACTCTCAGAGTTCATCCTGCAGAGAAATTAATTGAATCTTAAACATAAAAAAAGAAGCAAAGCAACTGAAAAGTTCATTAAGGCTTCGTTTGGGACAACTTTCTTACTGCTTTTTAAAGCAACTTTTTAATAGAAAATTTAAATTTTTGTACTAGAAAGTTGTTTTAAGAAACAATAAAAAAGCCGTCTCAAATGAAGCTTTAGATTTCATTTGGAACAGTTTTTATTGTTTTATACAACAACTTATTAGCACAAAATTTTTTTGCAAGTAGCAAAAAAATAATGGCCAAAAAATTGTCTCAAACGAATCCAAAGATGAATGTTTCATTTGAGACAGCTTTTGATTACTATTTTTTCGCTATTTAAAAAAAAATTGTACTAAGAAAATACTTTAGAAAATAGTAAAAAAAACAGTTCCCAACAAAGCCGAAAACAAATATGAGAAAAAAATAAATTAGTAGAACTTACATGATAATCATCAAAATCATGGTGACGCTGCAATAAAACACAAGAGTTAGCGGACATATGAAGCATTTTTTAATTATCAACACATGGCAATTTAAGGCTTCGTTTGGGACGACTTTGTTTCAGCTTTCTATTAAAAAAATTAAAATTTTTATATAAAAAACTGTTTTAAAAAGCAGTAAGAAAGCTGCCCCAAACGAAGCCTAAGAGAGAAGGCTTATCATCATCAAACTGAAAGCAAGTTCTACTGGAATCAGGCCACAAGCAAAGATCAGGCTAGACCAACATACCCTTCTGTATCTATCCCTGTATCTCTCCTTTTCTCGATAACGCCGATCATATCCTCTCTCCCTTCGGCGTCTCTCGCCTTCTTCCCTTGCCTTCTGTGCTTCCTGCACAACAATTATCAAAATTTACATCAATAGCAAAGCAATCCATCTTTTATTTGCAATCAGCGCTTTGTTCTCACCACTTCTTCTTTAGCTCGTCTAATTTTCTCTGCCTCCTCAAAGGCCTCCTTCTCAGCCTGAATTGAGCGAAACAAAAATAATATGAGAAGTTAAAATTCAAAGTAGAATTTAACATTTGGTAACATGCATCTCTACCTCTCTATTTTTTGTCCAAATCTCTTCTACAACTTGCTTTGCATATTCTGGGTCATCGCATATAAGAACATTGTCAAAAACTGAGCCAGCCTTTACCTGTATATTTTTATCATGAATATCACATCAAGTTGTAAGTTAATTCAACTATGTTTGATGTGCTCCCTCACCTGCCATACTTCAAAAGCAACATATTTGACAGGCTTAAGCACATAGAGGTCAGGATCATCTTCAAATTCTGCGAGTTGAGATAAAAAGTTAGCAAAAGAAATAAGCTGTCTTGGATCCGTATGTAATGTCATCTTTTGCCGTGTTGTGTGCTTCATAGTGCAATCCTACTCTGTTGAATAAAGATGATTGTTTGATAAAATCATGTTAAAATTATTGACTATACTGCTTTAAGGATTGTAGTTATTTAACAAATAATTACTAATTGAGTGATATGACCTTTGATATCCAAAGTAGAGGTCACAAATTTGAATCTCTACAAAAATAGTAATTAGAAAGTTTCCGAACCATGCGGGAGCTGTTTAGGAATGTTCTTAATCAAGAGGAATTGTTTATGAAAGTTTTAATTACAATTGGGATGAAATTATTTAGGACAACAAATCTAATTTGAATGCAAAATCTAAGAGATAATTATTTAGGAAAAGGGAGGATGAATAAAGGGGAAATTGTTTAGAAAAATTTTAATTACAATTGGGAGGGAATTATTTAGGACAAGAGATCTGATTTGAATTCAAATATGAGACGGAATTCTTAGGGAAAGGGGGCTACTTTGGGAGAAAATTAAATGAGCTTATTTAAGGCTAACAATAGGATGATTTCGGGATTATGATGTTATTTGCTAAATTTAGATTGATCTTAGGGAGTTTTAGGCTCTAGCCGGTGGCTAGGGATTTAGGAGAGTCAGATCTACCTCTCCAATAGAAGATCCATTGTACTTGTTATTTTCTTCCGTATATCATCAAATAAATTTTTTTTCTTATTATTACTCTTAATTCCTCTTGGAGATTGTGTTTAGGATTGCTGTAATTTAATTTCAGCCAAGAGAAAGAGGATTTTTACTGGCAGTTTCTATCAGAACCATTTCAAGAAAGTTGGGTTTTTAGATTTCATACAGCTGAAATTTCTCTTCAGCAGTACGGGCCAATTTGTTTCACCATAAATGTTTGGATCTTAGTTATGAAAATCAGTTGCATTGAAGTTACAATTATATGTTTGTTTTGTAGGAACGCATTAATTAGAGTCAGGGGTGGATTAAGTACCCCCCACTCCCTCCACCCCCAAATTAGAAATATGTTTACTAGATTCGGCCTCCCATGACTCCCGCCCTCGACATTTTGTGTTTTTCTTTATTAATAGCTTAGAATTATGATTTGCCCTAATTCCTCTGCCACATCCACTTGGACCTCGTTCGCCTAATCGCTCCTCAGCAACTACCAGCCGAGTGTTTGCAGTGCTCAACCCACGACTAGCCGAACTCGCCATTGCAAGCAAGTTGCAGCATCATAGGTATGTTTATATAATAGTATAATGCAATTCTAATTTTCAGGCCATTCATTTACTCTGAAATAATATTAAATGCAATATAATGTTATTATGAACTTTCTCTTTCTTCCACTCATCTCTCTTATTTATTTTTAAGGGTGAAACTTCATAACTTGTTCTGCATAACTGATTTTACTCCTACGGATATGATGATTTTTGATAATCAATTAAAAACTTATGTTATGGATATTTGGTATGATTAGTAATTTTCTTCCTTTAAAGATGTTGCAAGCCTTGTCGAGAAAATGATCCAGAGTATGAATGATGCTCTATATTCACTTATTTTCAAGCTATTGGAACTGACATTAATGTTACTAGTTGCAATAGCAGGAGTCGAAAGAACATTTTCTACTATAAGTATTATAAAAATTTGACTGAAAAATATAATTAAGAATTAATAGCTGAACAATACTTTACTCTCTTATATTGAGCAAGAAATATTAAATTGTATTGACAATGAAATAATCATTCAATTCTTTCATAATATGAAAAACAGACATAAATTATAAGTTTTTTTTTATCATTTTATATTTAATATTTTATTTTTTTAATAATAAATTCAACATTTTTTTTTAATTGTCAATGTTGGTCCAAACCTAAATAAAAAAAAAGTTTAGGAAGATTTTAAAATATATATTTTAGGCCCTGGCTACGAAAAAGTTATGGCTGCTTAGAGCCTATGATGCACATATACGAACGCAGGACACGTTAATTGTTGAAAATATAACACAATATTATAATTTCTACGAAAAATTTATCGACGTCAAACGTTTGATGTCGAGATGACATCGAAAATTATTTTGAAACCAGTCACGACATGCCAAAGGGAAATGAAAATAAGAATATTCGATGAATGTAGTATTAAGTGCGGATGATTGATTTGGTGTTGTGGATAGAAAATAAGAAATTTATTTTTGATATTTTAAATAAATAAAAAGTTTAAATACAAGAAATTATGTTTAAAAAAATTCATAAAATATTTAAGACACACGTGTCTAATTTTTATTTAATTTTTTTTAATCGGACACATTTTTAGAATGTCCAATACATGTCGAAGGCATGTCAGATGCATGTCATGTCGAATACATGTCAGACACTACACGCCTCTTTGAGGAAAATTGTCGGTGCATCATAGCTTAGAGCTCATTTCTTACATTTGTTTAAGCTGCAATAAATTCTATTTTTATCCACCTCACATTAATTTTTCATTATTTTATTATTATTTTAAACAAAATTAACATTCTAACTCATCATCAAATTAATTCAATATTAATCCATTGTTATTGAAAGCTAAAACAAAATTGAAAGTGACTTCCTAGCTCTCAAGTCAAGATTGGAACACCTCACATTTTTGATAAGTTAAAAAAATATAAGAATTTGATTACAACCAATTTTAGCTAAACAAATATTTGGTTTCATAATAGAGATTTCATCACTTATAGATGCTTAAATTGAAACAAATTCACCATTACGCCAAGCACATTAAAATTTCTTCTCATGTTTAAGGAAGCAAATCAAACAATAGAAAGCCATATCGTCTAAAGGAGCCTAAGGAGATAAAATAATTTAAGTGTTCGGAAAATGCATATCACCATTAATCTCAACTTACCTGGATTGTCAATCCATGGAGTCTTCCATTTTCCCTTATAGTTTGGGTTTTTGATCTTCTGTAATTTTCAAGATTTGTAACTGGTGAGAATAATCGCTAAAATTTTTTATATGAATCAAGTGCATAACTACCAGAGATTTTTTTATTTTTATTTTTTTTGCAGAAACAGAAGTGAACGTTAAGGAGCAATGAACACCCCGTGGCAACTACTAAAGAAAATCCTGAACAAACCTTTGGTTTCCATGGCCCCTTGTATGCTGGATTTGGGATCTTTGGCGGCTTCCATATTCCATCTTCATCTTCATCCCATGTATCAGGCTAATTGAACAGAATTAAGAAAGAATTAATTTCAGAATGCATGACAAACAAATTTTCCACTATTACAATGTCCAAGGTTTTATTGCAGATTATACAGTGAGAAGTATCCGACAATAGCATTTATTACAACTACTTTACGAACACAATTGTGCACCTTTTTAGCTTTCGGGTCAGGAATTTCAGTTCGAATAGAATCATATCCCTGCATTACATTTATACATCGTAAGAAAAAAAAAAATGCATCACTTTCAGAAGAAAAAATGTATTAAATCCGCATGCAACCTCAGGTTTAACATCATCAGGATCGTCGATGTATTCCCTGTCATCCCAGTCTGCAGGCTGAAAGTAATGTCATACACATTAGAGGAAGCAAATGAAAAATAAAATGTTGATTAGCAATTGAAGATTTTTGGTTAGTAAGAATAGAGCATTGTTATACCCTTTTAGCATTTACAGCTTTAATCTTCCGAGGAGGAAGAATATCCCAGTCAGAATAAAGGCTTCCAGATTCTCTTTCTCGATTATCGACCAGGACGCTATAAGAGGCATCAGGTCTAAGAATAAATGTGTAGAAATGAGTCAATTTATCTGTCTCACACTGCAGATCCTTCTTGACGGGATAGTTCTGTCCCTGGTAAGAATATATCAGATGAAGCTTCTTTGTATCGGTACCGCATATATCAGGTCCAAACATTAAACTGCATAAGAGAACATGATCACCTTAGATCAATTGTCCGAAGTACTTAATCATTTGTTGTATTTCAAAAAGTGTGCACATAAATGAAGGTATACATTATAGAAAACAAAGTCGAGTTCAAAATATGTTCTTTCCATGTCATCATAATACGTTTACCTACTTCTAAACCATGAAAGATTATAGAATAAATGAATGAGTACTCTTTCTGAGCCAAATAAAAAAAATATGTTCTTTCCATATCACCATAATACGTTTACATACATACTGCCTTATACTTACTCTATTAACACATTTAACACATTAAACGCTAATATTACATACATACCATCATAGTTCATTTTCATATCAAATATGAGTGGTAGAAATGAAAATTATGAGTGGTAGGCAAGAAATATAGGGTGGTATATATGAAATATTAAAATTTTTAGTGTTAGATATTTAAATAAGATGTTATAAAATGGTATGTATGTAAATTTCCCAAAACAAAATATAGATAAATTAGGTAGTAAAGAATGTAACCTTTGTGAAGCATCAATTACAAATTCCAGATGTAAAATATAGTTTCTTCTAGCAGCAAGCCAAAAGTACTGCCACGTATTCTGGAGAATCATTATAAGTTTCTACACTGCTCTACTGACATACAAGTTTCAATAGCAAGTGAAGTTTTAAGATTCAACTAGCGTATCAATCATTTAGTTTGTGTTTAGTTTAGAGGAATTAAGTGAAAAGGTCATGGTGTTTACCTCATAATTACATCTTCCGTTTTTGATTTGGGTGTCATTCTTAGAAAATTTATTTTATCCGGGAAATTAAAGCATTTGCATGTTTCTCTTCATGATTCTTTACATGAACCCATTGAAACAAGAGCAAATTTGAAGTCTGAATAACATTAGGTTGCATTCATTCTTCAATTTATTGTTATTCCTGCAAATCAAACAAATACTTCTCCACACAGTTTCTCTTCAGCCAAACAACTTGGTGAAAATTAATTTCAATTCATTCCCTTTACCATTTTACTTTTTCGTTTCATATCTTTCAATTCCTTCAAACCAAAGAAAACCTAAAGATACAACAAAGGGTTTGGGAAAAGGGAGACCTATATGGTGTATCGCCGCTGAATTTCTTCTGGTTGACATAACCAGAAAGGAGTTTGATGTAACCTCCACCACATTCGATATCCTGCTCAAACTTAATAGAGTACTGTAGCACAAGTGTTCTATCCTTGTTACTGAACTCGGGAATTTTTGCAGATAGTACAAAGTGCCTAGCATCTGGGTATGTCTGGATTCCTGGAAGCTTGCCAAAAAACATGTCAGCAGACGTCATTCCATCCATAATTAAACATATGGAATTAGCTAGACTTTCTGGCAGTAACATAGCAGAAGAAAGCTATTTTAAGAAAGTAAAAAACAAATCAATTTGAAAGGGTAAAAGTTTTATATAATAGGGTGTGCAATAATAATTAAAATAGAAATGATTAAATGACCTTTGTCATCTGGATCTGCAGCCCAGTTTCCCGCAGTGTGCTTGAAGGATCCGGCCTTTCCTTCACTCCTTTTCCAGTCCGATTTCACCCAGCGGCTCTCCCAACCATCTTTTTGGAAAAAGTAAAAAGAAAAAAGAAGAAAGAAGACCAAAATTAGTTTCAAGAGTTGTGATAACAGTAAGCAAAGTACTTGATTAAAATGGAACAAATGATAGAATTTTACTACCAATTGTAAGTCTCAATATCATCATCAGCATCACCAACATTAGCCTTATGCCAGCTAATTTATATCAGCTTCATGAATTCTCACTCCCCATTCATCCCTACTTATTGTTGTATGAGGCATGGGAACAGTCTGAAGGTGAATTTCTTAAGTTTTCACATAGTTTTGTGCAAGAAGAGTCCTATTTGCATAGAATTTCTCCTCCATGAAATTTTCTTATCGAGATAATGTTTTGGGAAATGGATGGCGCGAGTGAGTCCAAATCATCGAGATCTTTCAAAAGAGTCTATCTGCGCCCAAATAGGTCTTCATTTAACGTGCGTCGAGATTTTAAGTAGATTATTTTTAAAATACCATATAAAATTTTATTTATTTGATCATAATTAAAATACATATATACATTAATTATATATATGTCATTAATTTATATAATTATTTAAATAATTGTATTATTTTGTATTTTAAAATAATTTTATTTTTTTCTTTCTCTCTCTCTCTCTCTCACCTCTCTTTAAAAAAAAATCTACTCTCACCTAACCACTCTCTCACACCCAAAAAAAGGAGAGAAGACAAATTTTGTACATCCCCATGCACAACCAAAGCCTTCTCTTCTCCAATTTGACATCTTTACAGATTTTTATTTTCTCTCCCATTCCCACCCACGCATGAGATTTACAGATTTTTATTTTCTCTCCCATTCCCACCCACGCATGAGATATGTAGCTCACACTAGCTCTCTCCTCTCTAAAACAAGAAAAAGACTCTCTCACCAACCACCCCTCCCATCCACATAAAACAAAAGAAGAAAAAGATAAAAAAAGAAAAGAGATTTCCTAAAGCATTGTCAAGTACATGCAAGGGACTCATAGCTCTCCCCCTTTCTCAGTTCCTCACACGCAAAAACTCAAGCCCAGTTCTCTTCTGTACCTCCCTACCACTCTCACATTTGCATAAGATTGGATTGCATTGATTTAAAATGCCAGGTGGAGTTTTAGCTAGTAACCCGTTCCGAGCAGGGTGGTAAATCCAAGTCGGGGCTGCTTAGACCCCTGGTGGGATTTGAGTTATAAGCCCCCTCAATGTCTTACATTAGTTAGGTCAAGGGGGTTAGTACTTGGAGTACGATATGTCCCATGTAGATCTAGGATCAAGGGCTAGCATTCTGTTATGAGTATATCATTACATGCCTTATCATTGGGTGAGCTCTCCATTCTTGGGAGGCTATAAATCCCACTTATCCACATCACACTGATGACGTCTCTTCCATCCCTCTCTCTAACATACCTGACGTGTGATTTCTCTTTTCTTGATTTCTCCCCTTCTGACCGACTGAGTAACTACATGATCTTTGTGTGTTGAATAGCCCGTTGAACATATCATTATTGAATTATAAGAACCTAGAAATCCACTACACACCAACCAAGAAGAGAACAAAATAATATCACTAATCGAGAGTAATCTTAGGTCAAAACCTAAAATGTAATTAACCACGGTGGCTTGCTTGAGCCCCTGGGAAATCGATACTCCATTCGAGCTGATGTATTGAATGAGAAAAATCTCGTGACTTTTAAATCATATATATTAATATCCATCAAAATGTGTAGAAAAAACCACTATGTTTCATGGATAATTATATGTATGATTTAATCTACTCGTTCATTGGCCTGCTTGTGCAGAATATAGAGTTCTGCAATCGTTTTTCCTACGAGATAATGTAATCGTACTCTTTGTATTCTTGTTGTCACTACCAAAAATCTGTGGGTCTCCGAAAGGGATGCTCGTGGGGTTAAAATGCAATCTAGTCTTATGGTTAGAGGGATGGATAGACGCCATTAGTATGACGCGGATAAGTGAGATACTGAGATTTATAGCCTCCCAAGAATGAAGAGCTCACCTAACGATAAGCATGTAACGATATACTCATAACGCTAGCCCTTTATCTTAGATCTATAGGGCATGCACCGTACTTCAAATGCTAACGCCCTCAACCTAACTAATGCAAGAAAACGATGAGACTTATAGCTCAGATCCTACACGTCTAAGTAGTTTCGACCTGGATTTACCATCCTGCTTGAAAAGGAGCACCAAGTTAAACTCCACATAGCATTTTAAATGTATGCAATCCAGTCTTATGCAAATGCGAGTGGTGGGGAGGCACAAAAAATGAATGAGCTTGGGTTTTTATGTGTGAGGAACAAAAAGAGGGAGAGAGCTATGAGTCCCTCAACTATACGTGATAGTACTTTAGAAAGTCTCTTTTCTTTTTTTGTTTTGTCTTTTTATTATTTTATTTTATGTGGATGAGAGAGAGTGGTTGGTAAGAGCATATCATTTTCTTATTTTAGAGAGGAGAGAAAACTGGTGCGAGTTGCAGGTCTCAAATGCGTGAGTTAGAATGGGAGAAAAAAATAAAAATATGTGTGGATGTCAAATTGGAGAAGGGGGGAGGCTTTGGTTGTACTTGGGGAAGTAAAAAATTTGTATTTTCCTCCTTTTTGGTGTGTGAGAGAGTGGTTAGATGAGAGAAGATTTTTTTAGAGAGAGGAGGAGAAAAATAATTATCTTAAAATATATTATAATGCAATTATTTAAATTATTATATAAATCAATGACATACATATATGTATATATAACTAAATTAAGTAAATAAATAATTATATAATATTTTAAACATAATCAACTTAAACTCTCGACACGCGCTAAATGAAGCTCGATTTGGGAGCGGATAGGCTCATTTGAAAGATCTTGACAATTCTGACGTGCTTGCACAGCCCGTTTCACAAAATAAGATCTCAATAAGAAATTTTCATGTAGAAGAATTTTTATGCAAATGAAACTCTTCATGCAAAAAAAATCAGTAATTCACCATCACATTCATCACATACCTCCTCAAACATGATGATGAACGCAATGCAACTTACATAATCCAAATCCGAGCATGACGACGAATCAAGGTGGCCAGATAAGACTTAAACAATTGTCACACATAATCACATAAAAAATCAAGAATCTGACTCAATTAATAGCTCCTAAGGCCAACCACCATCACAATTGATGAAGGAATACCCCACTAAGTGTGGAGGCAAGCTCAAGAGTATGTGTGCTAAAAATGAGGTCAACATCACTATGCATAACTTGTCTAACAAATGAGTTCTTTCATGTTTAGCACTCAAATTCAATTAAGAAAGCTAGCCTAATTATAATTTGATTAAATTTTCCTTTAAATCTTCAGAATACTCTCTTATTGTGTAGCATTCTTGATGCACTTCATCAATTTAACCACTCAATTTTAATCTAAAAGTTATATCATCATAAATGATTTTGCTCTTTTATGCAATTGATCTAAGTTATTTAAACATATCACATTTAGGTATCAATTTATTATTCAATAATAGCGGCTAATATATATTAGTATTAAACAAAGATCGCATATAGTAAACTTTTATTTTATTAATCCTAAGCCCTTTATAATCTAAACATTCACTCATATTTAAATAGGAAGTAGAAAAATGAAGTCTCACCACTTTGAACTATCATCTACAAAATTCATAAATCAATATCCTATAAGAATCTTAATAATCAACGAAAAAAAATATGGACTTAATGCATATCCAATCATTGATCGCTCACGTAATAGTTCCACCATTAGGGTCTTAGCAAATCTCAATATCCAAATTAAACATATAAAACAAACCAGAGTAAGTGATGATATCATTAAAAATGACAAGAACATGCAATGAACGTCATTATGAAAGGATGGCTCTAAAATGGAAGTTAATCATTGGTGAGGTTAGAAATTTCATCACTAATAATGTTAAATCACTGGTACATAATAATTTAACGTACTTTTGAGATGAAGACCCAAATAACATTTACAAATTTTCCAAGTTTGATACAGGCTTCAAATTTCAATAGCCAAGTTTCATATCCAGGAATGATGGACACTGAGCATTGAGCAGCTTATCCAATTATGTCCATTGAAGTCGTACTTTAACTATACAAGATTACATTGCTTTCCCATGCTATTCCCCTTTAATAAAAATTTAGAAACTGGGGTATACTGAGACTGGTCAGCCTTGTGGTCATCTTCATACCAAAAACTGAACTTAAAGGTCAATTGACCAGCCAAACTAACAAAAATTGACTAATTTAACCAGACTTCATGAGGACTAGGCTTTTATTGTCAAGAGGAAAGGAAACAGTCAACCTTCTAGTTCACTTTGATTACCGGAACATGAAAGCAAAAGGATGGAAAGCTTAAACTGATTGATAATATTGAACTGAGAAAAATTGGTTCAACTAGCATTGTTGAGTGATTACTACATCTTTCAGTGTCTAGGTAGTTCAATTCAGCTTATTTACCCCATTTCCAAGTCTCACAAACTTAAGGAGTAAAAACAAATCACTTTTATTTCTTCATATTGCGTGTATTTCATAATTTTATAACCATAGAATTAGTTATGGTTTCCTAATGTCATGCTGAAATAAGGGCGCCTGAGATAGACCACAACCATATTCCTATTTTGCAGAAATTTGAATTCTTCCAGGTTACTAAACTACATTACTAGTGATGCAAGAGAGAAATAAATTGCTCACAGCCTTTCCTCTACCTTTAGGCTCCACATCAAGATCTCCTCTCAAATCATGTGTTGTTCATCACAAAGTCCCAGAATATGGGACACTTCTGTCAACTGAAATCCCTCTATCATATAAACTAAACTAACCAATTTTGCTTCTCATTAATTATAGGAAATGGAACCTATTCGTAGCAAAACTTGAAAACTAAAACAAAAATTGCATCAATAACTGGAATTAAAACTATTAAATAATGTTAATGGTAGAATCAGATAAATATTGTTAAAAAAGCTAATTAGGGATTAACTGAACGATTATGAAAGTAGAAAATGTCAATTATTGATACATTAATTAAGCAAAGTTTAATTGGGGCTATTAATAACTATGAAAGTAGAATAATAAATTACACTAATCATAGATTATATAGGATAGTTATTTAATTAAGAAAATAAATTGCACTGATTAATTATGTATTAAATAATAATTAGAATGACAAATTAATTAAATAATTAAGAAAATTAAACAAATTAGTCATTAATTAATCTTTGCTAAAATAAGTTACTCAAATTAGTCCTAGAATGATTAGTTAATTTATTAAATGAGAACAATTAATAAGCATTAGCTAGCTAAATTGCTTATTAAATAATCACTATAATACAAATAATTTCAATTAATTATCAACTAATTATCAAAAAATAATTCATCTAATTCAGCTAATGATATCAAATTACAAGACTAATTAAGGTAATTAATCATTGATTAATAAATATGACACTAAAAATCAATATAGAGACTCATAAACTGATCAAAACTACATAATAAAATTGTCTTAGGCCCTGTAATTTTTCTTTGTAGTTTTACAAGTAGAAAATCTCGCATCTTCTATATGTTATTGTAGTCGCCTACATCCGCGCATGATTTGTATTTAACACTAAGACAACAAACTCTCAGTCTACTACCAAAAATACTCTATCAAGTAACAGAGCTTCTCCACCATGCTAAACGAAATGAAATTTATCACTTGTCACGGGCCTTTCACCTTCTATGAACGATTAAGAAACCAACAAGTATTACCAGATGCATAAAAGAATGGGAAGATAGCAAAGAGCATTCTTCTTTTGAAAACTAATAATACAGACAAATTGCTCCATGGAATCTGTAAGAGTGAGAAACAAGTTGAAAAAAATCACCGTTGAATCGCTCTTCAAAGATGATCTCCGCCGCAGATGAGGAAAGGAGAAATGCAAGGCAAAAGCAGAGAATCAAGAGCTTGAGCTCGTAACAGGAGCTTAACTGAGAAGGAGCTAGGGCTTGATCTGCCATTTGTACGGGGTGGCCGAATTAGCGAGTGGGAGCTAGTTTATAATGGGAGTACGGTTAGTTAAAAAGGCCCTCCAAAGAATATTAAATTGCACAACGTCCCTTTCAGTAAATTGCATATTTGCCCTTATGTTTGAGAGGATCGAAGACTTCCAATGATGCGGATCTGTTAGAACAATATCCGAAATGGTGGGGTCCATTTGATTAGGAGCGTTGACTGACTTAAGAAGAAAATGGAGTGGACAATAGTCGTGTGACGTGTTTTATGTTCAGGCATCCAATAGTTACCTGCCACGTCAACTTCTTTGTATCACTCACTACGGCATAAAGGGGAAAACTTCTAAACAAAGTGGACTCATTAAAAAAAGAAATTGTAATCAACTTTTAATGGAGGCGACATACTCAACAATGTAAGCTAGTAAATATATAAATTGTTGCGTTCTGAAATATTCGTGGTGATTGAGAAATATAAAATTTAACATCTTAGTTTTATACGAAGATCCAATACATAATTAAATAAGAGAGAGAGTGCAGTATTCATAAGAACCACCAAAATTTTTACGTGGAAAACCCCTGAAAAGGGAAAAAAACTACGAGGCCTAGTCCAATTTAAATGAATATACTAGTTTTTGCAGTTGATTGCAAATGAGGCTCTTTATTCGAGTGAAGTCCTTGACTTGATGTAACAAATATATATCATACAAAGTGTATTACATGGTGAAAATAAGAAGAATCACTGTTGATGTGTTCGCTTGGTCGGAAGAGCTGTAGTCGATGAGCTGTAGTCGATGGGCAATGGAGGTCGAATGAATTGTAGTTGGTTGGCGACGTAAGTCAGAGGGACTGTAGTCTGCGGGAGATGGAGGTCATAAAGACTGTTGTCTGGCGATAAAGGTCGGAAGAACAACATCGGGCAAAAGTTCAACATCGGATAGAAGTTCGACGAATGTCCAACGAAGGGTAGAAGTCTGACATCGGGTAGAAGTCCAACGGAAGTCCGGTGACGGGCGGAAGTTCAGCATTAGGTAGGAATCCGACGACGGGCGGAAGTCCGATGTCGAGTAGAAGTATGACGGAAGTCCAGCATTGGGTAAGAATCTGGCAATGGGTGGAAGTTCGATATCGGGTAGAAGTCCATCGATGGAAAGAAGTCCGACATTATATAGAAGTTCAGCGTCGGGTAGAAATCCAACTACGGTTGGTGGACTGGTAAAACTCTGGCGTCAATCAGCTACCGGGTGAAAGTCCGGCAGCAATCGAGGAGTCTATTACTTTTTTTTTTCTTTTCTTTTTGCTTCCTTGCTTAATTTCGATGTTAGTTGTCGACCAGACAGAACTTCGACGTCGGTCGGCCGCCGGGTGAAAGTGTGGCGGTAGTCGAGAATGAGTCTATTCATTCTCTTCATTTTCTTCCTTCTCTTCTTGATTAAGCCTCATTCTTCCCCCACTTTGGGGTCCTCCTTTACGAGAAATGATGAGTCTATTTGTAGTTTTTTTAGAGTGACATGACTCGTAAATAGGAGAGAGATCTAGAGTAAATTGGGAGTGGTTTGAATGGACGGCAGATGTTGAATCCCTTGATCATGAACCATTTATTAAGCATTTGAATGCCTAAATGATACCATAATTTTATGATCATGGGCTCGTTGGATTCGTCTCGTTGAGCCGCTCAATTCGACTATAAGCATGCCACATTTTGAAATTGTTTTGTAATCCAAATAATGGATTGAACCTTTCAAATACACTTCGGGTCCTTGATTTTGACTCATTTGGGCTTAGATTGAGTTGAATTTGATGTCGTTGGGTTTGTATTTCCGAGACGTTCAATTCGACCGAAAGTTAGTTGAAATTGAAGTTCTGATTATCCCGAATTTTATTTTTGAAATTTCCAACTTATTTTTTCGTCGAGATTCGTGCCCGATCAAGATAATTCTTTGATGATATATCAGTTGCCCCTCTATTTATAAGTTTCATAAGTCCGAAAAATACAAGTAGCATTTCAGATTTTTTTATAGCAAAATTATAATTTTCAAAAAAATCATAATAAATTTTTATTAATATGAAAAATTAATGACTCAAATTAATCATCAATTAATCCAAATAAAATTTAACGATTAAATTTTAGTTAAATATTTGTCTATTAATTAGTACAATTCTATCAAATTTAATACATTTAAATATTAATAAACATAGTTTTAATCTTAATTAGTGTTTAACTCATACCAAATGATTCGTTCATTTTTTATAACTCCGTTCTTTAGGCTAACTATAATATGCTGCTATTAAGGCTTCGTTTGGGACGGCTTTCTTACTGCTTCTTAAAGCAGCTTTTTAGTTTAAAATTTTTAATTTTTGAACTAAAAAGTTACTTTAAGAAGCAATAAGAAAACCATTCCAAACGAAGCCTTAAGTCATTCACTTATTTTCCTCCTCCGACGATCTTCGCGCCGCCGTCTCCTCCCACATCCACAACCTCCTCACCAAATACAAGGGCGATTGTCCACTAGGATGTGAGCAACGAGTTGCTCCACTTCGACTTCTACGAGTGCCGGCTGATGTACCCTAACTCCTCATTGGATTTCTTCGTGGAGGCGCAGAGGGCAGATCAGCTGGTTAGGGTTTTCATGAATGATTTTAATGTGGTGGAAGGGTGCATTTTTCTCTGCGATGCCTTGCAACTCCACTAGGGCATCGCCCTAGCCGTCGCCTGGAGGCATCGTTCGCTGTGTCGAGGTCTCTGCTTCAGCTGTTTCGTTGGCCCGTGGGAAGTTGCTCTTCTCTCTGGTGGGATTTGCTCGTGATGTCATATTCCTTCAAGCGTTCTGATCTGGGTTTTCTCACTGGTAAGACTCATTCGAAATCTTTCAAAGAGGTTTTAGCTTGTTCGGATACCTTCAATGAATTTCCTGATTTGAAAGTTACTACCCTAAGGGGGTTGCCAGCGCTTTGGATTTCTGAGAGTGAGGTGCTTCATCTTGCTAAGCCCTTTGAATATGCTTTGGTTGGGAAGTTTCCGCTTAGCCTGCCGGTGCTTGATGCGATTAGAATTTTTTTTTTCAACCTCAAACTTTCTGGTGAGTTCTCGGTCACTATTTTAAATCCGAATAATATTTTGATCAAGCTTGCTAATGACCTCGATTATGGTAGAATTTTTGCTCACAGATCTTACTTTGTGTTTGGGTGCTTTATGAAGATTATAAAATGGACCCCTTATCTTGACTTGTCAGAAGAATCCCCTATCGTCCCCGTGTGGCTTTCTTTCCCCGAACTTCGTCCCCACCTTTTCTCCCCGCATTCGGCTTAGGTTCTATCTTTGGTCGGCCTATTCAATCGGATAATGCCACTGCGGTGGGTTCTCGTCCTTCTGTGGCGCGTATTCTTGTGGAAATAGACATTTCTAAATCTCACCCCGATTTAGTTTAGCTTGGTCCTGATAGTTTGGGTTATATTTAAAAGGTTGTTATGGAAGGCTTGCCTAGTTTTTGTTCTCATTGCAAAAAAAGTGGGTCATAAAAATTCTGATTGTGTTAAATAGCATCCTTTGTTGCAGAAGGTTGCAGCCCCTGTCCTGCCGAATCCCTTTGTGTTGGAAGTGGTTTTGCCTCAAGTTTTGAATGATTTAGCTATTGACAATGAGGGGTGTGGTAATGTGTGCTCTCGTGATGATGGCTTTCCTGTTTCGGTGGGAAAGTTGGTGGGAAATCTGGATCCTTCTCCAAGTGTTGCCTTGGCCGGTTCTCATCTTGTGAGACCTTCTGATAATATGTTGGGTTCTTTTGATAAATTGGGTGGTGTTACCCAACTAGCTCTGGATGTGGCTGTTTACCCTCGCCGATATAGTGGTAAGTGATAATGTGATTTTGCCCGTGGTGGTTAGTCCTCATGCTATACCGTCGAATACTGTTCTACCTGTAAGTAGGCCCTGTATGTTAAATGAGGAAGTTGTTGAGCGCTTTGCTCTGAGTCCGTTGGGGTAGGGATGTGCAATTGCTGTTGCTTCTTCGGACTGTCTTGATTTGCTAGATGTTGCCAGTGTGGTGCAGCAGCTTGATGTTTGGGAGGGTGATGAGAATCGTGATGTTGGTGATGATGGTGCTGCCTCTCCTAGGGGTGATTTTCGGCCTGGTACTATGGTTACTTAGCCACTTTCTGATGGTGACGATCCTTTGTCTAAAAGTTTTGATGATCCGATTTTTACTGTGCTTATAACTATTGTACTTAGGGATGTAATGCTTTCTCACCTATCTAGGGATAGTGAGGTGTTACATGGTGATTGGCTTCATGATGAAAATTCATATGATGATGAAAGTTTCATTGAGGATGATTCAGCTTCCTGGGAAAATTTCGACTTGAGTATCCTTCAAATTGTTGACGCTGACTTTAGCAATAAGAGTGTTAATCTCAAGAAGCGGAAGTCCAAAAAGAAACGAGGCTAGTTGCGGTGGTCTTCTTGGATGGCCCATGCCTGGCAACCAGTGGCGGCCTGGGTATGTCTTTTTTTGTTCCTGTCTTGCTTTCCTCCTTGGTGTGTTGGGTTGTTGCTGATTGTTTGGCGTGGATTGATGGGGTGCTTTTTTTGGCTTCTACTCCTTCAGTTGGCCTTATTTGGGTTTTTGTTTTGCTTGGGTTGCTTATTTGGCTATCGTTTGTTTCCTTTGCTTGTGTATCGTATTAGTTTTGATCATTAGCCCATAGATTTCATTTTATTTCTTGTATTTTTAGGGGGCTTTTGATTCTTTAAGGTCTGATAATTTCTTTTTTATTATCGTGTAGGTTTTTCCCAAAAAATAAAAATAAAAAATAAAAAAGTCATTCACTCATTTTTGCTTAGAATGAATAAACAATTGCGAGAGAGAAGTTTTTTTAATAATAATAAGGTGTAAATGGAAAGGAATAAACAATAATATTCATGGCCAAAGGATGTGCCGTTTGGAGCAAATGGAAATCAGTTGCAGTTATTGTAAATTTTTTTTTGGGTGGAAGGGACCCACGACACCATTTTTTTTTTGGACGACCGCTATATAGGCGCCGGCGCGCCGCCTTCTAATTTTTTTTTACACAAAAATATTTTTTTAAAAGAGTTTTTTTTAGAGATTTTTTAATTTTTAGTGGGGCCCACGTTCCAAAGTGTTGCTTGAAACGTCCCATTAGGGAGAATTTTTGACGTAGCTCTATGTTCGGACGCCAATAACATGTCGCCACGTGCTCTTATTTTTTAACGCGCGGCCGGACGACCCGACTTGGACCGAAACCCGTGGTTGCTATATTCACGTATTGCTAGGTATTGCTCGGTCTGAGCAATACCGAGCAATACCTAGCACACTTGTAAATATCGGCGGTTCTGAAAAAAATCGTCGGTAATGGCTTAATTTATATTGTGAAAACCCTATGTTTCATTTCATTTCATTATCTTCCTCTTTTTTTATTTCAAAATTGTCTAAATTTATATTGTGAAATCTATTTGATATAATTTTGTTGGTCTCAAGAAATTTCTTTGTTGGGTGGTTTGTTATCGTAGTTATTTTCAAGAATATAAAATGATTAATCAAAACACGAAGGTTTGTCAGTAAGTAATTTTAAATATTTGAATTTTTTATGCTCAATTAACTTTTGTTAGTAATTAATTTTATGTAATATGCTTGACTAAAAATAATAACACTCTTTTTTTTTTGAAGTATTAAATGATTTCTTAGAGTTTATTTTATATGTAGAGGAACAAAATGAAGGAAAATGTACATTATATTTTATAAAAAAATCTTTTTAAATAATAATATGATTATACATTTGAGCACCTTAGATATTTGAGCACTTCATACTAATCTTCATGATAGAGTAAAGTTTTGAATACAACCTTTGATTCACTTCAAACCAAGATTTTCATTCTAACAACTAATTGAGTCAATTAATCTCATAATGCAAAGGTTGTTGCCCTTTTTTAATTTAGTTGAAATAATTATTAAAGTTTGAAATTATTATCATGTCATGTGTTTGTTTAATATTTTTAGCTCAATAAATTATAAACCCTTTTAGTTAACTCACTAAATACATCATCTTGAAGTCTTAATTATTTTGAGAACTTTTTGATCAATTATAGCTTATAACTAAATTGTGAGATTTATCAATGATTATTTCATTACGTAAATTTGCTTAGTAATTATTTACGCATTAGTGTTAAGTTTGAGATTCAAATTATGTTGAGCCTAGGTTGCGAAGCTCATATGATAGTTGAGATTCAAATTATGTTGAACTTAGGTCGAAAAGCTCATGTGACATTTGTGATTCATGTTAATTATGAGAATTCTTTTAGGGATGTATGGAGGTCAAATGACCTTAATATTATGGATTCGTTTGGGATGACTTTCTTACTGCTTCTTAAAGTAATTTTTTTTTGTACTAAAATTTTTAATTTTTGTACTAAAAAACTACTTTAAAAGTAGTAATAAAGCTGTCCCAAACAAAACCTATGTCTCATAATTAACTTGAATGACACATATCACGCCATCAAGTTCTTTCAATTATAAACATGAAATATCTTAAGGACATTAAACCATATTAACAAAAAACATACCAATTTCTCAAATAAGAAAAAATGATAAAATTTGATTAGAAATTTTTATGAATTTAATTTGAAGTTTTTTTAATTTTAATCAATCACCATAAATTTAACAAACCGATGGAGTTAAGTTCTAACTTGAACATGGTAGGTAGCTTGGTACCACCATTTGATGGTGGAATTGAATAGAATTTTCACCTTGATCATGTTATTGAGGATTATTAGATAATTGATAGTCGATTAAGTGGTAATTTTAGCGATAATGATAGTGATCATGAAAATGACCACATAGAGGACTTGAGAAATTAAGTTCATTTAGGACATGGCTTATTACAACAATAAGCCTTTGTTAATCATGATATGGCATATCATATGATATCGATTGATGATTTTGTTCAATATTATCATATGACATAGGAGTAAGGCAAGTCTATAAACTTCAATGTTCCCTTTGAGGACATGACAACAAATTATGAAGGATTTATTCCAATTGAGCTAGCTGAAGATATATATTTTTTTCATGCAAAATAGAACTCCAATGCATCATCAATGAATGTTTCATTATTAATAATGTTAGTTTAGATTGATTTATTCCAATAAGAGCATGTTACAAGTAATTTGTGTACAACATGACTTCCTATTGCATTTTTCAAAAGTCTGAGGAAATGTGAAATAAAACTACAAAAATTGCCTTTGTTTCATGCTAACAACTCTGGCTACAAATAACATCTTTCATCATTTTTTAAATAATTCATTACCAGGATAACAAACAAACATAACACTTCAACATTAAGCTGCAACCACTTGGGCATCCCCTTCCATTGCGACATCTTCCCCAGGCCTATCGAGCTTAATGCCAATATCTTCCTTGTAATCTCCATGAACCTCCATAAGTTTTCTGAGATCAAGCTTTGGAGCCTTGAGAATTTTCACCTTGCGGATAAATAAATTATGCAGGGGTTAGATGCTTGTTGTTGTCTTCTCAATCTCCTTACCTATGACCTCTGGAATGAATTTATGCACCAATTTCTTCAGGTCACATGATGAAGCTTGATTCAACATGATCTCCCTCATTTTATGACGAATCTATCTTATCTGACTACTCCGAGCATAGCAAGTATGCTTTACTTGATTTGGCCTTCTCTTGGTGAAGACAATGCAGAACAATCGCAAGGTGTAATTATCAGTAGTTTTCACATGAACATGAGCTTCAATTAATGTCTGCCATTTGCGAGCCAGAAACATGAGCTTGTCGGTGGTGAAATCCATGCCCCAAAAGTCCGTGAGAACATTTTTGCCTTGAACATCCTCTACACGAAGCCTAATCTTTTTGTATGTATGATCCTTATCATTCTAAAGATTGGCCAGGCATACCTCAAACACTATGCTTAAGACCTTGAGAAGCAATCTTGATTCCATGTGTCCTCGACACGAGAGTCTTCTCGATATTCCTCACCGAAAAAACCAATGGAGCCTTGATGTCATACCAATCCTTCTTCGAGAAGGGATCCACTATCTTCTTCTTCCCTCCCTTCTTCCCCTTCAAGATCCTCTTGTTTTTCCCGACCGACATGTCTACTTTCTTCTCCCGTCTGCAGCAATTAGGGTTTCAAGGGAAGTTCAAAGCAGAGGAATCAATTTTATCATTGTTTTGTTGTTTGTATGCTTTTTTTTCTTACATGTAAGCCTTTGATAATTGATTTAGTATTGAATTTTAAAATAAAATTAATATAATTTCTCCACTATGATTATAATGTAAATATCTAAGTTTTCATTAATGTAATTAATAACTATAATTATTTATACTAACAAATTTAATATTTTTTCACAATAATAATATATTAATAATTTTTTTTATTTTTAAAATTTTATGCACACGAGTAGTTTTTCAGCAAGACAAGCTATCATTTGAATAGTCTCTTAACAAGACATTTTAAATTATATAAGAGATTAAAAAAAAAAAAAAAAATGAAGACCAACTCACACAAATTTTTTGCACTTCCGTGAGGAAGAAATGTGAAGTACTAAACTAAGAAGAATGCAATCTTCTATCCGCTGGGACACAGCATCGATGAACTATTGGCAAAGGTGTGCAACTGGTGATGAGTAGATAGAAAAAAATCTCACAATGGAGGTGAGTGTTGGGGCAAATTATTATGTCCGGTCATCGGATCTAAAAATAGGTCTGGACATCCTCTAAAAATTTGCCACATGGACTGCGCTTTGACTCAAAAAAGTGCAGTCAAAAGCGCATATAAAGTGTAGGTAAAGCTTGGATGCTCGGACCTAAAAATAAGTCCGATGACCGGACCTAATAATTTGTCGAGTGTTGTGGGCTGATGGGCTAACGGGTTTGACACGTCGACAAGACATAGATGGATGAGAGAGGGCCGTAGTTGAGAGTTCGAGGTGAGGGTCGGTGTTGCTTGATTTGGCGAGACAGAGAGGAGCGTTGTGAGCTTCAGCGGACTGCGCTTTGACTCAAAAAAGCACAGTCAAAAGCGCAGATAAAATGTAGGTAAAGCGCACTTAAAGCGCACCTAAAGCGCAGTCAAAGCTCATTCAAAGTGCACAATCAAAGCGTAGTACACGTGACAAGTTTTTATTGGATGCTCGGACCTAAAAATAAGTCCGGTGACCGGACCTAATAATTTGTCGAGTGTTGTGGGCTGATGGGCTAACGGGTTTGACACATCGACAAGACATAGATGGATGAGAGAGGGCCGTAGTTGAGAGTTCGAGGTGAGGGTCGGTGTTGCTTGATTTGGCGAGACAGAGAGGAGCGTTGTGAGCTTCAGCGGGCAGAAGATCTAGAATAGGTGCAACCAACGTTCATCTAGAAGGAGAAGAGCGAGAGAGGCTCTGCGTTCAAAGAGAAAATTTGGCCAGGATTTTTTTTATGGGCCAAGAGGGTAACTGTTTAACTATTAATTAAAGGAGTCATCATTAAATATGGACGGATGCCACGGGTGTGAATAACGAGCCAAAAACATAAAAATAGAAATAACTATATTTGAGGAATTTTTTATTAGGAGGTAAACCAAACATGAGGTGTGAAATGGTAATTGGAATAAGAGTCCTAAATAAAAAGCGATAAATATGTCATGACATATCAATATTTAAAATTTTAATTTAAATTTGAAACACAATTTTATTAGGGGCCAAGAGGACAATTGTTCGGCTAATAATTGGAGTCGTCATTAAATACGGATAGATAGATGGCTCGAATGCGAATAACTAGCCAAAACATAAAAAATAGAAAAAAACTATATTTGAGGAATTTTTATAACTAAATTTCATTATTTTTTCAACCAAAATTTTTTTTCTCAGATTAAATTTCACCAAAACCCAACTCATGAATTTGAAAATTTCAACAACAATAAATTTATGATCTTACCATCTAAAACAACAGTTGTTAAGTTAGGACCCCAAGAGACTTGCAACTCAAAAGCATTGAAATGCAACTGAAATGAGAATGCCTCAACTCTTCCAATAAGATCAAAAATTTTAAATTAGGTAATAATTTTATCCATCACACCCTTAGCACTATATGACTTGAACAATCATAATTAGTTAAAAAATCTACATGCAAATATAGTAATAAATTCCACCTAAACCCTAAACTTGAAATATACAGTACAATCATTACCGTAAGAAATGTTTTATTATGCTTCATGAGATCATTTATCTGAAATTTTAAATTTCAAACTGGAAACGCTCAATCAACTCTTTTAACTTTTACAAGCTTGTAATTTGGGTTCGTTCCTCCCAATTTTTAGTGGAAAAAATGAGGAAAGCAAAGATTGATGCTTCGGCTTTGTTTGGGATGGCTTTCTTCCTGTTTTTTAAAGTGATTTTTTAGTAAGAAAATTTCTTTAAAAAACAGGAAGAAAGCCGTCCCAAATAAAGCCGCTCAAAAAACAAAATGTAGCTTTTAAATTGATAAAGGCCTACAAAGATCATAATTTCAATGTTCAACTCAATACTTGCAGTTCAAAAACAAGATCTTATAATAAGAAATTTACATTAGAACCCAATCCTTCAAAAACAAAGCACAGCAACTATTGAAACTCTTGAACAGGGCAATGAGATCATACAGAGTACTTTACAAGGTTATGAATGCGTGCTATGCAAAACATTGGGCGCCTGGGTTTGAATAGAACATTGAAATCATCTCCGCTCCGCCGGTAAAACAGCGAAGAATGGCCAGCAGAGGAGAATTGATTGGATTCTTCCATTCCCAAACAAAAAATTCACTTGATCCTCAAGCCTGAGATCTCGGTTAAGAATTCATGGAAGTTCTTTCGAAAGCGGTGCCGGTTGGGTCTGTCAAGGGAAGATGAAAGGTTGTTTGAACTTGTAAGAGAATGAAATGATTTGGCCAATCTTGTTCTGAGAGAATCGATTGGCTGTTTGTCGATGAACTCCTGTACTAGCCTCTGCACAAGGAAATGAAGCAAGTGATGATAATCATTTGAAGTGAACAATGGAGGAAGCTTCATAGGATTGCAACCATTTGTGAAGTATAAAAACAACACATTACATGCCTGATATAAATCTTGCTCACATAGGATTAGTGGAAGAAGTGCATCAGCTGCTGAACCAGTAAGATCCACTCTGCAATGAGGATAATAACAGGAAAAAAAAAGACAAATTTTTAAAGTAAAAATAATAATAATAACATAAAATATAGATATAATCAATAGCAACAACAGGCTTCTTTGAAATATACAAAAGAATAGATCACATTAAACCAATATTTAAGAAAATTAAGAGCACAAACAAGAAAATTAAGAGCACAAACAACTTAATGTTAAACTTATACATGAAGTAAGAACAGAGTAAGAGCGGTATAGGAAAAACGGATAGGCATTGAAATATCGCATGCAACAAAACCCTCAAGTCACATGAAAAAACTCTATTCAAATGTCACACATAGATTAAGGCTTCATTTGGGACGGTTTTTTTATTGCTTCTTAAAGCCGCTTTCTAGTTTAGAAATTAAAATTTTTATACTAGAAAGCTACTTTAAGAAACAGTAAGAAAGCCATTCCAAACGAAGCCTAAGCCTCCACCACACTCCAAATTGCGTTCATATGATAACATAATAAAAACGACCATATAAGATTAGAGTGGCATTTGAATAATATCATAACTGGCTAGTATTAAATCTAAAACAACAATAACTCATAAATGAATTTAGCCCACAGATGATCAATAAGAATTGGTTGAATTAATCCAATCCAATATAGAAAACTAAAAAAATCAGAGAAAATAATAGTTTACGTTTCCATAGGAATCCTCATCATATGCATGTTCCAATAATAGAAAATTATATATTAACTAATAATTAATAAAACTTAAAAAACTTTCTTCAGGACATTTATTTATCTTAATCAAATCTGCTAGCTTTGGACAAATTCGACTCCACTGAATTTAGCATTTGATATTCATAAAGCAAATTATGATATAAATTTTTTGCTTCGTAAAAAAGTAATTCAAGAATCATCAATCAAGACCATCACATTAGTGAATAAGTTATCTCTAAAATCGACCACCAAATATTAAGACAATTACAACATTTAGAAAAGCCTCCAAAATAAGTTACATAAGTATCTAATAGAGCATTGGATGTGATCTCACAAGAGGCTGAAGGAGAGAAGGAGCCATGGAATTGAATATAGCCTCATGAAACAAGGTCAAATAAAATATATTCAAAATTAAATTTATACCAAAATGTTTTAGACATGAGGTCAAATGTGTCATACAATTATTGCATTCAATCTCTTAAAATTTTGTTATAGAAAATTTTCAATAGATAATTATATGAATATCATCATGTTTAAAATCCTTGCACTTCATATTCACATAAAACATTATAATTTTTATAGCTAGTAGCTTGTTTTCTATGAATATTCTAATGCAAGTCATCATAGGTGCGAATAATTATGCAAATGTACGATGCTTATATTCTATAGGAAGGTCAACAAGATCTATAAAATGTTCAAGCTGATAAAATATGACAATCTCAAATGACTTAAGCCCACAGCCAATCTATAAATGAACTGTAAAATCTAACTGTTGACAACTGGAAGTTTGAGAGGGAAAAAACTTAAATTTTATTATACAACATAATCCCTATTTATAGATCTATACAAGATGCCTTAATAAATAAACAAATAACTACATAATAATGAGTAATTTCTTTAATATAATCCATCCTAAATCAGCTGCCTAGCTATGGAAGGTATTCAACGTGATTCAGGCGAGCTTCCCACGAATCTCTATTCGTAGCTGTGGGATCAATATGGGAACGAGAGGTTGGGATTTAACACTCCCCCTCAAGTTAGGGAATATAGATCTGTCATTTCCCGCTTGAAAATCATTTTGAGAAAGGAAAAGTTGTCTAATCCTTTGGTAAGGAAATGTGCAAGTTGATCTTTCGATGATACATGGTTGATACATACTAAACCATAGTCTAATTTTCTTTAATAAAATATTTTTCAACTTCTATTTTCTCGGTCCTGTTATGCTGGATTGGATTGTGAGCTATGCTGATTGCTAATTTGTTGTCAAAATATAACTTCATGGGATCATCCCACTTGATTCTTAGGTCTTCTAAAATCATCTTGATCTATAGTAACTCACATATTTCCAAGGTCATAGCTCTATATTCTGCTTCTGCACTAGTTCTTATCACCACATTCTGTTTCTTGCTTCTTCATGTAACTAGGATCCCGCAAAGAAATGTGCAGTTTCAAGAGGTAGATCTTCTGTCTATTGGTGATCCATCATAATCATCATTAGTGTATGCTTCTAGGATTATTCCGTGATCTCTTCTAAAGAGAATCCCTTTCACTGAATTTCCCTTAAGGTAATGTAATATTCTGTCTACTGCTTGCATATGTATCTGTTTTGGATTTTACAAAACTGACTGACCATACTTACAACAAATGCTATATCTGATATGGTGTGGGAAAGGTAGATCAATTTTCCCACAAGTCTCTGGTAATCACCCTTGTTTATATCTAGATCTTCTTTAGTTTCCCCCAACTTGAGATTTTATTCTACTGGTGTTGGTGCTGGCTTACATGCTCATTTTTTTGTCTCCTTCAAAAGATCTTTAAAGTATTTTTGCTGTGAGATGAAGATTCCATTACTGGAATGAGCTACTTCAATAACAAGAATGTATTTTAATATATCAAGTTCTTTGATATCAAATACCTTGGTAAAGTTTTTTCTTAGACTCACTTTCTCTTTTTCATTATTTCCAATCAAGATAATATCATCCACATAAACAAATAGTATTGTGACTTCCCCTGAGTCCGAGTGTTTAAAAAATAGTGTATGATCCCCTTGACTCTATTTATACCTATTAAGAAGCATGAATTTTGAGAATCTTTCAAACCAGACCCTTGGTGATTGTTTGAGCCTATAAAGAGAATTTTTTAATTTACATATCTTGTTACCTCCAATTTTTTCTTACATCCTAGTGGTATTTCCATAAATATCTCTTCTTCCAGACCCCCATGTAGGAATGCATTTTTTACATCCAATTATTTTATATGCAATTTGTACTTAGCTACTAGTGAGAGTAGGATTCTGACAGTGTTCATCTTGGCTACATATGCAAAGGTTTCTTGATAGTTAATGCCATATGTCTGAGTGTATCCTTTTGCCACTAGTCTTTCCTTGTATCTTTCCAGTAAACCATCAACTTTATACTTTATAGAGAGCTGATTGTTTTTTTCCTTGTCGGTAGGTTGATGATCTCCCATATATTATTTTTTTCTAGGGCCTTTATTTTTTCAATTTTCATCAAATAAAGCCTCAAAAATATTATTAGGAATATGAACATTTTCTAGTGCAACCAAGAAGTTTTTGTGTGAGGATGAAAATTTATTGAAGGATATAGAGTTTGTTATAGGGTATAAGGGAGGTGACGAGCTTATCTTATTTTCAGGAGATGGTTCAGATTCTTGGATCTACTTCGGAGCACAGTTTGAACTTGTACGCCTAAAATATACATTATATATTCCCAAATCTAATGACAACTTTGTCTTCAATTCCCCTATTTTGGATTTAAGGTGGATTGATTTGAGGTGGTGGAGGAAAGTCAAGAGGGGCAAATGCATTTTCCTCGTCTTCCTCTGTTTCAGTCTCCCCCTGAAGATGAGATTTGGTAAAATAGTAATTTTGTTCATCAAAAGTGACATCAATGGATAGTGATAACATTTGTAACCCTTTTGGATGGTTGAATATCCAATAAAGATATATTTGAGTGCCCTTAGATATAATTTTCTTCTATTCTAACTGTGATGTGAACATAGACAGAGCACCCAAAGATCCTGGGTGTAAGGTTATTATGGGTTTGAAACTCGGGGTAAAATGAGGACAAAACTTTCATTGGACTTTTCAGTCCCAAGATTTTTGAAGGTAGTCAATTTATGAGGTAAGTGACAGTTAGGAGGACTTCCCCCAATAGAATTTTAGTATATTGTGATGGAGTAGGAAGGCATAAGTGGAGGTTAAAAGATGACCATTCTTTCTTTTCGCAACCCCATTTTACTTTGGGGTGTGAACACAAGAAGATTCATGGATGATACATTCACTTTGAAAATAGGAGTATATGGTTTGGTTGAAGTAGTTTTTAGCATTGTTAGAACAAAATTTCTTTATTTTTACCCTGAACCAATTCTGAATTATGGTGTGAAAAATGGGAAGAATGGTGCTAACGTCAGATTTATTTTTTAAGAGATAGATCCAAAATACCTGAGTACAATCATCAATGAAGAAAACAAACCAGCGAGCCCTAGATTAGGGGTGTAAGTGAGCCGAGCCGGCTCGAGCTCGACTCGTTTATAGGCTCGCGAGTCGAGCTTGAGCTCGAGTTCGAGCTCGTTTAGTAAATGAGCTCGAGTTTGAGCTTGACGAAGCTCGGCTCGTGAGCTCGCGAGCTTGCTCGAACTAATGTTTATTTATTTTTAAATCAAATATTCTAAAAAAATAAATCAAATATTCACAACAGCTTTTTAAAAATATTTTAAAAATCAATACCAATAAATGCTAATAAATGAAAAACAGCTTTTTAATTATAAAATAATAAAACTTTTTTCAAAGAAATATATATTTAATCTAAAAGCTACTGAAGAATAGCAGCCTTTTTCTTTTCTAATTAATGCTAAAGTGGCATTGCTCACGCAGTCTCTGCTCCACCGGTTTGAAACGGGCGGATTTCCCAAAAAATAAAAGAACAGGCGGTAAAATCAAAAGCAGGCGGGAATGTTAGGAACGAAAACGAGCCGAAAACGAGCGGCTAGATAAGCTCAATATAGTGTTGTGAGTCAAGCTCGAGCTCGATTTTTGAGCTTGACTCGAGCTCGAGCTCGAGTTCGATCTTGGTATTTGACTTGCGAGTTGAGCTCAAACACCCCCCTGACTCGAGCTCGACTCGACTCGTTTACACCCCTACCCTAGATACGTTGGGGATTTTTGAGGGTCCATATATGTTACTATGAATAAGATAAAAATGAGTATTACATCTCTCATTTTTGTTTAGAAAAGAGGCTCTTTTATGTTTAGCTAATTCACATGTTTCACAATGAAAAAGTTCATTTTCCAATTTATAAAAAAATTTTGGATACATATGTTTTAAGATATCTAAGGATGGATATTCTAATAGAATATTGGAAGGAAGAAAGAGGTAAGAAATTATAGAGTTTATTGTTAATTTTAACTTTTCTAAAGTCATTAAGTTCTATAGATGATAATCCTAATTTTTATTTTAGGAGAATTCATCCAATATATGCAGGAGGTGTTTGAGGTAATTGATGTTAAGTATAGGATGATGTTATACACTTTATTAAATGACAGATTGTGATATTTATAAGATCGGAGAGATGATTGTAGGCGACTTATAGGCATAAACGAGTAAGAGATAGAGAATTGGAAGAGAAGACTCATTAGGAAGGTAAGTGTGTAAATTGAATTTACAAGTGCAAGAACTATTTATTCTTGATATATTTATGAAATTATCTGCATCGTTTGAAAAATAAAATGATTTGGAAAGATACCAACAACATAGCTGTTAATGGCGCAAAATAGCGTGTGCCGTGGCGCACGGCGTGGTACGGCGCACTTACGGCGCCATGTTCATGGTTAGGCACATCTGTTTAAAATAGCGCGCACTATTTGCGCCACATGTGAGTCATGGCGCATTGCGCACGGTGAAAAATAACGCGCCAAATTGTTTTTAAATTTATGTATACTTATGAATAATTTTTATATTTAAAAATATATCTATATTTTAGGATAAAAGACTATTCATTGCCGTAATTTCACGAAAGATTTTCTATTTGTTGCATCCGCCGAATACTTCCCGCAGTCTCTAAGTTGAGGTCGCTGAATCTATCCCGAAGTCGAAGGTTTTCTGTTTTCTGTTTGCTGCATTCGCTGCTTCTGTCGAATCCAGCCGAATCTGTCCTGAAGTTGAAGTCGTTTCCGTCGAATCGTCCCGCAGAGCATTGCTTATGCCAAATTCGCCCCCTCATTCGTCTGTTCCAATAAAAAATCTTACCACCTGACTCCGATTTGCAGCCTCCATATGTTCCGCACAGCTATGTTGTTTTGCACGGCTATTTCTTATAAGAATATACAACTTAACAGGTATGCTCGGTATCGTTAGGTACATGCTCGGTACCGTTATGTATATGCTGGACATCGCTCGGTACCGCTTGTTACATGCTCTATACTGCTCGGTACAGCTCGATACAACTAGGTACACGCTCGGTATCGCTAAGTACATGCATGATACCGCTATGTAAATGCTCGGTACCGCTCGGTATCGCTAAGTACATGCATGATACCGCTCGGTACCGCTATGTAAATGCTCGGTACATGCTCAGTACCGCTAGTTACATGCTCGGTACAGCTCGATACAACTAGGTACACGCTCGGTATCGCTAAGTACATGCATGATACCGCTCGGTACTGCTATGTAAATGCTCGGTACCGCTCGGTACATGCTCAGTACCACTAGTTACATGCTCTGTACAGCTCGGTACATGCTCGGTATCGCTAAGTACATGCATGATACCGCTCGGTACATGCTCGGTATCGCTAGTTACATGCTATGTACCGCTCGGTACAACTAGGTACACGCTCGGTACAGCTCAGTACAACTAGGTACAGCTCGGTACAACTAGTTACATGCTATGTACCGCTCGGTATAGCTCGGCACAACTAGGTACATGGTCTGTACCGCTCTGTACAACTAGGTACATGGTCTGTACCGCTCTGTACAACTAGGTACATGCTCGGTACCGCTAGGTCAAACCCCGCCAGGGGGCAGCGACCCCTTGGACCCCCGATAGCCCACATATTATGTTTCTTGGACAATATTATATTTTTTTATCTAAATTTGTTTGCTTTTAGGTGATCATAAAATGTCAGATTCAGTTCAATCTTTAAAAAAAGATCCAGCATGGAAATATGCTATACTAACAAATGAATCCGACAACAACAGTGTGACATACATTTTTTTGTGGTAAAATAACAAAAGGAGGAATTATACGCCACAAACAACACCTCGTTGGGGGTTTTAGGAATGCAAGGCCTTGCTCTAACTGAGATAGATGATGCATTAGGGGTGAAGGACTTTTTGGTATTCCTCCAGCTGTAAGACAAAGAACTACCCGATCTCTAGGTATCATTATTTACAAAAAAATTAAGGCTGATTTGTTATATAATATTGAAAAAAAAATTCATTTCTTCCAGCTGATTGGTGGTTGGCATATGGACAAGGAGCACCCAATTTACAAAGCTTTGCTATCAAAGTCCTAAGTCTAACATGTAGTTCATCTGGATGCGAACGCAATTGGAGTATTTTTGAACATGTAAGTAGTTTACAATGTATGTGTTGATTTTTTATATATGTTCATAATATAGTAATGTAATAATATTTTAATTACAGCTTCATAGCAAACGAAGAAGTAAATTGGATCATGGTCGCTTAATCGCTTAAATGATTTAGTTTATGTGAAATATAATAGAGCACTGATTTAGAGATTCAATCATCGTGATATCATTGATTCTATTTCTTTGACTGATATAGATGATGCAAATGAATGGCTAACAGGAAAATTAGATGATGAGTCTGATGAAGAAAATGACTTTATTGCTAGAGAAGAAGATTTAACTTGGACAAGTGTTGCTAAAGCTGCTGGTGTTTATGATAAAAGCTATAATATTCGGGAATGATCTAAAGGGAAAGAGAAAGGATCTTCAATTATGCATGATGTTGCTATTGAGAATGATGATGAGGGTTATGAAGAGGATTATGAAGTAGGAGACAATGTTGACGAAGATAATGAAGCTTTTTTAACATTTGCTGCTGATGATGATTCCCAAGAAGAGTAGATTAAATTCTTATTTGATCTTTTAAAAAAAGATTGTAATATTTGAATTATGAGATAATTGGATGTTACTTAGTCGAACTTATATATGTTATGGTTGTCTTTTATTATTATGATAGCTTGTCTTTCATTTTTAATAATATTTCATATTCATGCTTATTATTTTATAATTTTTATATAACTTGTGCCATGTTCAAAATAGCGCGCCGCGCCGTGCGCTATGCGCCATGGCTCCAAAGGGACCTTTGCGCCATGGTGCGCCATTCGCCGTTAACAGGTATGACCAACAGTAAATAGGAAAATATATTCATGCACTCAGGTATAAATAATTGCATATTAATATGAACGATTTAAGTTTTATATGTGAACAAAAATGATTGTTTAATCTTCTCTTCATTAATAATATTTTTAAAAGAGGTTTCATTCTTTCATGAATGCATATCAAATTCTACATGCAATAGATGTATGGTTCTATAAATTATGAATTGTATATAACCATCTTAATTAGTTATGAATTATGCATATATGAGGGTTACTGAATATTTAATTAGTAAAGATTGACTATTCTATGTTATGATATCTACATTATCAGACAGACAAAAGGAATCCAATATGAAACCTGTAATGTAGATGGGACAAAAGGGACCCTAGAGAATTTGATACATGCATAGCAGGTGGGGCAAAAGTGACCCATAAAACGGCAAAATGAACCTCTATATAGTTCAATGGTGGTAATGCCAGATTTACCTGGACTCAATTGAATATGTTTATGAAAGTATAACCAAATCTTTTAAAAGACTAAAATTAATCTTTAGTATCTAATCTAAATGAAATAAAGAATGATATCCAATATGATTTTATGATGTTTTATAAATAATGGTAAGTTGATTTAATGATGATTTCAATGTTGTAATTTATTTTAATATTGCATTTTAATTATTATTTAATTTGCAGAGCTTATTGAGCCTCATATTTCACCAATATCTTTTTTACTGGCTATTAGGAAAGGGAAATGAAAAAGTTGAAGAAAACTAAGTTGCAAGTATTTTAATTTATATGCTAGTTTTTAAATCTATATGTCAACCAACATTTAAGGTATGTAGACAGTTCAGTGAGATTTTATTTTGAAATTAGTAGTGGCTCTGTGAGTATTTCTTTGATGAAACTTTAGATTATTAAATGCTTCCGTTGGTGTATCAAATGATATGTATAAGATGTTTAATGATAAAAATGTTATATTTTTTTGTTTACACTCTACAACACTGCTAAGAGGTACTATGAGGTATTACAAAAAAAGTCTTAGAATCTTATTTTGTTGAAAAAAGGAAGACTAATGTTATTAAATAAGAATTTGCTTGATATTAAATATTTAAAGGTATAGAGCTTTAAACAAATATTTTTAAGGGAAAAATAGAAAGAATAGAAAATTCAAATTAAGGAAATATTAAATCTAGTTTATGTAAAATTATATGCTCAAATTTAATTTGAAATGATAAGGTTGTAAGTGATGATCACTAATACACTTAATTAAAACTAAAGATAAAATAACTAAGACATATATTTAATGGATGGTAATATGTCATTTACAAATGAGATCAAATCATGAGTATTTTCTTATATACTATGATTTTAATGAAATTAATTAGCAAGGTCAAAGTAAAGAAAATTTAATTATCATCAACTGCCCACCATCCGTTTTAAATCGTTTATACTAAAAGCTACAGCATTTAGATCCTAACCACCAGCCTAAAACAAAAGGTCTATCTTGTGACCAAATGAGGGAGGATAATAAACTATAAGGGCTTGTGCCCATGAAAAACCTAGAACTATATCAAGAAGTATCATGAAGTTTTTGCAAACTGAGAGCAAAATTTATATGTAATGTCTTATATGCCTTCTAAATATTTCACCTGAAACCAAACCTTCTCAGAAGTGCCGGTCACGAATTTTCAGTCCATAAAAACAAAAAACTCACCAAAATCATTGTTTTTTAAAAGTGACGTGCACACTTCAATGCTTCAAAGTAAAGTTCAAGGAGCACATCACAACAATTGTGAATAGTTCAAATAAACAAGCTTTTAACAACGGACAACTAGTAACACCTGTTGTCTTCGCGAATGTACATGTGCTTGTTGAGAAAGAGCACAAAACCAGAGCAGACAATTTTTTTGCAATCATTTTAAAATTCACTAACCTGAAGTCTTCAAACAAAACTAATTGCAGCAATAATCGAAGAAAATGACTTGATATATTCTCTTGTAGCTCCCCATTTGAACCCTTTGAATCAACTGTACGTGCAACTAATCCTTCCCTGCCAACAGTTTTGTCTCGGTATAAAAAGGATGCAAGGGCGTTGATTGCTCTCAAGCACATATCAACTGCATCAAGGTCCTGCAAAAGAAACGATAAATTCAATCTGTCTACAGTTTATCCTTTTTTACACTCGGGATTGGGGTTTGGAGAGTAAGGTTGAATATTAAACAAAATCCAATCACCATCTCAGATATCCTATGCCAAAGAAAAGCTAGACAAAGAGTTTGTTTGCAATATAACTTTTACTTTCAAGTTTATTGAGCCGCATATGATCCTCAATATGCGGCGTTAAAGATTTTGAAGTTGTTGGGACCTATCTCTTTTTCTTTAATTATCACAGCAAAGTATTATCAAAGAAAGAGGCCAATCATCATTACCCAACAAACACTACTGAACTTACTAGTGCATAACAAGACCTCAATTTACATTTCAGAATACCTTCACTAATCACTATGGCTCTTCTTACTCTCGCATCTAGTGTTGGTAAGGGAGATAATGATAGAAGACTTCAAACCAATGTTAGGGATTGGTCCATCATTTTGCTTAGTAAAGATTGAATAGAGTACAACGACAACAACAAGCTTTTATCTCACCATGTGGGATCGCTACATGAATCTTTTTTCTCCATTGTGTTTGGTTGGGAGTCAAATTCTCATCTAAATCTAATAAAGAAAGTTCATTTCTAATATTTTTAACCAAGTCTTTTTAGGTCTACCTTTACCTTTCTTTACATAACTCAAATCTAATGCATCTACTTTCCTAAACGGGTCATCGGAAGGCAGCCGTTTTATGTGACCAAACCATCTAAGGCGACTCTCTAATATTATCTTCCACTGGAGCTACTCCAACCTTTTCACATATACATTTTGTATGTTGTCTCTAAGAGTAAAGCCACTCAACCACCCGAGCATCCTCATTTCTGCAGCATTTAACTTAATATTATGCTTCTCACTACAGGAAAAATGGCTATTACCGGCGGTTCTAACGCTAATATTATCTTCCACTGGAGCTACTCCAACCTTTTCACATATACATTTTGTATGTTGTCTCTAAGAGTAAAGCCACTCAACCACCCGAGCATCCTCATTTCTGCAGCATTTAACTTAATATTATGCTTCTCACTACAGGAAAAATGGCTATTACCGGCGGTTCTAACGAGAGGTTTATGGACCGCCGGTGTTACCGGCGGTATAGCCGGCTGTTTAACCGCCGGCTTTTAACGGCGGCCTACCGGTGTTTTTTGTACGTTAAGCCGCT
>NW_021318796.1:90593-116038 GCF_001605985.2 Dendrobium catenatum | reverse complement strand
TATATATATATATATATATATAATAATGGATTTTTATTATCATTATATAATATTATATATTGTAATACATATAATATATATTATAAGATATATATTATATATATTAATATATAGAGAGGGGGAGAAAGATCGGGTAGAGCCCGATCGAGCTAGGTCGGAGGCGGAAGGATCACGCACGGCGGGGCTCGGGTCAACCGGCGGCTTCAGGGTTGGGCTGGCGGTGTCGGCTCAGGCGAGAGGTCGGAGGAGGAGCAAAGTCGGACGGCAATGAAAGAGCCGAATAGGCCTCACGTGCAATTTCTCTACCTCCTCTTGCGAAGGAACGAAGTCGGTCGGCCAAGGAAAGTCGGATGGCAATAAGGAGTCGAAGGAACTGCTTGTACGATCCCTCCTCTCTTGCGAATCGAAGCCAAACAGCAACGACGAACAGAGAAGACGAAAGGCGAAGCCTAGTCGAATAGCAACGATCGAATGAAAGTTAGAGCGAACAAGCAAATGTGCGTATCTCCTTTTTTTCTTTCGAATTCCATCGTTTTATCATTTTGAATTACCGACTCTCCGAAGAGACGCGTTGTCTGGCTAAGTGGGGTCGGCAGAGGAGGTTATTTTTCATCAGTTCAGTATTATCTTTATTGATTTTTTTTGTTAGTCAACAAATTTCCTCCCAACGAATTTGTTGTGTGACTTTCACACAATTAATTCGTTGTAATATCTTTGGATATTTATCATTTGGTTCAACACTATTCCTTTATCTTTTCTTTCAATCACTTAGATTGGTTTAAGTAGCTCGACTCTTAGGTTTGTGAGCATATGAGATTTCAAAGTTCGGCCCTTTAGGCTTGTTGAACCTCGTGGGTTTAGCTTGACCTTTAGGTTTATGAGCATAGAAGATTTTGGAGGTTCGGCCTTTAGGCTTGTTGAACCAATGGGTTTTAGCTCAGCCCTTAGGTTTATGAGCATTAAAGATTTCAAAGTTCGGCCCTTAGGCTTATTGAACTTCATGGATTTAGCTCGACCCTTAGGTTTATGAGCTTAGAAGATTTTGAAGTTCGGTCTTTAGGCTTGTTGAACTTCAGGGATTTAGCTCGACCTTTAGGTTTATGAGCTTAGAAGATTTCAATGTTCGGCCCTTAGGCTTGTTAAACTTTGTGGATTTAGCTCGACCCTTAGGTTTATGAGCGTAAAAGATTTCAAAATTCGGTCCTTAGGATTGTTGAACTTTGTGGATTTAGCTCGACCCTTAGGTTTATGAGCATATCAGATTTACAATGTTCGGCCTTAGGCTTGTTGAACTTTATGGATTTAGCTCAATCCTTAGGTTTATAAGCATATAAAAGTTCTACCCTTAGGCTTGTTGAACTTCGTGTATTTTTGCTCGACCCTAAGGTTTTATGAGCATAAAAGATTATAAAGTTCGGCCTTTAGGCTTGTTAAACTTTGTGGATTTAGCTCGACCCTTAGGTTTATGAGCGTAAAAGATTTCAAAGTTCAGCCCTTAGGCTTGTTGAACTTTGTGGATTTAGCTCGACCCTTAGGTTTATTAGCATAGAAGATTTCAAAGGTTCGACCCTTAGGCTTATTGAACCGATGAGTTTTAGCTCAAAAAATTTGGGGCCCTGCCCCATATTTTTGATTGCATCATTTCTTCTCTTGTTTATTTGGGTGTGACCTGGACTTGTGATACGATAGGCTCTTAGTATAAAACAAATTTTCTACCCCTTAAATTGTAAGAAACCTAAAATCAATTTAGACTTCATGTCTTTTAAATAAGAAAATTGCATGACTCCCTTTCAAGGAGCTAAGTTTTCCAAAAATTTAAATTGAGCATGCATAGCCCCCAAATGTGTCTCATATAAAAAAACCCTCACTTACGGATTAGATAACAAAAATCTGTATTTGTGAGTCTGCATTCTGCTTCCATTTATACATAGACATCTTGACCTCAAAGCCAAGTTGTAAGCCCTACTTCCCAAATAAAAACAACCCTCCACTCTACATTTGCATTAAGACCAGATGATATAATTTTAAAATCGATTAGGTGGGTTTAGCTGAATAGTCCTTTCCAGAAAGGACAATAAATTCAGAGGTCGGGCTGGTTATGCCTCATGTGAGGTGTAGCTTATAAGTCCTTTTGCATTCCGTTAGACTTAGGTTCGAGGCACTACCTATCGGTAGTCCTCACCTTAGTTTTAGGATCCGATATATTGGTTGATTCCAAATTATTATATAAGCCCTCACCTTCTGGGCAATTCCTTCAACAAGTGTTGTTGGGATGTAAGCCCCAACATTCTAATAAAAATATCAACTTAAACAAAATTAGACTTCTAAAATGTAAAGCCCAACATAGGGTACTCTGAGCACTTCTGAAATTTCTCAGAATCAAGTGCTCCTACTTCACCTCCCTTGGCTCTCATTCCAAAATCTAATTCTAAGTTGATATTTTCACCTCATTAAAATTCCTAAAGGCCAAAATCTTTTAAACAAGACTTTCATGGATTTTCAAAAAAAAAAAAAAAACTTTAACAACCATTAAGTACAAAAACTTTAGCCAATATTTGAATGACCCTCAAAATAAGAAAACCACTAATTTAATCAAAAGTCTTCTCAAGTCAAAAATTGAGATGTAATTAACCATAGGGGCTTGCCCCTATGGAACGTCTATACCCCAGAAATAAATAAATCCCATTCGACCAAAATATCGAATGGGGGAATCTCTGTTAAAATTGTAAATTTTATCATTGAGTCCATAAGGAAATGATATTTTTACCCTCTGGGGTAATATATCATGTTCTTATGCCATACTCGATCATAAAATATGCAATCCGTTTGAGGACCACAAAAATTCTCTAACAGGTACATGCAAATTTGTGAGTGAAGAGTGAATGCGAGCTTACGTTGCTAAAGCATTAACTAAGTGTTACAAGTAGAGGAAGTCGATGGTTTGCATGGGCTATGTTGGAAGTCATAGAATCGAGAAGGCACTCCTGCGCGTGAGTCAAAAGAATTTGAAATCGAGAGAATAGAGCCAAATCACATGAGAGAAAGGGAAATAAAACAAAGGAAGAATACTAAAAAAGAGGCAATCCTACGTCAATGTAACCAAGATAAGAGGCATAGGTTGGTGAGTTGACAGTGATGAAGAAATCCTAATCAGCTGATAAGGGAGCCAAGTAGATTATGATATTAGCTAAGCAAATAAGTCAATGTGTGAGAAGCAACAATTAAGCGAGTCAATGAGGTGGATGGAGCAAGATTATGCCACTGAAATGGGAAAGGGAGTCATTTTACTATGCAAATCTCGTGACTCATGCACGTTTCTTTGTGTTGAATTTCTGTTGAATCTCATATATTGCACTATAGTAGAAATCAAACAGTAACTTTTAGTAGCTATAATACTATAGCAATATCCGGGAAGTTTTTTTTTTTTTTTTTGATATGGGTGACTTAGTAAGTTTATATTTTGCAATATTCTTGAATCAAAAGTTACAATTTTTGATTAGATATTCGGGATTTTGAGAGAACTATGTTTTGTAGATTTTTTAATGAATAATATCTTTAAGACAAAATAATCTGCATAATACAATCCCAGATTTCCTCCAAAAAATGTGTATTATTTAATGCAAATACTTAAGAGTGTCATGAAGTTCGAAAGTTCAATGAGTGGCTTCTCCTATACTGGCATCAGGCCTAATATTATATTTGGTAACTTCTATCAATGGTTTTTTTCATCCACATACTTTGTGAATGGATTTACAGCCAGCAATCCTTTTCGTGGTATAGCTCCTAATCATGTATGGTTTTATTTCGTTCTCAAAATTTTTACTAAATTTTAAATTTTAGATTATCTTAAAGTTATTATTTAGAGCGAATTTTGATTGTTTTTTAAATTACATCAAAAGAAACAACTTTACCTAAACTAATAGTTAGTGGAATATAAATTTTGACCTTCTATGTGGTTATTTTGTGCATCACATCCTAGATATGTAGCAATAAACCCTAGACCTAAAAATGCCCAAACCGATAGCACATCACCCTTATCTGCACTCATCTTATTCTCTTCTGGTTCATTTGTTTAATTGTTTAATGACCATTTACTTTTTCAACAACCTCAATTATACTCTCCATTACTAATTGTTTTGTACATTATATTAACATCATACTTATTAGGCTTTTTACATAAGCAAATAAAATAAGATTCTCATATTTATTTAGTAAATTAAAATAATGAAAAATAATAATTTTAATTAAATATCACCATTATCTGTATTCTGCTTGTTCTCTTCTGGTTCATATATTTAATTATTTTATATGAGCATTTTCTTTTTCAACTTTCTGAGTTATGATGTTTATTACTAAAAATTTTCATGTCGTCGTTTTGTACATTATATTAACATCATACTTATTAAGCCTTATGCATAAGCAAATAAAAGTGATATGATTCTCAATTCTCATTTTTATTTTAGAAATTAAAATTCTCTAATCTCTTGCTTTTCACCTTTTGAAGGTAAGCATCCAATCTCTTTGCCTTCCACTTTGTTGGTGCCTTATTTATCAATAACACAGAATTTTGAGGAAAACAAAACGTACCTGGTGTTGAATACCAAAGTCAAGTGATGCAATTACTTGAGCGAAAGCCTCCTTTGTCAACAAAACAACCTTCTCAGGGTACACTTCCAGCATATGCGATATAAGCCGAAAATACTGCTACCAGAAGGACAGTAAGAAAAAAATTTGTCTTAGAACTACTCATTTCCTAATAAATAAATAAAAAAATGGCCAAAATAATCCATTGACTTTTTAGGAAGGGTCAAACCCTAAATACATTAAAAGACTATTTTTGTCCCTCAAGTTTTTAAAAAGGAACTAAAATAGCCCCATCGTGCGGCTATTTTGATTCCTCTTTAAGGAGTTGAAGGACCAAAATAGCCCTTAAATATAATTGGGATTATTTTGGCCCTTCATAAAGAGAATGGACCACTTTGATTATTTTCTCTAAATAAAAATGAACATTGAACTTACACAACTGCTGAGCTTGGGAAATTTTAGAAGATCAAATGAAATTAAAGGGCTGACGATGTGCAGACCAACAAAGACGACCTGAACAAGAGATAAATAAGTAACTTCCTCACTGGTTTTATTATGAATACCTTAGAACTCTTACCTCAGCAATATCTGGGCTACCTGTTTCATCCGGAGAAAAGTCAATCTGCATTAAAACATTGAGATAATTGATCATAAAAAATCACTCATAAAACCAGCGGCTGATGATGGGAACATCTCATACCAAATCTTTGGAACACAGATTCGTGAGGAGCTGAAGCAAAGCAAGCAAATCCTTATAATCCTCAACTTGAGCCCCACCCAATAGGGTGGATGAATGAGACAATGATAGCTTTTCAGGTAAAAGTAGATTTAAGTCAGAAAAAGTACTTCTAATGCTCACCATGTGCAGTAAAACATTATGTAAAGATGTAAAGCATGGACCAGAAACAATGTACAACAATATCATGCATATGCTAGTTGCTACAGAATGCTAAAGAACTACAAAACAAAAGGACTTACTTTCCCAATATTTTGGGATGAGTAAGCTTGAAGCAGCTGCAGGCAGAAGCTAACTAAAACAGAGGTATCTTTAGCATTAAGGAATGCAATTTGTCCATCAACAAAGTCAACCGAGAACTTTATTATCAGGTACACAACTGACGGCTATAAATCATACATAAAAAAAAGAAAGATAAATCATAGCAAGAAATTAGCAAAGTCCAATAATCAACAGAACAAGGATGTCCCACAAATTTAAAGTGGACCTAAAGAGAGAGTCATATAAAGAATTGAACCTGATTTTTGTAAGCTTCCAAAAGAGTAATTAGAGGGTTCATTACAGCAACACACACATCAAACAAAGCCTTTTGAGTGCGGGGTTGAGTTGCTCTAGCCACACCTATCAACCTTTCCAACAAACAATTCACCTATACAAATCCCCAAAGTCATTAGTAATAATTGAATAAGACTACTCAGTATACGGTATTTTTTGACAGTCAAAAGCATAAAGAAGAAAAAAAACCCACCGTATACATCGCGTCTGGCAATTGGGCAATATCCTTGAGATCATTCCTAGCAGACATTTCTGCAAGGTATGAAGTCATTGGTCCAATGAGATCCCTCACATACCTAAGAGCATTGACCACTATCTCTAGGTCATAAATTCACATACAAAAATGGATGACAAGGAAAAACATTTAAATTCATTAATCAACTAACTGATTGGAGGCCTCTGCATCTTTGAGGCTGGAAGCTGCACAAACAAGGTTTTCGGCTAGAGAACGCTACAGGAAAATCAATCAGGCAGCCCATTCAGTGTATATTTTACATTTAAAAATAAACAATTATCGTGATGACATACTTGCAGACGGGGATTTAAGGAGAACAAACTTCTTTCATTTGAAAATGCTCGTGCAAGATCAAGCCATGAATCCTGCAAAATGTCTACTTATCACCGAAAGAAAAGTGACCCAAACAACTAAAATTAACCCTAGAGAAAAACAAATTGGGTATCCAAACGCTACAGAGAAAGAAGTTACAATTAACCATTGAATAGAGACTTCTGATTTCAATTGATCACAATGCAACTCAACGAAGATAATCAGCTTTAACACCTAACGTCTCTCACAAATTACAACAAAAGCCACGTAGTTGAGTTGGACAGTTTATCAATCTTAGACACCATTTGTATAGATATTGCAATTTATACGAACAGCCATGTCAAAGTTTTATAGAGCTAAAAAGCATCATCAAATCAAGACACTGAGGTCCAAAATCAACTCAGGGGAGAGGCGATGTGGAGAGTTTTAACAAGTTGGTTCCGGGATAAATTTCAGAAGGCAGATTAAATTTTAAATAAGGCACTGCCCAAAGATTTAGCCCTTATTTTTCGAGGATTTTATGATCTGAGTTCTGATTTCCAATAGGCGCAAGCCCCTACAGTTAATTACCCCCATCGATAATGAGAAAGAACTTTCAATTAAGGCTAGGCGTCAAACATTTTTATTTTATTTTATTTTTTTTCATATAAAAAATAAAGTAAAAAAAAAAGTTTGGCGGCTAGCCTTAATTGAAAATACATAGTATCCAGCATATAATAGCAGCATTATTTAGGTATTTGAGAATTTAATATTTAAACTAAAAAATTTCATCACCTCGTACTTGAAGCAGATGATGGGGGAATGATGATGAGCCCGATAAAAATCACATGGTTCCGTCGTCCCAGGCCATCATGGTCCCTGGTCTACTTAATCAAAAGAGGTAGTCGACCTAACCTGACAAAAGGATCCTTGTAGACAGCCATGTGTTGCTTTGTTCAAGGGTATCTAGTAGAACTGGAGTGAATATTTGTCTAAGGGGACACATTTTAATTCAATTTAGCTACCAGAGAGAATTATGCCCTAATGATTATATTATATTATTCATAACTCAATGATTAAGACTATCTGCATGTCTGTGGATAGCAATGAAGGCGTCTCAAAAAATTTCCCTTGTTCGACAATGAAGGTCGAAATAAGAGAGTTTTTTTTTTCCTTTTTTTTTCTTGAGAAGAACCCTTCTTGGCCAAGCCGAGTTTTTAAAAAAGAAGGGCACGCACGAAAGGACTCAAGGCACGCACAAAGGGACTCAAGCGGGAGCAGCTCACGCTTGCGACTTCCCTTGGTCGACTTTGCTCCTTCGTCGGCTTCTCTCCTTCGTCAACTTCCCTTTTGGTCGGATCGGGAGCAGCTCGAGCTTTCGTCGACTCCCCTTTCGCTCCTTCGACCAAGCCTGGCGGAATCGAAACCTCCGTCTGCGGAAGTAATTAGCAGAACCGAGGCTTCCGTCTGCGGCTGCTCCTTGCAAGATCGAGGGCTCCGGTTGCGGAATTGGGTCGGCGGTTTTTCTTCTGTGGCGATGTCTCCTAGCGTTAGAAGGTTGGATTATTCGGCGATGAAGGCCGGCGGATTGGCTCTGATACCATGTTAATTTGAGAGGTACGAGAGGGAAAAAGCTTGAGTTTTATTGCATGAATTCTTCCCTATATATAAATATATACAAGATATTTAAAAAGGAAACAAATAACTAAACAATAATGAAATATAACTCTTCCTAAATCATCTGCCTATCTATGGAAGGTGTTTCAACGTGATTCATGAGCGTTTCCCACGGATTGCTCTTTGTGACCGTCAGATCCTTTGCACAGGGAACGGTTGGATTTCAACAGTCACAGTTAAACCTTCCACTGGTAACACAACAATAGGCATTCTCTTTACACCAAGTTGCTCTTCTTTATCCCAGTTGTCACAATCAGAACCTCCAAGGTTATCAATTCGAGGGTTTAGTTGTGCTTGATCAACAAAACCTTCAACTCTAGTGTAAAATGAGTGCGCTTTCTCTTAGCGTTGTCATTAACTATTAGAGTTTTCTATAGCAGATCGTAGGCACTTGCATATGCTATAGTCCTCCTATATTTTCCACGATCTTCAATCCCTGCTTCCAGATATTACGTAGCATACGTATTTATGTTCACAGGGACTCAACATCCTCATAGCATATCTACTATCATCGTTGCTGGTTGCCGTTGGCATTTACTACAACTTTTCTATACTTGTTGGTGGATAGCATGTAACATATATTGCGAGGCTCCTACAATGACTCGAAGGTGTTTTCCTCTGTTGCAAATCAATAACTTATACTTGCATGATACTGACGCATTTGCTAAAATCTTGGTTGTTGTTGATTGTATGAACACACTAGTAATTGTTGCATGTTGTACATACATGTCAAGAAATAGCATTATAATTTGACAGTAGATTTTGTGTGTTCGTTACTATGTTGATGTAGGCCACCAGTTGAGCTGAATTCATCACTGGATAAATGCGCATGTCGGCCGACAATTTGTCCTTCAATGCACTTTTGTACATTAGTCATCTGATCTTTGCTCGCAAAGGATCAATACATCTGCTTGCCATCGAGTGAATGTTGACTGTAGGGAGAATCTAACATCTATATGAACTTCCTCACATTTGCTGCATGCTGCAGGTACATGTCAATATATATCATTATCATTTGCAGGTAGGTTTTGCATGTTCGTTAGCATACTATTGTTTTCTCCTAGCCAAGCTATATTCTCCTTCAATCTCTTCATAAATATTAGCTAGTGAACTGCCATATTCATTGCACATTGGTTTTCCAATGTTCGTAAGAGGCCAATACATTTAATTGCATGCTATTATTAACTATTGATTGACTTGCATTCACTGTCAATTTCTTCATGCATATTGGCTAGCGAGTCTCTACATCTATTGTTGTCACTCACTAACAAGTTAAAGTACTTGTTCATCAGCTAGCTGCTATTGACTGGCAGGGTGGCGTACTCATCTGCATAACACATTAACCGCCAAATAATGTTGCATTCATTGCTAACCTTCCCTACACACATTGATTGGTTAATTGCTATATCCGTTATCGTCACTCATAAGCGGATCGACGCACTTGCTTGTCAGTTAACAGCTGTTGACTATAGGGCATTGTTGCTTTCATTGCCTATTGTGCACGAAAGGTCTTTTATCATTGCTTGCAAGTATCACCACTACAATCTACAAGCCGGTTAGTGCTTGCATGATAAGTCTTTTGCTGTTGCAAGTAGGAAATGCTTGTGCTTCGTGCAATCAACTACAACTTTTTCATGTCTGAAGACTTTCCACCATGAGTCCCCTGCTTGTAAATTGATGTTTGTTTGAATAATCAAAACTATTATTCATCATTTGTGATTTGATTATTATTATGCATTTTAAATTGTAGGGTCAAGTTCCCTGTTATTCATTAATATTTTGTTCCCCATCATTCTGTTGCAATTAGGTCCACTACAATTCATTTAAATATTGTGCATTTTAGTTCAAATTTTGGTAGCATCCCAACATCTCCACCATTTAGGGGAAATTTAGAGAGTCTTAGCCTTCCTGCCATGTCAAAAAAGACATGCACGGCCGGTTTAGGTGACACTGCGGCCGTAGTCTTCAATCTCACCATGCCAACAAAGGCGTGCAAGGGTCTTCAGGGGTACCATTTGAAAATACACAATTTTTTTCCTGTAGGCATTGAGGCATGTACACAGGTACCTAGGTTTTGCCCTACCACGCTAAGAAAAGCACACACAAGGCTTACTTGCCTCGTCACAAGCAGCACGACGAGTTTCCTTCCACAATGCTACGAAAAGCATGCATGGATGGTTGCTCGCCACGTTGCAAGCGCCGAGGGAATGATTTGAGGGTTTAGGGAGGAAAGAGAGTGGAGGGGGATAGCATTTATATTTAATTATTAATTATAATTAATTACAATTGATTATATTTTAATCATAATTAAGAATAATTAATTATTATTTATTAATAATAATTAATTATAATTATTTATAATTAAACATAATTAATAGTAATTAAACATAATTAACAATAATATTTAATTAATTAGCTATAATTAACTATAAGTATATATAATTAATCATAGATAATTAAATACTTATAATTAAATATAATTAATAATAAATTATCATAATTAAACATTATTAATAATAATTAATTATGATTAATAATAATTAATCATAATTAATAATGATTCATTCTAATTAGCTATAATTAATTATAATTAATACTAATTAACCAAAATTAATGACGAATAATTATAATTAACTATTATAATTAATAGTAATTAATCATGATTAAAATAACAACAACAAAAAACACATAAAGCCTTTGTCCCACTACGTGGGGACGGCTACATGAATCCTTCTTCGTCATTGTGTCAAGTTAAAAGTCAAATTCTCATTTAAATATAATAAAGAAAGATCATTTCTAATATTTTCTAACCAAGTCTTTTTAGGTCTACCTCTACCTTCTTGAATTCTGTTGATAATATCCCTATTAATTTCACTATTACTCTGAACAATAGATCCAAGATATCTAAAACGTGTACTCTTATTAATGACTTGATCGCCCAAAGTCACAATCCTCTCATTAGGTCTATTGCTACTAAAATTACACTCCATATATTCAGTTTTAGATCTACTTAAGCGAAAACCTTTAGACTCTAAAGTTGACCTCCATAATTCAAGTTTACCTTAAGAGGGATTACCTATATAAGAGGCGAGGGGATGCAGCTTGACTGGCTTGCGGGTGAGGTAGAATGGGGTCGGTATAGGTGCAAACAACGGCTACAGACAGAATAAGAGGGAGATTGACACAGGTTTTGACATGGGAAGTGCAGACGGCTTGCGTGAGTTTGGCGTGTAGAGAAGGATCAAGGGGAGATAGCAGCTGGATGCTACGATTGGCTGCGGAAGAGCTGTAGTCGAAGGCGGGTCATGGGTTTGGGTTCTGTCAGAATCAAAAGTAGCTCGGGACCGGAGCCCTAAATGTCAGGTTTAGCACAGGTCTTTCGGCTATGTGTGGGATTACTAGGCCGTGGCTATATTGAAGTGGGTAGTGGGGTAGAGACGAGCGTAGATTTTCGAAGCTGTGAGAATCGGCAGCTTATGTGGGGAAGAAGAGTTACAGGAGCTTTGGTTACGAGGGAAAAATCAGAGATGAAGCCTCCCGCCTCATCTTCGCTTTATCGATGCTCCCGCCTCATCTTCGCTTTAACGACGAGGGCAGAGGATATCGTACGGAGCCGTGCATAGATCGTGCGAGGATTGTCGCGAAGATGAGGGGTTTGTGGTCGGTTGGAGGCTAGTAAGGGCGTTGAGTTGATTTCAATATATTTTTTTAATTTATTTTGCTTAAGAGGTCAACAATTGTTAATTGAGATAAGCGCAAACATCAAGGGGACTCTTTGCTCATTTTGTTTGACACTAGGAGCATTGCCAATTGATGCTTCTTTCCTTCATTGCTTCATTATAAACTCTAAAATTTATTGTTGCTTCAAATTTCTGCAAACAAAAGAGGGAGTCGTGGCTCATTTTGTAAACTTATTCTTTAGTATTTGGAACCAACTACAAATTAAAGTAAAACTTTAACCCTTAAAATCTATTTTGCTTAAATTATATGTAGGATGTGTTACATTTACTCAAAGTCTTAAACAAGTGTTTTACTTGATCTTTTCAAATTTAATTTAAATGAATTAATATCATTCTACTTGGATTGAAGTTTAGCACTGCAATCTTTAAGTTCATAATGGCAATGATATCAGATCTTTTTTAATTGTACTACATAATCTTACTATTGAAAGTGCTCTCACTCACAAAAATTAAGATATATATATATATATAAGACCAAAGAATGAGAGCTTTGTAATTCAATCATGCCAAGTAAATGCAGAACGTTGTAGCATTGCAAACACCACTTCTCATTCTTCATTTTCCTTTTCAATTTTTTCACCGGTTCTAGATTGGAAAGTATAAGAAAAATAAATAATAAGGAAACACCACAGTATTATTACATTTCAAATTTATATGATCTCACCATGGATAAAAGTCGACTGCAGACATTCCTTCGACGAACAAGTGCTACAAGAAGCTTTTGGCATGTAAGCGCCTAAAATAATTTAAAAGTAATTTTAATGGATCGCACAGCTTAAAGTTAAGCTCAACTCAAAAAAAAAAAGAAAAAAAAAAGAAAACTCTATATAAATGAAAAAAAAAAAATCAAAAGAAAATGAAATTGCAATATATTCTACAGGAGAAAGAAGATGCTAAACCTTCAACAAGAACTACATAATACTTGAATGTTCCACGAACATTAATGACAGTTAAAATGGTGTACACGTGAAAAGAAAGGTCCTAAGAAAATAATTGCATAACGTGAATAATGCAATCAAAAAGCATTTGGCTGCAGTTTGTACCACATAAGAATGGCATAGCCCGATTGCATTGCAACATTTAGTTAAACAAGCATCAGTAAAAGACAAGCACAATGATACGCTATCATATGGTATGCGGAACTACGAAGAGGATTTAATGAAAATTATTGGAAAACAAGTAATTACCAAACGCTTTTGCGTTCTGACAAAGTTATCAACTTCTAGTACACTAAACAAGAAACTTTTAGGATATTATTTCCTACATGCACATGTAATGTGACAAAACATATATTTAAAATGGATGGTCTGAAATCTGGTTCAATACCAATAAAATATAATCTAAAAAAATTTAACAGAAAAATGATCTCATATTTCTTGTTCTGAAGGGTGTCAATACCATTTGAAAGGTCGAGTTCTAATCCAACCTATTCAACCTGGATGCAAATCAGCCTTAAAATAGTCTGAGTTCTAAGCATTTGGTTGCAGTTGGTACCAACTAAGAGTGGCATAATCCGATTGCATTGTGATAGGTTCCACTTGAATATTCCAAGTGATTCCTATCGGATTCTTGCCAAAATACAATTATTCCACTGTTTTCAATAGAAAACAGCCACCAAACAGTAGAAAAAAACTGAGAGAATAAGGAGAAAACGTTGGAAAACAATAGAAACAATTGTATTCCACTAGTAGACGAATAAAACCAAAGCAAGATACAATGTTCTTCGATTCGAGAGGAAGAACCACTCTCCAACAATCTCCGGCAACGCCAAGAGCCCAAACAAGAAAACCTAGAAACCAAAACTCTTCTCCAATTCAAGATGAAACCCTAATCTCCCCTTAACTCCCTATTAATACAATCTAATTCAAAATAAAAGCAAAAGGACTTCTCTACCCTTCCTTCTCCCTCCAAAAGCACTTAACCCAAGTTTGAATTGCAAGTGGACCCCACTCCTTGGCCCCCTCTCTCTTCCGCCCAGCCCTTTGTCCGTCTGCTGTAGACTTGGACCGGCTGGGCCGGTCCAGGTTGAGCCGGTCCAAGGTGGACCGGCATAACACATTGCCCCTTCACCTACCACCTAACATGACAAATTCTCAGGCTTTTCTGATAATTGTGTTTTCACTTCTAAGTTGTGTGACACTTGTCTATATATAGAAACATGAATATACAGACAATTTAATATAGCAGTTAAGCGTATCAACATATTGGCATGTATGACTGTATGAATCCTATGCTATGACTCATTGTATAATAAACGATAGAATTGTACATGAAGCGTCACATAATAAAATAACTGATTTATATGTAAAATGGTTGCATGTGTATTCAATCAACTTTCATATTATACTAAAATGCAAATCTTACCTCATCGGTGTGCAAACTCACCAATTCGGACACCTTGTGCCCGCTTGCATGTGTAAGGTACCTTCATCAACTCGAATTATTAATTGAATATCATCACATCTATTATTAGGCTCATATAGTTAATTCAATTACCAAACAGCATACCTTCCAAAATTTTACAACGCATACATGTCTATCGATACCCATTCACGATGCACTTCAATCTTCCTAGTCATCCACTCAGCAATGTTAACTAGAATCATTACATATACAAATACTACAAATTACCTAGAGGCATTAAAGAAATTTCTTACCTTAAAGCACCAACTAACTTTTCTTAACTCTCTTCTCTTCCTTCTTTCATTTTCTCTTCCTACCTACTTAATTTCTTCACCCTACTTCCCTGATTTCTTCTCCCTACTTTTTTGGCTTCCAAAATCCACCCTTGCCAAACATTTTCTTCACTCCCCCTTTTAACTGACCAACCCAACACCTACACTCAACCGAACCCACCCCCGAGCACCTTACCTCATTCGGCTAACTCCACGACCAGCTACAGCTTTAGATTTGGTCTCCCCTCATCTGCTCCAACATAAAATGGAAGACTTCCCTCCTTAGCATGGCTCGATTTAGGCAAAATCTAAATTAAAGGTCTTGAGATAGGATCTTTACCAACTTGCCCTACACCAAAACATTGCATGTAAGACATCTATCCCACCATCTACCCTTAGCTAATGTAAAAATCATATTTAAACAGTAAATCATTTTATAACTTAGGTAAAATACATAAGAGTTTTAATTTCCTTTCTTCCATTTTTTCGCAAATTGACCAATAGTTCTATATGTCGAACTACTCCAATCAACGAAGATAACGCAATGACATGCTTATTAATGACTTTTCATATAAGTTGAGATTTTGGGGTATAATTTAATTTTAAAAATATATATTTTCTATAAAAAAGTTTAGGTATTAAATTTTGGAGCATTCCCAATGCTCCAAATTTCCCTATACATGAATCATTGGATCTTAGAACCAAATTCTAAGTTATTCATCTCATTTGTTGGAACACAAAAAAAAATATCCTCTAGACATAAACATAAATCATAGTCTCCATCGTTTGCTTAGTCCCAAATTAGGAAAATGAATAATCCTCTTTGTACACAAAAAGTTCAAAGAACCTCCAATTAGCAACTCTTAAGTTGCATAGTCCTCTCCCTTTTTCTACCAGCCAAAATTGTAGAAAAACCCACAATTTTTCTTAGCTCTAATGCCATAGGAGATCCTCCAATATCTTTGCTTGGTGTCGTCCTGAGCTGATGTAGGCAAAGGGGGGTAAAATCAAACCCAAAAAAAAATTGGTTTTGACTTCCCTTGAGCTTACTAGCTCAATAAATTTTGAGCTGAAATTTAGCTCATTATGAGCCGGTTTTTAGTTCATTTATTGAACTAAGAGTTAGCTCATTATGAGCTATGTTTTTAGTTCACTTATTAATTTATTAGTAGCTCATTAATTTTGTCTCTTCTCCTTCCCCTTGTCTATTCGTTTCCCGTGGTTGGCTCTTGGGTTCCCGTGCCTTGGCTCCTTGGTTCCCACGACTGCCTCCTTGGTTCCCACGGCTGCCTCTTCGGGTTCCTGGCTGGGCTGCTTCCCGTGGGTTTTGGAGGGCTTTTCCGTGGCTTTGGTGCTTTGTTTCCTGGAGTTGACTATTGGCTTTTCATTTCCCTTATTTAATTAAGAATATGAAGGGTTTTTGGGGCTGTTTGTATTCCCCTCTCTTGTCTATAAATATAAGTTGTTTGTGGCTGTTTTAGTATGTTATGTGAATGATTTTTTGAGATGTAAACCTGCGGGTTTTGTTGGAAAAGCTTGCGAGCTTGTTCCATCACTTCTTCTTCTCTTCTTCGAGGAAGGCTTGCGAGCTTCTCCAGCCTTCGTCTTGGCTTCTAACCTCTTTCGTCTCTCCGCAAGTTTCATTCCACCTGTATCTTTCTTCTCAAGGAAAGCAACTTTAGGAGTTTATGTCTTTAATTTGTGTTTGTGTCGTTTGTAGGAGTCAAGTTTGTAAGTCTTTTATTTTATATAAGTAATGTTTGTTTTTGTTTAATTTGTTTAGTTTGTGAGTTTTCTAGATCCTAGAAAGAGTTATTTTTTGTGATAAAAAATTTGGAACACTCTCCCAAATTTTTGATTACATCATGAACTCATATAAAAGTCTCCAAATGACTTTTGGAAAGTGTAGGAGAGCATTAGCAAATCTTAGGGAATCAAAGCCCTAACTCCCTCTCATTCTCTTAACCTAAACTAGGAGAGTAAACTCTTCTCTTTAAACATCCAAAAGTTCAAAGAAACTCCTAGTGATTTTTAATCCAAATCTACATATCACCCTCTCACATTTTCTTAAACCAAGTTAGGTAGATGATCATACGTTAATGAACACAAAAATTCAATGATTGCTTCTTGACTTATAATCAATGATTGCTTCTTGACTTATAATTAATGATTGCTTCTTGACTTAAAATTCCTCTACTTCTCTTTTCTACGGATTCCAAAGGCCCTAGAAAACACTCACCTTAGCCCAAAAGCTATAGGTCCTCACTCTTTTTCTTCTCAACATCAAAGTTGTAGGAGATTCATATCCAATCAATTCATTTGTTGAGTCAAAATTAACAAGTAACTTCATCTCAAATATAGGAATCTAAATCATATATCTCTTTCATTCTCCTAACCCAAGTTAGGTTTTAGATGAATGAGTTCCTCTCTTTGGACATCCAAAAATCCAAAGAACTCTTATTGATTTGCAGTTCAAATCTACATATCATTCTCGTATGTTTGCTCTACCCATAGTTAGCAAACTAAGCTTCCATCAGTTAATACAAAATTCAATGATAAGTCCTATGGTTTGTAACCTCAAAGTTACAAATCATCTCCCTCATCTCTTGAGCCAAAATCAATTGGTGACCACTCTAACAACCATATATAAGACCCAAAATCCTTGCTCCTCCCATTTTCTTAACCCAAATTAAGCAAATGAATCCATTTCTTTGAATACAAAAATTCAAGTAGACCTCCTTGATTTGTAGCCCCAAAACTACAAATTTCACCCAACTTGTACATGCTTCAAAATCTTTAGAAGATTTCCAACCTTAGCCCAAAAGCTATAAACCTCATCTCATCTCCTCCAACTTCAAAGTTATAAGAGATTTCCCTCTCTTTAGCTTTAAAAGCTAAAGAAAATTCTCCAATCCCTTAACTCCAAAACTTTGGGTCTTTCATCTCATCTATTTTGATCCCCAATCAAATAGGTGGTCTCTCTACTTAGACCCAAACTCTAAATAACTTTTCACTTAACCAAAGCAAGTGATATCTCTTTCTATGGGCTCCAAAAATTCGGCCCCGACCTCCCCGTTACTTATTCAGGAGAGTTTTAACGAAATTAAGTTCCAGAGTAAATTTTTGTAAGGCAGATGGGTTTGTAGATAAGAAACTACCAAGAGATTTCGTCCTCATTTGTGAGGATTTTATGATATGAGTTTGGGTTTCCTATAGGCGCAAGCCCCTATAATTAATTCTCTCTCCTGATAATGAGAGATAACTTTCGATTAAGACTATTCGTTGATGAATACATCATACCGGTAGATACGCAGTATCCGACATATAGTAGCAACATGGGTTTGTGCGTTTGAGAATTGATATTTAAAATTAGAAATTGCACCATCTTGCACTAAAATCGGAAGTTGGAGAAATGGATGATGGACATGATCAAGATCCCATAGTTTCGTTGTCCCGGGCTATCATGGTCCCTGGTCTACTTTGTCAGAGGAGGTAGTCAACCCAATTTGATAGAAGGATTCTTGTCGGCAGACATGGGTTGCTTTGTCCAAGGGGACCTTGTAGGCCTAGGATGAATATTTATCAAAGGGGACAAATTTGAATTCACCTTAGCTAACACAGGGCTTTATGCCCTATTAATTATATCATATTGATTCATATGTCAAGGATTTAATGCCATTGAGGAGCATACGAGCTCTGGCCATAGTCGTAATGTAGTGGTGTCATTTGGCGGCAAAATCACCTGGTTCAGAGGGCCCCGGTCATAACCGTTTATCCTGCAGTGCCATTTGGAGGCAAAACTGCCGGTTAGAGGACACGTGCCATGTCCTTGCTGGTAGGAGATTGTTTGAGAATGAATCCTAGTGATATTCTGGACCAGACATTAACTTTTTGTGAGCTAAAGTATTTTTTAACTTATCCACCTCGGCAAACTGTTGCGGAGGGTTGATATATTTTGCTTTAACCGTTTAAATAATTGAATTTCAATTTTAAATATTTGGATTTTGGTATTTTTTGGAGTTTTGGATGATTTTTGGAAATTTGGATTTTCGGGTATTTGGGATGGCATTTGATTATTTAGAATTAACCCCCCCCCGATTGAGATCTACATTTAACACGACCATCATTGAGATGTTTATGGAAAATTCCATTCATGGATTGAACCTTGTCAACTATGTCGAGTTATCGACAGAGGATTGAGTTTTATAGGTTTTATGCCTTTGTAAGTGAATTTTCTTGATTGTCAGTCTTGAAGACCTAATATGGATGTATAAAACAAATATTCCGGTCGATCCCATGACCGTATATTTGTTTTATGGTTCGAGCCGTGTCGACTCCTATCTAATAGCATAGAATGATCGGATTTAAACTTGTGATTATTTTCTAACCTGCGCAGCATCCTTAAACATCATGTGTGTGCCCATAACATACTTGACGGGCCCATGCAAGCATTGTGATTATACTTGCCCCTTTTGTGTACCAATGTGCATACATATTACAATGTACGTACGAGGGGCATTTTAAAATATTTGATGCCAGTTAGTTGTACGGGTGACCGCCATTTGAATGTAGCATTATATTTAGATGATCGTATATGCCTTCTATCCGCTTGTAAGGATGTTGCAGATCTAATGACATGGCATTATTGTGTTGTCATTTGCCTGTTTCATAAAGATAGACTGTCATGCACTGCTCTTTGCTTTTTGTAGGTAGTTTGTTATGCACTAATGAATCTCCTGCTTTGGTTCATAGGAGCTTGCACTTGTTAAAGGTCTTCTATATTTGCTCGAGTATAGGACTCTGTGTGCATGATTAGTCCCTTACAACAATTCATAGGTGTCTACATTTAATGTTATCACTTTGTATTTTACTAGTGGACAACACAATAGGTGCACAACGGGACTTCTACAACAGCATGTAGGAGCCTGTGTTTGTCATAATCCTCTCGTATTTTCCTGTATATAACATATTAAGTACACGATGGGTCTTCTATAGTGCCCGTATGCACTTACATTAGATATTCTTACATTCGATATAATCACTTGACATTTTTGTTCATGGATGATATCTAACATGCTTGACGAGTCTTTTATAAGGAACCATAGGCACTTACATTTGTTATATATATCATCCGGTATTTCCTTGCAATGGATCAATGTATTTCCTCAATACTGAATGGTGACTGATCGTAAAGATGCCATAGCATTCATTGCCTTCTGATACAACATCTTATGAACGCTTGTATTCATCACATGTCTGCTCCTTATGTTTATAGGTAACTTGTTGCACCTACGAAGGGTCTTTAACAACATCCTATAAGAACTTGCGTTCGTTGCAGTCGGATGTTAGCATCCAACCTATGATGCACCGACACTTCTCCTCAAAGAGGTGTGTATTGTCCGACACGTATCCGACACAGCACATTTTCAACACTCATCTGACACGTTAGATACGCCGAAAATGTGCCCAATTAAAAAAATATTAAATACAAATTATACACGCATGTCCAACACGCGTATCTTAAATATTTTATAATTTTTTTTAAATATAATTTCTTATATTTAAATTTTTTACTCATTTTTAAATATAAAAACTCAATTTCTCTTCCTATCCACAATAGCAAATCAATCACCCGCATTTAATACCCCATTCATCAAATATTTTTATTTTCATTTCTCTTTGGCGGGTTACAACTTTGCTTTCACAACAATGTTCGATGTCATCTCAACATCGACGTCTGATGTCGTTACACATCAACATTTCAAAACGATCTTCATATCAAAGTCTGACGCTATCTTTACATTAATGCTCGATGCTAGCAATTTCTACACCCACATCTTGACATCTCATCTTTGTCCAACACCTTCTCAACATCGACAACCAACACTCTCAACATCGATGACCAACACCCTCTGAACATCACTGATAAATGCCCTCTCAATATTGACGCCCAATATTTACTCCATGACATCAATGCCCGACTCTCGACAACATTGTCATCTCTTCTCTCGATGATTGATAAACGACATCGACGCCCAACTCTCGACATCCTAATATTAAATAATTTAAAGCACAAATTCTAATTAAAATGACTTATTATTCTAAATTATTTTTCAAATTATACTTATTCAAATTTTATACACTATTTTTAAAATATTAAAACTATAATACCGTGTCCAACCCATGTCCGTGTCCTATATTTTCAATAATTGAAGTGTCCCGTGTCCGTATCGTGTTGTATCCGTGTCGCCGTGTCGGTATCTGTGTATCATAGCATCCAACATATGTGATTACTAATAAATCACCATATTCACTGCACATTTCTTGTATGCATTGAGGGCCTTCATTCTTACTTATAAGTTATATGCAATGGGCATTGTAGGCATTTTGTTGTCATTTACATGGGCTTTAGTGTGTTTGCTTGTAGATTGGTATTGACCGTGGGGTGTACTTGTTATAGCCATCGCATATCTATTATTATTTCCTGCAGGTGATATATGTATCTGTGTTCACATATAACCTCAACATCTGACATAGAATTGTCTAGTGTTTGTTGTGAATAATGTCGTTGTTTATGCTTTAGATTTATTTCTTTTGCAAAATTGAATGTACTTATTCATTGTTCAATGTTGTTGACGATATGAGCACTGTGGCATTTTTAAGCATGGTTGTGAAGGATGATATTATGTATGCTCACAATCTTTTGTTATTGCTTGCCAGTATTTGCATTTGTTGCTCGTGAGTGAGATGTAGAGAACTTATTAATCATCAGTCATTTCTTTTAGTTGTTAATTGGTTTGTACGTGGAGATCAACCGCATGGAGACTGTTATATTCATTGTATATCTTAGTTGTTATTTACAAGCAATCTATTATATGCACCATATGCCTTTGATTATGCCGCTAGATGATTTGTAAATGAAATTTCCATTGTTTCCTACTAGCTTTTGCATATTAACTGATATACTTACCATATTCACTGAAGGTTTGCATTATTACATGTAAACAAGTCAATATCTTTTTTGTTTATTCACTTATAAACAAATCATGTTCATGATTCATTGATCTCTTCCGCTAGCAAGGATTGATATGATTGTTTGTATGCTGACTTGCATTGACTGTGGAAGGGTCACACTTCAATTTTAATTTGAAATCTCATTTGTTGCATGTCTCCTTTTGAATATGCAATTGCCTCTACTATGTTCTTCTTGCATATGTTTGTGGGATAGTGATTGATGCTATTGCAAGTCTTTGATTTTCACTATCAGGACGAACAATTGTATTACAAGTTCCTTCTCCTTGCTCATAGCTTGATTGGTTGAACATAACAATTTGCTTTAGTCTCATTGTTTATGAACAAATTATCACATGCACTGAGAGTTTGCTCGTCACTTATCCTATACTCATTCTTTGATCTTCAATTGAATAATCCAAGTTTATTATTCAGCATATATATCTTCATTATGATTATGCACTTGTTAAGTTAAAGTTTAGTTCCTTGTAGTTTTTGCTGAGTTCAAGTTCTCTTGTAGCAACCTCCCTGTGGTCCTTTTGAATTCAGATCTTCTACATTTCGTTCAAGTTCAAGTGGAGTTCACTACTGATTGTTCAAGTCAAGTTCAAGTCCACTGTGTTCATTTCAAATTTAAGTTCATTATGGTTTATTTCTATTCAAATCAAGTTCATCGCCCTTAGTCCAAGTCTCCTATAATTGTTCAATAAGGTCTCCTATTTGCGGTGAATTTCGACAGCCTCTCGGTGTCCCCCCCATTTAGGGGAAAAACCAAGAGACAGTCTTTCCCTCCACACTATATGAGAGCTTCAAGTAGATGTCGGGTGACACTGCGGCTATTTTTTATTCAATACTCGCTATGCTACATGAGCGCTTAAGGGTCTCTGTCACCTGTTTAAAAGAGCACAGTTGTTTCCCCACGTATAGGTACTTAATTTTTCGTCCCCCCACGCTACGTGAGCGCTTCAGGGATTATCCACCGCAAGCATCGCACCAATTTCTCTCCCCCCGTGCTATGTGAGCATATATGGAGGTTTACCAGCTCACCGCAAGCATCGAGAGCGGGATTTTACGTTATAAATTTATACCTTTGCGTGCCGGCGACGGAGATAATGAAATGCACAAAAATACAACAATTTTTTTCTTTTTTTGTAGTTTTGTATTTTTCTCTATTTCTTTCCTTTTTTTCTTTTCACTCTTTTTTTGAAATCTTGCACTTTTTTTTGCTTCTTTCTCTTTTTTTTATCTTATTATATATATATAATAATAATAATAATAATAATAATAATAATAAATATAACTCATAACTAATAATAATTAAACAAAAAGAAATGACCCATGCGTGCTCTGTCCAAAACAGCGTTGCTTGCAGAGTATGGGTAGGCACTGTAGACACGGTTGATACGATAGGATTTTTGCAGGTATTCGGGATGGCTCAGACATTTTTTATCTTCTTTTTTTTTTCTTCCCTTATATGGAGGTCAACACTTTCATGATATTTAAAACAAAATTCTTAGATGTCCTTAGGAGTTTCCTTTTTGTTGAAATTCATCTTATCCAATTAGATAAATTTCACAAAGTCTAAAGCCAAACCCATAGGCACGTTCACCTTAGCCTATTAGGTGGACATTTCTCTCTTATCCAAACACTAAGAGAACTCTAAAAAAACACCTAAAAATCACTTAAGTTCCTCTTGATACGATAATTAATCATTTCAACCCCAAAAGGTGGAATACCAACATCATTGAATCTTAGGATTCCATGAGCAACATGCTTTCCTCCAAAGAAAATAGTGGTTATTTTATGTGTTATTCATAACCCTTCTAAATATGACATAATTAAAAATTAAACAAAATATTTAAGTTACAAACAACTTAAAGTGAAAACACCTCTGGATTAAAATTAAACATCTTTATTTCACAATAAAATAAGACACCACTTGTATTGTGACAACCACACAGCTGGCACACACTTAAGTGCACAACCACTAGACATGCTAGGATTAAGATTTTTTTTTGCACATGTGGTTGATATTTTGGTGTGATGCTTTGGATTGTCTGCATTATGGGCACTTCTTTAAGTGGATATAATAGATATATATGCTTTTTATGCAGATGGCTATATCCAAAAAGGAATAAAAAATAAAAGGGGTCATCAATGATATTTGTGGTAATCAGCATTTTATCTATATTGCTAAGAAAGGACCAAACAAATCAAAATTGATCATCACTTTATTAAGGAAAATATTAATCATAATGATATCAAATTAATTTAGACTCCAACCAACACTCAAGTTGTTTGCATACTAACTCTAGGTTCCTGCTTGGAATGAATAATATATTCAGAGGGGAGTGTGGAGAATTGATCCTTCAGCTTTCTTATTTTTACAGCCTCCTAGAAAAGAAAATGTGCATTGTTTGTATCAATAAAATTAATTGCTGCAACTGTTTTGGAAGGGAACTGTCCTGAGATAGCTGAGAGGTAGGATGTCTGCGGTATTCCTGGAAGGCTTATTTGGCAGAACCGCAGAACATGTTTTGGAAAAACTTTAAATCTCACATGGAGGCTCACAGTTGTAATAATTGCAATATGCATTGAAGGCTCACGTCTAACCTATTTTTCTTCCTATTTTTTTATTGAATTCATTTCGTTTCAATTCCACTTTGATTTCAAAAAATGTAAACATGTGTTATGATGATTTCCTTGTTTTTATCCACCAAAATAAATGAGAATCAGTGTGTATATACATGTAACCTGCTGCGAATAAAATAAGTGAATTACCTTCCGTTTACTCCAAATTTCTACAGTTGGCATTAGGATAATAATGATGAATCGAGCAGAAGTTCATAGTTAACGCAAAACATCACAAGTAGCAAAATTGTAGAATACTTCAAAAAGACAAGAGGATATAGCTCAAATTAAATAATCAATACTAGTAGGCATAATTAGAAAAGAAAGAGCAAGCTGTAATGTGGCTGAAACAGTGCTAAAACAGGAGAACTGGATTGAAATTTTAGGGTGCTGTAGGGTGAAGTTCTTAAGGAAACTTACCGCAATAAAATTGGATTTGAAACAACCAATCACAAAAAAGTACATATGCAGTTGCATTTACATAGGAGAAGCAGAAACCAACTTTAAAAAAAAAAAAACTCTTCCAAATGCCTTTACTGGTTAAATTACATACCTGCAGCTCTTTCTCCCCGGGGTATGAAGTTAAAGCATTTATACAAATGCGAGCAATGATGTCAAGCACCATTTCTCCTTGTTTGTGTTCACCAGCAAAATTAAGTAGAATCCTTTTAGAAGACAGAGGTCCATGCTTTAAACTATCAGATGCTGACGAAATATGAACTTTGGTGCCATCAACTGGCATCAAATACGTATCAACCCATCGAGCAAGAAACCATACTACAGCCTGCATAAAGCTAAAACACAAATAAGCACTACTGCTTTTACCTTTGCTCCATCAAAAAATATATAATACCCAAAAATTTTAAAAAACCGTAAACATAATTTGGCATTAAGTTTTCCTAAAAATATACCTATTTTACTATTCCTCCATAAAACGCCAAAGTTATTTTTACTAAATTCTATTTTTAATTTCAAGCATTTTGATATATAGAAGCTTACCTAAATTACAAGCCTAAGAGTAGATATATTTATTTAATAATATTTACCTTTAAGCAAGGTTGTGAAAACCGGACCGGACAACGAACCGGAAGAATGAGAGGTTCATGGTTCGACCGGTTCGACCGGAGTTATTTTTACTAAATTCTATTTTTAATTTCAAGCATTTTGATATATAGAAGCTTACCTAAATTACAAGCCTAAGAGTAGATATATTTATTTAATAATATTTACCTTTAAGCAAGGTTGTGAAAACCGGACCGGACAACGAACCGGAAGAATGAGAGGTTCATGGTTCGACCGGTTCGACCGGT
>NW_021318796.1:81808-90493 GCF_001605985.2 Dendrobium catenatum | reverse complement strand
ACTAAAGGTGTTTCAAATGATTTAGAGAGGTCTCTAAATATAAGAAATTGAAATTTTGAGAAAGAAAAATAATTTTCTTCATTATGTTATGATTAATTCCGAAAATAATAAGAATTTATTTATAAGTAAAAGAAAGAGGAATGTTTTAGAAGGATTTAGGATGAATTGGATGACTTTTTAGGTTTCTATATTTGCTATTTTAATTAAATCCGAAAATCATAATTAAATTAAATAAAAATTGAACATTTTGTTGAGTTAAATAAAGTCTTAGAGATTTAAATCTCTTGTTTTCCTTTAGGTTGAGATAAAGAAAAGTGGTAAGGAATTGTGCGGGAATTATTGCAAAGGAAGGCTTGAGGGTAAGTGACTCTATTTGCTAAAGAAAGTACGCATTTATTGTTCAAAACTCTTATGCTATGTTTAATGTTTAAATTTCATACAAGGGTGATTTAGTGTTCAATTTTATGCAATTGTTCCTTAATGTCATGCAAGGGTAATTAGTGATACATTTCATACAATTGTTACTTAATGTTATGCAACTGTTACTTAGTGTGAAAGGTCCAAAAGGTCATTAACCTATCATATGCATTTCTTAGCATATCATATGAAAGCATCTTATCATATTCATGCTACATAACTTGTGATTGTTGATGACGGAGTACCAAGATGTGGCTCTTTGAGCAAAGACGGCCTTTAAGGCAGAATGATATGTACCTGATCAGTACAATTTGGTACTCCGGGACGGATGTGTACATTATGACATGAAAGTTAAACATATGCAAATGTTTCATGTTCTCTCAAGTTAAGAAATCATATGTCATGTTTTAAGCAAGTATGTTTCATATCATGTTCAACATAATGTTTAGACACCTATTAACTCATGTGTAGACTATTATTCCATAAGATATGTTCTTTCAAATGTATACAAACTTTAGCTATAGTTGTCTCTTGCTGAGCGTAGCTCACTCCCGAGTTTTGAAAAATTTTCAGGAGAACCTACGCTTAGGTTATGGCCGAACACCCAAGGTTCACCTACAGTAGACGCGCAACGGGTGCCAGGTTCTTACTGTTGTTTTTTAGTTATCAATTTTTGGGTGGTTTTATCATGAATGAATAGATTAAGTGTACACCACCTTGTATATGAACTTATTTTGTGATGGTTTTAAATGTTATATATGTTGGAAAAAGTTTAGAGGCGCTTTTATTATTCTTGAATATCTTTAAAATTTCATGAAACTGATGATGAGTACTTAAATTTACATGTCCGATCTCGTTCCCGCCTCGTATCTACGAGCTAACCGGGCCAGGTCGTGACACATAGAATCTCTTATGAGATCTGATTTTGCTCTTTTGGCTACAATATTTCAGTCTAAACTTCTCCACTTCTATTTTTCATTGCTTAGTGAGGGTGTCCTCAAATTCTTTTTCCTTGGATTTTTTTTTGTGAGCGTGTTTTGGAGGACGAGTCTTTGATCGTAACCTCATATTCCAAAAAAAAATTGTGGGGTTTATGTTGTACTGTAGATGGATTGATTTTATTTTTCTTCTGAGTTTTTTGCAATCATTCTATATTGTTCTTTGTTGATGATTTCTTGATGAAGTTTTTGGTTCATTTCTATGCTAAAGTGACGGTTGAGTTATCATGTAGTTGTATGGCATTAATTGTTGTCTGTGAAGTTGATGGTTGGTCCGTTGCTTATTTTGAGGGTGAACTTTAGATGTTATCCTTTTCATAAAGAGAAGTCTTGGTAGTTATTGCAGTTTTCTGTTGGTCTCATTCCTTTCGAAGATTATGTAACAACGATGCACAAAATATTCTGGCCCTTTTAATTTCAGATTTTAATTCATTTCGAATTTGAAATTCTTTCCTAAAATAAGAGAAGTTATATTAGGGAAGTCCCTCCCACCAAGGGCAATTAAATTCAAATTTAATTTAGAGAGTCAATTGCATTAAAGCCTCTTTCTCCGTTGGCTTTGATTGGCAACCATTCTCAATCCCTTAATTCCCTCCCACATCCCTTCCCCACTCCCATAATTGCCGGCCCTCTCTCTCTCCCTCTTTCCCTTTTTGCTCCCTCCAATTAATTCTCCCCCCTATCAACCCCCCCAAAAAATAATTTCAGATCTTCTATTTGCTGGAATTAATTTTAGATTTCTAATTTTTAATCATGGCTTGCTTTTGGTTCTACATCAAAAAGAACTGAAAAATCTTTCATTTACCTCCATAAGGCGAGGACTAAAATATGCTGCTCTCGTCTCTGGATCTAAACTCCGCCTTGAAAAATCTATTATTGACCTGCAGAAACCAAAGGAATGGAATCTGATCTACAAAATCTAAACATGCAATAGAGAAAAAAATCCGATTCTAGCACGAGCACATCACGATCTTGCTTTCATAAGTTGGAACTAACAATTGTGGATTTATAGACGTTGAAAAAACTAGCAAAAAAACATAAATTTAAAAAAATTCTAGTCTTAAAAATTCCCTGCATTTCATATATTTATGAGGCAAGTTGTTAACAACGTTGTGTATGGGGGGAAAAAAACAAAAGAAGGCATGCATTCATCATACTGCTGCAGTGCATGCATGAATAGATTCATAACTAAAACCAAGAAGCACCAAATCAAGCGTCAATGCCACTTGACTACGTACTGACCTATGCCAGAAACAATAAATGGAATTTTTATGTAAAGACAAAAGGGAATTCCAATTAAAAGTGGTAGCAACAATGTATTCAGAATAGCATGCACAACCGTGTCCAAGATGCCATGAAACTAATCACAAAAATCATCCCATATTCATTGTAAAACATGGTTTATGGCATATTTTTAACCTAAGGGTAGTACTAAACAGAGAAACTAAAACCAGTGTTATTAAATGTGCGCAATAGAAACAAAGTAAAACAATGTGTTGACCCTGCACATCGCTTTGTTATAAAGTGTAAGCCCACAACAAGCATGCATGTTGCACTACTTCGCGGCATTCATTGTATTGTTCGCCCCAATGCTGATTGGAGCGAAATCCTGGTTCAAATTTCATAATTGAGTTCAGCATCTGAGTCCTGACACAATAAGTAGGCACAATCATTTGCTTCTCCTCATTGTTACTAGCAGACATTGTCTCATTGAACATTAGCTCTCCGTTCTCTCACACTGAAGCTAGTTGTTTCTTCTCTTCATGCGCACTCTCCAGCTAGTACATATAAGCTTTCACTAGTTCTCGTATCTTGCACGAGTAGCTTTTTGCTCACAATCTTTTTTCTTGGGAATGCTTCTGATTACCTTATTCACACTTTCTTACTTCAAACAGCCTTCACCTCATGATATTTAGCTGACCACTCAATCTCTTGAGTATATTCTTCATTTTTAAGTATTCTTACACCACTTCCTTATTTATACAATTTCTATCTTTGATCTTTTTTTGGCTTTCAAATTGCTAGAAATTGCTATCAATAAACATATCATTATATTTCTTGTAAAATACCCTATGTGTTTTAAGTTTGGTTAAGCTAAAAGAAACCCTCGTCCATTGCATTGCATTTAACACTTTGAAAGACCAGCTAAACTTTGGTTCAAAGACAGCCCAAATAGTTAACATAATTACATCACATAGCCAAAAAAATTTCTTGTTTTGGATGATGATAATGATGATTTTATCATTTATTATGAAAAGTCTATCCAATAACTTCCAAAATTCTGCAAAGCATGAACTTAGTCTCATTATTAATTTTATTATGTCAAACATTCCACCAAATTACTTCAGATGTTATATAAGAGAATGATGGGGAGATAAAAGCAAGAAATTAAAATAGAAGTCCTAGTGTATCATCACTTTCTAACTTTTTTTCCAGAGACTAAAAAAACAGTCATCTTCACCTTTTTTGTTATACGTTCAATGCACACAGGATAAGACAGGACAAGGCATTCCAGGGTTTAGGATATTATTTTCTTCGTAGACAAAACATGTACACTTAGCATATAGCTATTAATCACAGCATTTCCCAGGGATAGTAATGGAAGCAATGGAATAAGAAAAAAAATGAACACCAAGCATTCCTCAGGTGCCAGCAATTTTTTATGGATCCAAGCATCATCGGTAAGAAAAAAATTGCATCTAAGTTTAAGATTTGTAAAAATGAGAATGTTAAGAAGGACGAGTGGTAAGATTAGGAAGAATAATCATTATTTGCTTATATTAGAAGAACAGTTAAGGTGACATCTATTGAAAATAAGACAAATAAAAATAGAAGATTTGAACATGCACAACAAAGAGTAGAAAAGATAATCTTAGATGAGTACATAAAATTAGTGCATAATACTGAGGAGAAGATGGTGTAGATGATAAAACTAAGATGACATGGCAGTAGTTGCTCAATATGATTCTAGAAGAGTAGACTTAACACCTCACGTGGCACTCAATAGAAATGAATGATATAGTTCATAAAGCCAAACAAAAATAGTTGGAATAGAGCTAAAGATAATGGTACGTCATGTGCCCCATATTGGTGAAGGCACGTCATGTGCTTGCGGTCAACCAACAAAAAAGGGGCCAGAGCCACTTAACAGTAATACAACAAGAAAAACACATTGACTACATTTCCAATCTTATTTTTTGATGTCCAAAAAGGGCTTGAATACGGTTAAAAGTAAATATACCAGGAGAGTACAACCACAGGATGCTGTGCTTCTTCCAGGAAATTTGGAAATCCAGCTTTTAATGTTTCCGGAATCTGGTATTGCAAGACCTAGTTAGCATCATTGTAGCACGCTGTGGAAAATACTTTCCGGAACATCATACAGAATTCATAAAAGGAAAGCCTTAACAACATTTTAGAACGACAGAACTTGCATTTCAGATAAGCTAGCAAACCAGGAAAATAGCAAAAAAAAGAATGAACAATTCATTAAAGTAAAATTAATATCACAAAATTTAGTTTAAATAAGTCCGGCGATCTTAAAAATAAGGCACAAAAACAATTACAAGTGCTGTCTCGCCCTCCCCGGCATCCATTAGAACATGGCCAATCATCAATAAGATCCAGTAAAGCTCTTCTAAAATGCGAGTAGGATCACTTTTCCCAATTATCTGTCAAAACAAAATTCAGAAAACATCAAATAGAGTGCTCGACTAGCAAATTAAAGTATTTATATATTAAATTTTGCTTCTCGAGAAATCTTTTAGCGCTGTAGAAATACATGTTCCAGTTTTTGCTTAACTTTCTACAGGCGCATGGAAATAAATCATGTCCTTTATAGTAAATTTACAATCAAACCCAAAAGGTCAATTATATGTTTCATAGGCTGCTCTACCCAAGGTAAGCCCATCTTCCTATAAAATCTAAGATTAACCAGGAATAATCAAGCTGACATATTAAGGTAAACATAACGATGCGAGATCTAGATAAAGAGTTGATCGGAACAAAGAGAGAGAATTTTAGTAAAAAAGTACTCATACCAGACAAAACCATGACAGTCCAACTAGATGACTAGGTGAGCTGAAACCTAACTGAGTACACGTTTTAAATCCTGTAAATATTTTTCACCAACCCAGACCAATTCCATTAAAATTTATCAGAACTCCAACTTACAGATGAATATTTTATAAGATTTACTTTGCTTACATATGAGCGTTTCTGGTGTCGGCAATGATATTAGTTAGAAAAATCAAGAACCTCATGCTCACCTAAAAGGTACCATCTATGAAGTACTGACATCAATACAAGACATGAACATGAGACACTGAGATAAAGATCTGATTGTTAATGCAATAAGTAAGATACGACACAAAATCTATATAATATTCCATTTTATAAATAAAATGAAAGGTGTAATTAAAACATCATATGCTAATATTTTCAATATATTAAATCCCAAAATGGTCCTCCGACTATTCACATGTGACCAATTTAGTCTCAAAATATCACATTTCTCCAGTTTAATCTCTCAACAATACAAAACATAATCAAAATGATCCCGTGTAAAACGTGTGATACCAAATTTATCCTAATAAAACAAAATTGATCTTAATTTTAGTCCCTAAGGGATCATTTTGGATCAATTGTATATAATTGAATGACTAAATTGGAAACATACGATACTGTACGACTAAATTAACGTCATACAAAAAGTCAGGGAACCATTTTAATATTCAACCCTATTTTTTATCATAACAACACAAAATAAGTGAAATACCATATATTTTCCATAAAAAGATTTATAGTAACAAAATAAAAGAAATCACGGTTGATAACAGTAAATTTTTTAAAACTCATCAAGTGCACCCATTGTCATTTGTCTATTACACATCAACAAGAATGAGAGGAGCAAATAGGAACACAAACCAAATCATTGAACCTAAACAACAACAATAACAACATCAAGCCTTTGTTTCACTACGTGAGGTCGGCTACATGAATTCATTTTCTCCATTGTGTCCTGTTAAAAGTCAAATTCTCGTTTAAATCTAATAAAGAAAGATCATTTCTAATATTTTCTAACCAAGTCTTTTTAGGTGTACCTCTACCTATCTTAACATAAGTCAAATCTAATACATCCACTTTCCTAACCGGGTCATCGGAAGGCCTCCGCTTTATGTGACCAAACCATCTAAGACTACTCTCTCTAATCTTATCTTCCACTGGAGCTACTCTAACTCTCTAACCTTTTCACATATATGCTCATTTAATATCCTATCTCTAAGCATAAAGCCACTCATCCACCTAAGCATCCTAATCTCTGCAACACTTAACTTAGTATGTCCAACAAAAATGATTTAAAATTTGTCCACCATGTAATATCCATTATTACCAGGTAAATGAAGTTTATTTTAGTGAAATTGTAAATAAATATTAGTAAGAAATATACTAAATTAAATTAGATAATTCTTTAATTCCTGAACAAATGCTTCCAAAGGGGTGTGTAGGAGGCGATTATGTTGTGGGCCTCACATCCCCTTATCCTCCACGCAAGTAGTAGTTAATGAAAGCCACAAAGGAAAGTCGGGAGAGGAGAAATTTCGGTAGTGCAGGAATAACTGTTCACCAATTCCGCATAGTGCTTGGAATCGCAACAGATATGTTCGGCAGGAATTCTTGTAGCATAATTTCGCTGAAGTCACTGTACAGGAGGCGGCACAATACTTTGCTGGGTAAGTAAGCATTAAGAGAAGAATTGGTTTCCATTTCAGAAGAATTCAAACCAGGAGTTTTTGGAAAATCGTGGGATTCAATAGTGCAGGTCCTGTAGCAGTATTTGGCTTTGGTATCGGAGGAATTTGCATAGTGGAGTTTGGCTGTGCAGAAATAAATAGTTGGTGTAAGCATTCCAATTAATGGAAGAAACCCTGAAGGAAGAATAAGAAGGAAAAGTAATAGAAGAAAGATAGAGGTAAGAATTATGATATTAATCATTATCCTCTATATTACTTAAGTTCAGTAGAGTTCTACAAAAAAAATGATACCCTATTTGTATATAGGAATTATCTGAATTTATGTAGAAAGAAGGTTTTGGGTTTGTGTACCAAAGAAGAAGGTTACGTGGTGTAGGTTTGGAAGAAATCACTCATCAAGGAGGTTAGTAATGCAATTTAAAGTTTAAAGAAAACTTTTGTAAACTGATTGATGTGAATCAAACAGGAATTGCGTGCGGAAATTAAAATGAAGGTTAATTAAAGCGTTGCCAACACAAATTTATCACTAATAAAATAAAGGATTAAATGTATTATAGGTAATCAACTTGCTTAGGCGAAGATTTGCTTTGAGATAACCAAACAATTCATAACATTCAAAGATAAAAGAACTACTTAAATGCTCATAACAAAAATCTCACGATTAATAATGAGAAAATTCACCTCGAGCACCTTCTCACTCATTCACTCTTTGGCTTTTAGCGCAGGAGAAAGATTGTAAAACCCGAAAACATCGTTTTAGGCTTCGCACGCTTTTCAAAGCGCCGCGACGAGTTTTAAGTGAAAATTTCAATGTTGTCGGATTTTGACGGGATTAATTTTATAAAATTGAGCGTAAAATTCCGATCAATTTGGTATATAGGACTTGTATCAAATTTCGTTTAAATTAAGAGATATAATTTTTGGAAGTTCAAAAATTCCCAAAGTACCCTTAATGTTTATTTAAGCATGGGTTGTTTAAGTGAGGGCATAGGGGTCTTTTGGCAAAACCCATTACCCCTCTATACATGAACCGAAATCCTTCTATTCTCCCCCCATTCGTTCGTGCGGCCCAAACCGAGCGGAGAAGAGGAAGGAGCGCGCGGGTAGGAGCCATTTCGGCGAGCTCCGGCGGCGGTTTCCGGCGGCCAAACTTGGAGGAAAGCGTAGGGAAATCTAAGGGAAGGTTAAGGTATGTGTTTTGCAAGAGTTTCTCTTCCTTTCCCTTGAGTTTTCCCTAAGGAATGAAAACTAGGGTTTGAGAAAAACTTAAGTTTTCTTTGAGATTCTTTTGAGAAAAGTTTAGGGAAAGCAAGGGGAAGACTTAAGGTAAGAGTTTCATGCAAAAATCCCTCACCTTTCCCTAGTTTTTCTCAAGGTAAAATTTTAGGGCTTTCTCAAAACTTAGAATTTTTGAATGAAATTAATAGGATAACTTTAGAACGAAGTTTTAACGGTGGAAATGAAGTTTCGTTGAATTCTTTTAAGTTTTGGAATTTAGGAGAAATCTAGGGTTTCTC